>NC_060159.1:3202076-3226507 GCF_021292245.1 Micropterus dolomieu
AAATAATAAATGGTAACTTTGTTTACGCATACACACACATACACATACACATACACATATATATACTCACACCTGTTCACATGTACACTTAGATCAAACACTTAAATCACTTTTATGTCACTTCTGGAATTATGGATTTACAAGATTGCTCACTACTGCACTATGTTGGTTTGTATATGTAAAAAAGTTTTAGAAAAAAAAAAAAAAAAAAGAATACTGTTAGTATTGACCTCATGACCAAATAGCTGCAAAATGAATGGCATTCTTATCCACCTCAGCTGTACTTTGTGTTAAGCACTTTGTGTGCTAAACAGCAAATGTTAGCATGCTGTCACATTAAACTAAGATTATGAACATAGTAAACATTATACATGCTTAATATCAGAATGTTAGCATTGTCATTGTAAGCATATTAGCATGCTTACATAAGCTTTTAGCTCAAAGCACCACTGTGCCAAAGTACAGCCTCATGGAGCTGCTAGCATGGGTTTAGACTCTTAGTCTTGTTTTACTTATCTGAAAAGTAATATCATGACAATGATTTAAAACACAAGACGTAGCCATACCTCAGAAACTCAGAAACTTTTAATCCTAATTTCTTAGGTTCTAACATTAGTAAAAGCACAAGTGTGTTGTATTTTTATTGTGGGGTGTAATTAACCTCAGAGTTTCATTCTTTTTACACTGGTCCACATGTTGTCATTCAAGCGGCCATTTATCTCAGCTGTTTTCAGTTTCCTGTTCATTATGGAAGTGGTGTTCCAGAGTTGCCGCCGGTTTTTGTTGGGGCTGCGTACTCGTTCTCCAAAATGAATCAAAGGTACAATGCAGCAGCTGTAATCTTTTTATGCATGGGAAGGTGAATTTGAACTTACTCAACTCTGGCAGTAATCTCTTCTTCCTACATTGTCTTCCCCCCCCCCCCCCCCCCCCCCCCCCCCCTCCCTCTGAGACACAGAAAAGACAAGTGGGATCTAAGGAATGCACTTTAGAGCTGGCACAATGGAAGCCTTTTGTGGAAGATGAAAAGAATATTAGTCACCACTAATGAGATTTGATGTAGGACTGCCATTGTCAGTTCAGGCCAGATGGGTAGGGTACATGGTGGAGAAGCCAGTCTCCATACATCAAAGACAAGGGGGTCGCTGTGTTGCGTACTCTATTGGCATTTAATACAGTAACAGAAATGAAGAGATTAATTAAAAGCATGGCTTTTATCAGCCGCAATGCTAATTAGGAGGCTGCTCTGTGTGCTGCCTTAAGCAGCAGCCACCTACAATCCATGACTGAGGTCTCTGCTTTGAACTTAACAATAAAACATCCTCTTGGGCTGTATTATATTCATCTTTGATACTTCACATTTTGCGTCCCTCTGATTCTTATCTCACCTTGCTTCACTCTTCCTCCCCTGCTCTGTTGGCTCACTGGGATACAGTATGATGACATAGTCCTGAAGGTTTTGTAAATCATCTTCATTATTTGCAATAAAATAATTTAAATGTATCCATGGATGCAAATTCAGTTTAGTCTCAATTTCAATATACTAAAATAGAATTTACACTGCATTTTCCCTGTGAACATACAGCATACAACTCTGCCTTTGTTAAGGAGCACAAGCACAAATCATCTCTGAAAGTTCAAACCAGAGAATCTTTACTAATCAAATTCTGCATAAGTCCACCATAACAATAAATAGGGTACATACCTGGCAAATCAAGAAAACAACACCACAGCCTTCTGCTAGACGGGAGTGTCTGAAAAACTATGTGTATAGGTGAGGGGTCAGCCACAATCTTTCCTGCTTGCCTCAGAGTCTTGAATCTGACAAAATGCTATCCGTACGATTAATAAAATAGGATCTAAAAATATCACTACTGATGCTGACTTCTAGAACTAAATTTGCAAAACACTGCACACAAAATGTCCCAGATAGCAGTGTTCACACCACCTGAACTGCACACACAATAGATCACTGAGTCACTAACCGCCTTCCTGGGCTGCCCCATCCCATTATCCCCCTCACTCTGATTACTAGGTGACATTTCAACAATCAGCTCAAACAAGAAAACAGTAAATGCTTCTTCCATTCGACTTTTTCACTATGTAGTTACCACACCCCCTGCCCACACCCTCCTTTTAATAAAGTACATTGGAATTGTCAAGGCAAGTGCCCTGTGTTGTCCCTGCCGGCTGCAGTGTATTGATTTGGGCTGCTCTGACAGATCTCTCTGGAAGAAGGCTGGTCACTGTCACGGTTTGTTCTGTCGGCTCTGTGTTCCTGTGCTTTTGATCTCTGTCTGTCTGCTTTTCTTGTTAAGTTTGGACTTCTGGTCATTGCCACAGTAGGCTGTGTGCTTTACATTTTCTCTTTAATAAATTACAAGGAAATTCATCAGGTTTGTCTTATGTGTTTCTGATCATCATTGCTTCATGTTTTCTATGATTAAAATTAACACATAGGTAGCGCATCAATAATGTTGGGCAAGAAAATGTTTCAGATTATTTTCCACTGTGGCTACACAACACACCTGTCAGCTTGAACTGTTCCCACACTCCTGTTTGACAGTTAAAATGAAATACATCAAGACTAAATAAATGACCACATTCTGACCTTTGGCAAAACACCTCTACCAACCTCTGAGGAAAATATCTGTCTCTTCAGCTGTTAAATTCTCCACTATGTTCACTAGCTAACTGTTACAGTGAGTTTCCCACAGATTTTGCACCAAAAACAGCTGCCTGCTGCGTCTGAAAACAACGCTATTAGAGTGTTGAGACAGACCCAAACAGTAATGCTGTGGCCAGTAAAATCAAAACATTGAGCTCAAAGACATTAAAAACTCTTTAGTGCAGAGAAGATCAAAACAAGCTCAAAGTTCCATTTTAGCACACTGGTACTGTCTTTTTGTCAAAGGAGCATGAATGGTAGGATTATATAATCAAGCCTTGCCTCTCTGTTTTTACTGTTATAGCAGGCTGTTTCCTTTGAATAAATCTTGACTAAGTGTCCAAGGTCAAAAGAAAAACCATATGTGGAATTTCTCTTTGGGTGTTTTTTCTACTTTATTAATCTACTAATAATGCCAAATATGCGCTTTAAGTAGATTAGTTTCAGTCTGAGGATGATAGCCGACGATTAACATGAGATTTAGACAGGATGTATATGTATGTCTCATGCACAAATTTTCATGCACACTTGATTTAGATGACATGATACCCTCCTTAATCTGAAGAGACAATGAAGAACGCTCAAATCCATTGGATCACACTGTTGCCTAACACTGAATACGTAAACTATGAGATATCACTTTAAAAGTCCATCTTTGTTTAAAGCTCAGTAAGTTGAAGAGAGTTGGATCATTCCTCATAGACTTTCATTATAGAATCATGATTTTGAAAACTTCAAAAAGATTGCAGGAATATGCTTGAAAACTTTAGGTTAAGAAATTAACCCTGGTTCTCTGAGAACATGAGTGAGGTATCTCACTATGGGATATGCTCCCTGTGCTGTCCCCCAGAAGCTATTTTCTATTACGCCAGTCCTGACTGGCAGCCCCAGAGGAGGGACTTCCTCCTGCTGTAAGAGCTTGACGTAACGTTCTCTGTCCTCAGTCATAGTAATCACACCTTGGAGGGTAATCTGGTGAGATGCCTCATTCATGTTCTCAGAGAACCGGGGGTTAATTTCTTAACCAAAAATTCTCTTTCAACATTTGTTTTGATATCTCATAATGGGATATGGAGACTCCCGTATTGCCAGACAAGCTTACTCCGAGGACCGGCCGTAAACAGCCAGCTAGATAGGCCCCTCAGGCATCGAACACACACAAAACTTCGTGAGACATCTAGCCTGTAAAATCTGGTGAAGGTGTGAGGCATTGCCCAGCTGGCAGCCACACTTTTTACACTGGAACACCCTGAAACAGTTCCCATGAAGTACCAAAGCCGCGAGTGGAATGAGCGCGCAGCCCCAACGGGGATCGCAAAACCATCCAATGTGATAAACGTTGCTTTGTTTGGGGTTTTCCCAAGTGTGGGGTGGACCATGCTCTGGCACCCTGAATAGTTGACACTTGGGGGAAGCCCAGAGGTAGACAGATTTAACCTCTCATGGGCCAGGCCCATAGAGCCATGAGCTCTGAATGGGGATGGAATATTTATCTATATCTATATCTAATATATAATAAGTCCCCACGGAGGGGCAGAGGGCACGGCTGGCCGCACAGCAGCTAAGATATCTCCGCTAGCCAGTGTTTCCCTGGCCAGCGAGGAGCTACCAAAATCAGAGCAATTCACTTCTCCCGCACCCTGTCGAGAGTACGGGTAATCAGCACTATTAGGGGAAAGGTGTACAGGAGGAAACATGGCCGCACGAGTGTCCTCCTCTACGCAAAGAGGTCTATCTCCGTGTGACCATATCTTCCCCATATCTGAGCCACCACTTCACTGTGGAGTTTCCAATCTTTGTATTGAAGGTTGCCCCTGGACAATAAATCCGCCACCCGGTTCAATACGCCCAGTACGTGCGTGGCCCTCGGTGACAGCAGGTGAGAGCTGCTCCACAGGATCAGTCTGCAACATGTGCAGATAACATGATCGCAGCCTTGTCTGTTAATACACGCCACTACTGTGGAATTGTCCATCCTGACCAGAACATGCTGTCCACTCAAGTAAGTGTATTTTGGCTTGCTCTGACCCCGGGCACTGGCCTGTGGTTAGGGCTGACGCTTGGGGATGCGATAAGCTTGGCTTGGGCAAACGAATAGGCCAGCTGCGTCTTCTCCTTCTGAGATTGGTGAGGTTTAGCCACCTCGCTCTCTCTTGAGTGACCAACACGGCCATAGCTCTTCCAGCAGTTTGGATGGCACATCTGTGGAGGCGCAGGCAGAGGTCTGTTACCACACAGTTCCTCCCACAGAGCTGGGGTGGGTGATGTGGACATGTCGTCTTCTAATTCTGGCTGGTAGCCCAACAGCAGCGACAACGAGTTTAGTCCCTTTACAGACATAGCCACCGCCTTGTAGCCCTTTTCTGTCAGTGACATGTAGGAAAACCCCTTTTCTTTGATGCCAGCCCAATGCAGTGCCGACCCTCTCTGGACGGGGTTTTTGGCGGAGATATGGTTGCTCCATGACGGGGTTACCTCCTCCAGGCACTCGGGAAAAAACGGCAGCAGCTGTCTTCCCTCGTAGTGAGAAGTGGTGGTCTCGGTGAGGACTTCAGGCCATGCAATAACCAGCCTTGCAGCCGGTCTTTTGCAGGCCCATGTTGGCAGTCGGGTTTGGAGAACCGCTGCAGACACCATCCACTGCCATCGGCTTTGCCTGTGGTAGGGTAAGAGGATCGTCACCATTCTCGTCTACCTCAGAATCGAGGCTAATGGACTCGTCCTCTGATTCAGAGTCAGCCCCCACGGCGTCACCTAGCATTGTTGCTAGGCTGGCACCGTGTTTGTTGGGGTCGGCTAGCAGATCGATAGCGTCGAGCTGTTTGCCCCAGGTGGCCGCCGTGGGCATGGTGTGCCCCTCGGGGTTCTCAAGTAATTCCTGTGGCGGGGTGTTGGCTACCCCCATCATAGGGTTCGCTCACAAACAGCCAGGGCTGCCAGCGCGGCCTGGGTGTGTTGCAGCCCTAGACAAGATGAGCACACAGACTGGGTGTCTGCCACAGCAATCTTGTTACCATATGTGCACATCCTAGCTGGCTTTTCCTTGTCCATTGTGAGGGAAGGATCAGGTACAGACATAATGAATGCTCCTGTAACCAGCTAGTATGGTGGTTAGCTGTAGTAGCTACTGTTTGGTGACAGCCCAGCTACTAAACTCAGAAAACTATGTAGCTTAGGTAGCGTTCGGGGACCGAGTGTTTAGCTCGCTCTTTGAACTGCAATGCTAGCCCATTAGCTACACCTTCCATCCGAGAGTTAGCTTCTAGGTGCGAGAAGAGGTTTTAGACTAAGGAGAGAACATTACGCCAAGCTCTTATAGCAGGAGGAAGTCCCTCCTCTGGGGAGCAGACGTCACGTCTGTCTGCCAGTCAGGATTGGCGTAAAGTAAAATAGCTTCTGGGGGACAGCACAGGTGGCATGTCCCATAGTGAGATACTGAAACTAATGTTGAAAGAGAACCACAAGTAATAGCACACATAGGCTAAATTAGCACAGTTTGATGCTCATGTGGTGTTTGTAGCGCAAAGTATGTGGGACTAGCTTGATGCCAAAAAACTAAATGGCCAAACAGGAGGGCAATGCGGCTCAGCTCAGCTAAAGCACTTGCACAATGAACAAAAGGTATTGGGAACACATTTTAAAAGAAAGCACTCACTAAAGGTATATTCATAAGTACCAACAATTTTCATTTCTATCTCACCAAAGCTCTATATTTATTTAGCTTTTTATTTCACGCTGGGGCACTAGTCCCAGACAGGGTAAGCTGGAGCTGGCCAGAGAGATGTTTACTTGACCCTGCAGGGAGATAACGCAAATTCTGTTGTTGTTCACACAATACAGTCACTTACTGTATGGTCTCACAAATTCAAAATTACCTATATATAGTGCCGCTTTAGATCTGCACTAGAGACTGCACCAATATGGGTTTTTGGGAGAATAAGCATGTATATTTTACCTTTCATATAATCTGCCACAATGACTATTTTTAATGTAGCATATTCACATCTTGTTTGTCACTTTACCGGCACTCTTTTAGTTCTATCCAAAGCAAGCTACTAAAATCTGACTCTAAATACTGTGACTTTGAGGAAATATTGCACTTGAATGTATCTAATATTACATGTCTGTCTGCAACGAGGACTTTTAGTAACTTTGAGATTTCACACTAACGTTGCATATTTGAAAGAGGAGCTAGATAACTTTGTATTTTCTAGGAAGCCGTGTTAGATACTTGTTCAGCTCACATTTATTTACACATCTCCTTGGGCTAAATTAATTAATAAAATGGCTTGTGGATATATTAACATTACTTCATTTAGGCAGGACAAGTTAAAAACTATAGTTTAACCGCTCATTAACGTTAGCGTGAGATTTGACTTGGACTTGTGACCAAAGACTTAAGACGTGACTCGTGAGCATCTGTCACCCCTATGTGAGCCTACTGACTCTGCTGCTGTTTTCAGCATTAGGTCGTTTACTGCTTGGGGCACTTCTTTACCTTTGTATAATTAATTGCATTTCATAAAATGTTATTTATCCTATAATGTGATATTTAAAGCCAGCAAAGGAATGATAATTACAAAGACTTACTTGTGTTCACAGCATAGAGGAATTTGTAAATTCCATAATTATGAATTTCTAAAAGATGATTTGTCTTTTGTTCTCGTGTCTTATAAGTGGTGTATATCTTGTATGTATATATCTTTTTCTTCTCTTTCAAAATATATATTTTGATTTACTATCTGCTAACTGTTAAGTTATTGTGACTGCTAAACTAATGTGAAAAAACTCAAAACAATGCTGTTTGTTCATTCATTCCAACCCTCAACAGGACAGCATTATTTGCCTGTGCTTTCAAAAAAAAATCACTGATAAAAAATGTATTTCATGCATTGGTCTGGATCCTTCTGGGTAGGGGCCTTCTTGTCATGGTTACAATAATAACCACATGGTTAATGTTCAGGCACAAGAATAACCACATGGTTAATGTTCAGGCACAAGAATAACCACATGGTTAATGTTCAGGCACAAGAATAACCACATGGTTAATGTTCAGGCACAAGAATAACCACATGGTTAATGTTCAGGCACAATAATAACCACATGGTTAATGTTCACGCACGATCATACTGGAAGTCACAAATAATTTCACTGATTCAGATCTCTTCTTTCAGTTTAGTTCAAAGATTTGTAGAGCTAAGCTAAGCTAAGCAGACGCATCAACATTCAAATGCAATTCAGTACATAAGAAGGTAAGTGAACACATCAAAGGCACTTTGTTACATAAAGGTGCATCTAAGAACATTAGAATATCGCGGAAAAGCTTCCATAATTTCAGTTTAATAATTTTTTTCATATATTCTATATTCATTCCACACATAGTGAAATATTTCAGGCCTTTTTTTTGTTTTAATACTGATGATTACATCTTTTTTTTGGCTAATGCTCTGATTATATTTCCTTATTCTTATTTCACTTCCATTAGAAATATTTGAACCAACAGCATGTATGGTGGCAAGGGTTCAGCTGAGGGACTCAACTTCAGTTTCTCTGAACTGGTTGAAATGTTTGCCTGCCCACTTCCCCTCAGCACTTCCTCTACCTATCAAAATAAGTCAGTCTCCTCAGATTCCAGGAACAGAAGCAGCTCAGTTTCCAGATTGCACAAGTGTAACCAAAATTCAGCAAAAGAATGTCATTATGGGGACAGAAAAGTGTTTATGCTAAATTACAGCTGAAGACAACTGAAAGCAAGGCTATAATTTGACCTCTCTTCATGCCTGGAAATGAAAGTTGGATTGGAATTCACACTGGTAAAGAAAGTGCTGGAGAGTTCAACAAGCTGAAATTGTGTCAAACTAGAGAGGAAGCCTCATAGGATATTTTTTAGAGACATCATAATTTCAGTGCTAAATATTTTCATTTATTGTTCTCTCACTATATTCAGCCACACTACCCATCTTTCCTGGAAGGGTTAGGGCTCCTGGACTTTGCCTGGACAGTTTGCATGACAGACAGACTGCAGAGAACTGCTTTCCACACTGCTTTGTCAATTCATCAACTGCTTTGTCAACTCAGTGTCCATTTTGGCTGTAAACCTGTAGGTGTTTGTCTAAAAAGCTGTTTTCGAATTCATGAAATTCATTATATGCTTACTGTTAATCATTATTATTTCAAATTGAAGGTACCCGGTAAGTATTGATTTGGTGATTTGCAGGTCAAAAGATGTCTGGAAGTCTAATAATTTTGAAAAGTGAGAGATTTTTAACATCTAAGGATACTTTCACACTTAGTCGTAGTCCATTCATTTAGTCTGGACCAAAGAAAAAAATGTGGTGTTGTCTTTTAGTTGACATGTAACTCATTCATTGAACAGTTTTGGTTACTCATCCTCTGTTTTCTCCCTTTCATTTTCTGATCAGTAAATATCTGCTGGTTCTACTGCATTGATTTGCAGCCTGTGGTAGAGTAACAAGCCAAAAATGTTATGGGAGTGCAATGCTAAATCAGTGGAGTTCTCATTAAATAGCAGTTTAGATTTTGATTTCATGGTAAAATCACTAATCTACTATCACATATTTATGTGATTAGTCTTCTTGCTTTCACATCACAATCTGCAAGTCTACTCGGAAGTAACTGATGGTGTTTTCACACCTTCTTTTTAGTCCAGTAAAACATGACTGATTCGTTTTCCCCCTTGGTGCGATTCGTTTGGGCAGGTGTAAACACAGTAATTGCACTTGCGTGCGGATCAATACAACCGCACCAAGGAGCTGGAGGAGGTGGTCTCGGGTCTGGTCTAGACTTGTTGACTGTTAGCATTTTATTGTACATGCTCAGTTTTAGCTCCCTCGTTCTGCTCAGTCATCTGAAGGCAGCACGTCTTGTGTTCAAAGTGTGAAGCAGTATAGTATTTTCATGAAGTTTCCTGCATTCAGCATGGCAGATGGAGTGCTGAGGCTGAACTCACTAAATCAGTGCATACTGTGTAAATTTGCAGAAAAATTGTGGTTGTTAGTTTTGTTTCATTTGAATTCAGTTGCTGGGATGCTTCACAATGCTCCGCCAACATAGTCCTGTTCATTTTCAAACTACCTGCATCCAACAATAATCTTTTAGCGCACCCTTGGCCAGTTCAGTGGTGGTGCAGGCAGCAGGTTTCCACGGAAGACAAAGCCTGGAGCGTAAGAAGCTTACAGAGAAAGGAGTGTTTTTGTTTAGGCCTTCAAAGGGCCAAGAGGCCGTCTGTCCCTCCCTATCTCCCTTCTGTCTAAGGAGGGAGGGGGAAGGGGTGTATGGTGACTTTTGACACCGGGCATCTGTTGCTTAACCAAGGAGCTCTTTCTGGTGTCCATGTGCAAACTACTACTGTACCAACGTCTCCCCTCCCCCCAGCGGCTTTTGACCCACACTTCTCGGTTTAATTTTGACAATACATCAATGGATTCAGTTTCACTTTTATAGGGCAGTGTTTCAACAGAGTTTGAGAAAATTTCACAAGATTGTTGTAAATAGTCTACATTTACAGCTTGTTTCACTGCAGGTAATTAGTTAATGCCGCCATGTTCCCTCCAGAGGAACAATGTGCTAATATGGGCAGTAGATACTTTTGTCTAGGGAAGAAGGCACAATCTGTCTTCCATTTGAACACTAACAATGTCATGTTTCCAACTGTTTCTGTTAAATGTCCTGTAAACCTCCAAATGAATAGTGCAATCTGCTTCCATTTGAATACGGGGAGTCACTCAGTCTTTGTCAATCTGTGCCTTTCCTCTTAATTAAATCAGAGGTGTTTTATTTTCTCTTTTTCTTGCTCCGCTGAGAAAGTCCCATTCATTAACGGCACTGCTGTGATTAATGGCTGCGCTTCAAGCAGGCAGTGAGCTGCATCTGTTGTCCTCTCGGTCAGGGGGAGTCAAAGTCCTTTTTAACTTGTGGGAGCAGAGATTTGGACATGTGGATGGCAATGAAAACAGGGGAATAATGGCCCGGCCAGCAAGCAGTTCATTGAGCAGTCATAATAAACACGAGTCTGCTATTGTAGGAATTAATATATTATAAATAAATAAATTATAGGACTAGCCTTTTCAAAATGGACAGGCCATGGTTTGGTCAAGCTTAGTTGTTTTACAATGAAGTCATCATCTGAACTTCCATATTTCATGCAGAGACATGTTTTAATCTTTTTTTGTCATAGAAAACAGTCTGCACTGAAGACTTCACTGCAATTGTGGTGATGATCCTGAATTTACTAATGAATTTACACTAGTGAGCTGTGAGAAGCTATTGACTCTCCACTTCTCTGCTGGAGAGACAGGGCATCTGGTGGAGCTTTGACTCTTACTAGAAGCACGTTTATGGTCCCTTTGAGAGTCACTGTGTGGGTACCTGTGTTGTAGCTTAGAGAGAGGCTCTCCACTGAGTGTCTGTGTGGGAGTGTCAGTAAACAGCCATAGCCCTGCTGTTTATCACAGTGAATGTTACTGTTCACCAGCCCTAAATATCTTGTTAAGCTCTATATATAGCACAGTTACCAGTGGGCCATGTATTGTGTTCACTGCCACTCCAGAGGAATAAATCACATTCATTCACATAATTTTTTTCCGCTGGTGCTTACCAGGCCTATTAATGCTCATCCTTCCAGCAGCTATGTGTGAGAAGCACAATCTGGAGCTACAGTCAGGCAGTTCTACTTTTTATATTTGGTGTGGCAGCTGCTACCACAGTCCAGGGGGTCAACATAAGAAATGGATCTCAGAGTCTTGCCTATCACGGTTAGGGAGGGACCAGAGAATTCAGCTGAAATGAACTTTCAAATCCAAACAGCAAATTTTTAATAGTGTTTTTTCACACACAATAAGTGGGTGTACAAAGTTATATGCCAACAAGAATCTGCAAGACTGTACAGACAATACAGTGCAAAAAACATTATATAAATTTTGATTTAATAAAAAATTTTAATACTACTGGCTTCTAATTTTTTGTGTTACAAAAACATTATAATCACCAAGTTAATTTCTGAGACTTCGCTACAAGTCTAACAGGGCAAGAAACACAGATGATCAGACAGGTTGTAAACAAGCCAGCTGTTTAAAACTGAACGAAATGTGAAGTAATAATGCACACACAACTATGGTAAATACAGTAGCTCAAAGTTGAAGCAACTGTGATGTATGTTTGCAAAAGACAATTTGGGTATGTTGGGAATTAGGGTTTCAATGGCATCCATATTTATCTTAAATAATATAATAATTATTATTACTGTTATATAATAATCAATAATAGAATTTAACTTGTGTTAAATCTCAGGGGACCACTCTCAAGAAAAAATTGATAGCGAATTAATTAACTTTGTCTCGTAAAATATGCAAAACAATTTAATTGAAGCTCTGATTTATAATGAAATTTATCTCTATCCAAAATTACAATCAATAGCTAGTAGGTTGAAGGATTTAGAGTTCTACATAGAAGAGGTTGCCGATATAATTACTCTTATGCAACAGAAACCAGCATGTATATATACCCAAGCATTTATTTCAAAGATAAACACACAAGATGAAACCTAACTAAACTGCACTAAACTAAAGAACAAATATGTGTGGGTGTATGTGTACGTGTGTGTGCGCATGTGTATCTTGAGGCGTGCCAGAGAGATTGTGCGTCTGATCTGCTACGTATGTTCAGCGTGCACAAGCATGAACACACGTGCTGCAGACAAAGAAAGCACAGTCAAGCGGGAAACTGTACAATGTTGATCTTCTACTGGTGAGACATTTTCTTAAATTTGCAACAGGGAAATCCGCCCCGCCCTAGAGATATGAACATAATGACAATGATAATCTCTGTAATATGTGTAACAACTTCTCATTGTTTTTATTTTTTGTATATATTCCTTCTCTGTGTCGTTTATGGTTTCATCAATTGTATGTCGTACTGCATGTTTGCAAAAAAAAAAAAAAGATCTGAACCTGGCCAGCATGGTTCAACATCACATATCCAGCCTGACAGTGTAACACAGTAAGTCACTCTGAAGGATCCAGGAGCTGGCCTGCTCAATGAGCCATAGAAAGCTGTCAAGTGCACCATTAGGCCAGGTGCAACAACTAATAAATCTGCCTGCAGAGATGTGTTA
Organism: Micropterus dolomieu; assembly: GCF_021292245.1. NCBI lineage: Eukaryota > Metazoa > Chordata > Actinopteri > Centrarchiformes > Centrarchidae > Micropterus > Micropterus dolomieu. Next base: position 3,214,877 of record NC_060159.1, read on the forward strand.
CAGATGTCTCCACACACAATAAAGACAGACAGGATGAGGGTGAACCAAGCATGGAAGGGTTTGAATGGTATGTGCCAAGCATAAATCTCAGCGAAAACAGGCCGAGCCTCTTCTCAAGTGTTTATGTTAAATTGTATGTGAACACAGCGTTAGTAGATCTGACACTGGAATCAAGCCAGTGTCACTTTCTGAGCACTACGTAGCCAGTAATTTATGGAGATAAAACATTGAATGTTTAATTGTATTGATCATGTCCCAGAATGCAGTATTAAGTGCTTGTGAGCAGGAAATTTAATGCCTACTACTACAGTCTGTAGTGTTCCTTAATACATTACATGTCAGTAAATGTGTAAAGAATGACTCAACTAGATCATCTCATTTCCATGACATTGTGACGTTAGTGTGACATCAGCAATGCCACAGTGACGGTTCCCAATGGGGCCAAGCATGCAAAATAATCTTTGTATTATCATACAGTTAATTTAATGGTAGGTTCTTTCAAACCTCGGTCGTATTTTTACAAACCTAGACCGTACTGACTTTAGCATAAATTCATTTTTTCTGCAGGAAAACAAGACGTGGACTGTTTAGTCTTTGGGAAGAGGTTTTGTGGCTTTCAGAAATGTCACTTCCTCATTTGGGGGGAAAAAGTAAAGCGGAATCAGTCAAAAGGAAGAGGATTTGAGAAGGGCCTTCTTAATAACAGAGCACTTTGTAATTAAAGCCTATAAAACCTTAATCAAGGTAAGAGAAGAATAAACTGCAGGTTAGGGTGTGACATCGCAGGATACATACTTTGACTTAGTTAAACAGGGATTTAAATTGCTTTTTCATATATCACGGGCAGATTGCACCACCTATCACCTTCAAGTCATGGTCGCAGAGCTGTGTTTACTTCTTATCAGATAATCAGGTTATGATCATCTCTCCATCCAGACAATGATGTCATATTTACCGGACAAAGCGCAGGAAGAACTCAATATTCTCATTATATTACAGAGAAATGGTAGAACAAATAGTGATAAGACCAGTTTCCTGCAAATCCAATCAAGCTCCTTCACTGAGTGTGGCTTCATGCGTCGATGAAGTTAATGTGTTTGCAGTCGAACCTGGGTGGCTGTGCGTTCTCTTGAGCTATCGACTGTCTTCTGCTCTTGTTGGAGGATCACATTTGTCTCACTGCATGCTCGGACTTGTGCAGTACTAATTTGGCAGCAAAGAGTAATGGCAAACAAAAAGAAAGGTACCATAATCTGAATTAAAAAAAACTATTGGTGATTTAAAGCAATAAAATGATCAAATACAACAAACAGTAATTTAAAAGAATAGCAGGGGAAATTCCATATCCAATTTTTGTTCTTAGGCTTTCTAGTATTCTGTACATAGACACCACACTAGCACTAGCAGCCTGTCATATATCCTGACATATTAGAATCACTTATGTTTTACTTGTATAGTAACTATTTATTACTAACTATATGTAATTATACTTTATTACTGTGTTACAGATACACAAAAATGATCTTATAAGTCTCCTTTTGTACAGAGTCATAGATTGCACAATAAAACCCAGTTTTGGTGTGACTACCAAGGTTTGATTATATTTGCTGGAGCTCAACCCAGAAACCACTGTGAGGCATATGAGGAGGGGGGGGGGGGGACATAATCTTTGATAATGCATAAGACTAGTAGTAGAGATTGACAGCTGTTAACCATTTGTGTACCAAATACATTGACTAGATGCTGAACATAATTGCTAGGGACAATTCAGTAGTCACTGGATGACATGTCCCTACAAATACAATCTCTGCTAAATTCTACACAGGGGGTGTGCAAAATTTAGTTTCAATCTGATACCAAGTAATACAGGACCAGAATCACTAATCTTGATATAGATACTGATACTTTTTATTATTAAAAGTGGCTTATGTATCTTCATGTACATTTTTTTTCCAGACGTAATTGTTATCGTTGGATGTAAAGCAATCCTTGGAAGGTTAGCTGAGTGGTAGAATTTCTACATGCCACCTGTGAGATTTGATACTCATGACATGAAAAAGTTACAAAGATCTGAGTGCACACAACACGATAACAGCAGAGGAGATACAAAGAGTACATGCAGATGTGGTAATGACAGTGGAACGTAATGACACCGGAACGTTCTACTCTTTAAAGAGGTGGTATTCTGCTTTTTGGCTTTTCCCCTCTCCTTTATTGAGTTATATCTCTTTTTTGCGCATGTAACAGGTTTGCAAGTCCAGCCCAAAGAGAGTTCCCATCTCCCACAGAAAACTCTGCTCTGAACCGTTTGAAAACAGCTCGTTTGTAGTCCAGCCCTTCACTTCCTTTACTTGTGACGTCACAATGAAATCGGGTCATAAAGCTTGCCAAGCGGCTGGCGGGGGTCAGGCACGCCCTCAAACCAAGCTAGTCTGAGCGGAGGCCCTTTGGCTCGACTCGCCTTTGTTTGGTTTTCCACTCAGTCAGTGTGTTCTGTTACAGAGAGCGAGAAGTTATCTTGGTAAGAATTCATGTCACTTAACTTTGCTGTTTTATGAGCAATTTCTTGACATTTACTAAAAATCTAAATTGGAGTAGAACTTGAGTTGAATAAAGCACAACTAAAAGGAATTAAGGAAAATGCTGGTTGCATTACAAGCCAACATTCACGCACATTCATATACTGATTGCAAGGTGCCACACTGCTCATTAGGAGCAGCTAGGGGTTCAGTGTCTTGTTCAAGGACACAAAGGGCCTTTCCAAACTGCTTGCTACTCCCTCTCCCTTCCTACTTCTACTCTGTTTGCACGTTCATACGGAGGGTCTGCCACATTGTGTGCCATCCAAAACCAATGAGGATGGAGTGGCAGTGGTTTGTTAAACCCTCCAACACCGAGTGAGCACCGAATGCCGACTTGTTGAAGGTGTGTAACACCCTTTGCTGCACGTTGGGTGACCTTTCTTTCAAATGTGAGTTCCGTGTGACTTCGCTGGTTAACATGTAGGATTTTTAAATTTGGAAACTACACTAACATTCACAGGTTAACAAAGTAGCCCAAAGGTTATTTTTGTTTAATAAAAAAAAAGCTCTTGTCTGATTGTCAATTCAACTTTTCGTATTCATACGAAAACCTTCAGCCAAAACAAACTAACCTACATTAAATGACTAATTAACGAATAATAGAACATGACACAACTAGATACACAGGGGGATCACGTAACAAGCAACAAATGCATTAAAGAAAAATAGCTAAGTCTTTAGACATTTTAGCTGTTTTAAATAATGCTTCAATATAATGTTTGATTTATATTGAAATGTTGTATTTGTGAATGTAATATTTTTACATCAATCTTTTCATAAAAGAATATAATTTCTTTTTCGTAAATATCTAAAGTCATGTTCTTAAATAAATCGACACAAATACAAAATTAATGACAAATGCTTTCAGTTTCGTTATTGAAAAAAACACACTTTTCCTCAGCATCAATCCTGAATCTTAAGACAACTGTTATATTATAGCAGTGATGAATGAAATGAAATAAGCAGTCTGTGTGTAATGAATGAATATAATATCCAAGTTTCACTTTTGGATAAATAAAAATAAAGATCTATAAAATAAATAAATAAAAATAAAGAACTATAAATCCTCACAGCTATTTTTAAAGGTTTTTAATAACTTAAATAAAACTGATTTCAACCTGATACAGGTATCTACCAGTCAAAGATAAAGCCAAACAAGGAAGAAAAACTGAATGGCTGATATTTCCCGGAAAACAGGTGATTGATCCTCATTCAGTTATACATTGTTTATCTTCCATGTTCATATAACGGGATCATACAATGCTCTCTTCACACAATTATTCCCTTCTCGGGAATTAAAAAAAACATCTCTTCCTTTAGTTCATTCAATGCACATCCTGGTTGGGTAAAAAGATCCCCAACAAAAGGTATGCAGAGAGCCTCAACTGTGAGCAGATAAGCACCATAATCCAGCAGATAATGTGGGTGTAATAGTTACCTTTTACATGGCTGTTTGTGTTTGGAGCAGCAGGGATGATCTAGAGCTTAAATCACACCTTAAGCAGTTAGGACGGTTTTTTTTCTTGTAAAGTCAGGTCGTGTTTTACTGACACCCCATCCCACTACAGAAATGTCACTATAAACTGTGTTAAAAAAAGAAATACATGCCTGCCGACATCATGGGCGTATAGTAAAAGAACATAGCAAATGATAAGGGCCATCTATCATAGCCATGACAGGACAGTAATAAGCCCCTGAAGCTTTTCTACAACCACACTTTTCTACTCAGTGTTTTCATTTTCATGCCAGTAATACCTCTATAAAAATCTCTTTTGATAATGTGGTTTAATGAAAAAAAATTATTTTGATCCTTAAGATGTTGCTTGTATAAAACAAAATGTTGATACTATTTATGGCCAGTATTAGCATTTTGTAATAGGATTCTCTGTATAGCAGATTCCATTGTGACTGGCGACGTACGCCTTTCCCGCTGGTTTGATCTTTACCTCAAGATCCACTAACTTGCTTTTTTTCTGGAGCTTTCAGCCGCATCTGACAACCTTCATAAGAATACTGAATTGAGTTATTTTGAGTTTGGATTCACACATTCACCAAGGTCACAAATGACTTTTCATGCTCAAGGAATTCAAATTGCATACCCAAATTGCATTAGGGATTCACAGGAAATGATGCATGTGCGTCCTGGACGTGATGGCAAAACCCAGAGCATGCAAGCGTGGGTCACAGGAATACACGAGATGGATCCAAATGCAGACACGTGTAGAGCAGATGCAGTTCAATGATTTATTGATCAAAACCAAGGGTACAAAACTTGCTGAATATTGAGGCAGGCAAGGCCCAATTCTCAGAAAGCAGTCCAACACAGGAAAAAAAGCCAAGGGGACAGGCAGAAAATCAGGTACAGCGTGGTACTTCAGACCTGTCACCAAAACAAATAAACAGAATACAAATATAAAAACTAGAAGGCAAACGAACAAGCAGGTCAAGTGACTGAACAGCTGTTCAGGAAAGTGAGAACAGGTGAGTAGGGGAATATAGGGAAGTCTGAGGGCATCTGGTGGATGGCTCAAGGATGACAGGTACAGACAGACAGGGACAGCTACAGAGAGTAATGCAGAGGCCTGGGGATGAGAGTGTGTAGCTGCAGGAAACAGGAAGGGACTGAGAGGAAAACTGTGACATAATCACATTGTTATCATATCAACCAGGACTGAAATCTCAAGGATTATAACTTTAATTATAAGAAGATTTTGGCTTCTAAACATCGATCTGGGATAGTTAGGTGAGGTTCAGAAATCCAGTTCTGCAAGTCATTCAAAGGAAGTCTCACATTGACAAAAGCAGGAGGATGACCTCATTCACACACTTCCATGGAAGCTCCACGGTACATACCTTGAAAAAAAACGTCAAGATCAGAGGGAACAAGGAAGCATAGAGGTTTCCCATCAGAGTCAGCGTGTGAAACAGAGAGAAAGGGAGGTCACCTGCTTACTAGAGGGCAAAATTAAGTAAAATATTCATTGGTTACTAAAATAACCCTGATCCCAGAAGCTCTTTAAAATTACTAAAACTTGTATATTACTTGATAAATATTTCATCACACACCAGCTCTGTGCCGTTGCTCTCCGCTTTGAAGTTTCTTTTTATTTTCCTTGATGTGTTTTTGGTGCTCTTGCGGTGAGTGTGGTGCTGGATTATGGTTAAGCAATAGTTTAACCATAATCCAACTCTCTTAATAGCTTATAGTATGTGCTTATTATATCACAGTTATGGGGTGTTGTTCGGCCCGATGTAAGGTTTGATATAATAAGAGTATACCACGGCCTGAAGTGAGGTATTGCTTTTATAAAACTGTGACAAAGGATGGCAAAAAGAAAGCTATAGACACACTATTTGATTTTGTTTTATTTCATCAGTAGACATTTTTTTGGTGAATAAAAACAGTAGTCCCATCTGCACATAGTGCATGGCAGTTGCTATGAAACATACATGAGTTTGTCGACCTCATCTTTCGTTAACTGCGCATGTAGTTTCACAGGTGTCTTTTTTTCTGGAGACAATTGCTCAAGCCACTCCTCCATGGTAAGGCATCCCCGAAGGTCAAAGTTTACATTTGGAGTATCCATTTCCATTACGTTTGGAGTTCCGGGCTAGCCAGTTTGCTAACGTTATTTTGTTGCAGAGTGATATGGATCTGCCGTTGCGCACACATTATGAACCAATCAGATCGTTCGATTTTTCTTTTGTGAGACGATTATCCCGTTATCACGGGAAGACAACATTTGTTTTCTTGAGATCACAAGAAAATTACCCCATTATCACGGGAAAACAACATTCGTTATCCAGAGATAATTATCCCGTTATCATGGGAAAATGGAGTAAAAACTTTTGAATCGCTGGCCGCTTAGAACTTCCGTTTCTTTGGCATCCTGTCACAGACCTGTAAATAAAATTAGATTTTTTTTTACCAACCATGAATATCCACCCCAATCAGCTCCTTACTTAATGTTTTGTGTTAAATATCTTATACCTAACTTTACCGTCAAAAACTGACACTACAGGGCTTCCCCTACTGCGTTGAACTATGACGCTATGAGGATCCCCAGTGCGTTACAAACTGACGCCGAAGGGACTTGACCATGCCTCCATATGTCCATATGTGACAAGTCGGGGAGTGAGAACGAGTTGCAGTGGCACTAGGTCAGACGTCAGACAGATGTTTCACTGAAATGAATAAAATAAAAATAAAAATTAGGTAAAAGATCATGATTTACCCACTGTTACATATCCACAGTTATGTTTTCCCTAATGACAGGTGACTTCATGAACAAAAATTATTAATTTTAGTGTTGTGTTTTGATTTTTACATTGACACTGAATGTACCGGTAGCCTAAACACCTATTGTTAGCATGCTAACACACTAAGCTAAAATGCTAACATTACCTGCTTAACATCACAATGTTAGCATTGTAACTGTGCACAGGTTAGCATGCCAATGTTAGCATTTAGTTCAAAGCACCGCTGTGTCTACGTACAGTTTTACTTTAAATATTTATAGGCTACCTGCAATATCAATGCATGGCACCTACAGCAAAAACAAATGTAGGTCTGAGACTGGTAATTGAACTCAGTGTGCGACATTAAAGCCAGACAGACTACATGCTACATCACCACCTGACTTTGCTTCGCAAGAGGGCTCACTACTTTCTGCATTTACACTGAAAATTGGTATTGGATGTCACTTTGTATGCTGCAGAATACATCAATTGTGCCCCAAGATACAAAAATCCATAACCCTAATACCTTCATACATTTATCAGTTATGCCATATTGTACTATTGTACAATAGAGATCTGGGAATACAGAGACATAGCTACAACAAATTCTGACTGTCTCAGCGAGTCCAATGTTATCACCAATAGGAATGATACTAATGACTAATGACTACTAAGAAGACAAAAGTTTTAATGAACCAGAATTAAATTTAATTAAATGATAGCGTATTTGTGGGTCAATTTGATCCCCTTTGTCACTGAATATAGGTCTAAATGTTGGCGCTACGGCAGACTTCCCTTTTTCACTATTTTTGGTCAACACTTAAATAGAAGGAAACACTTGGTGAGCTGTATTGTCATGAAATATTGAAGTAAAACATTTATTCTGTATGCAACAACACCCTCTTGGTCTCCACAGTCTTCCTGGGCATGGGCTTTGAAGCCCTGTGAGTTGCTGTTCGCTGCCAGGAAAGGAGCTGGTTATATTTAGATCTGCCTTGCATTCATATGTAGACACCCACCAGGGGAATCATAGCTACTATCAATACATTTCCTGTCTGTGTAATTCATGGGCTTAGTTATAGGTTGCTTCCTGTGGGAGCTGATCATGTGCAATGCAAATGGGCAAACAATCTGTCAAACACCTCAAGGGAAAATGATGCAGGTGATAATGCCACCTCCACCTGCTGCTTAACCAAAGCCACAAGGCGGGTTCTCATGTTTAGTAATGTTCTTTTCAATTCAGTAAGAATCAGTTTATAAAAAGGATGACGGTGGATAGCTTTAGATGCTACTTCATTGTCAAAGATTCTGTGTACTTACTACACTAAATCCTCATTCCTGTGTAAACATCACTACATGTTCATCATTAATTTTAAATTAAATACTTTTTTTTTTAAATAAATTTTGTTTTGATTGATTTATTTGGATTTGGAAAATCATTTGCATCATTCTGTAAAATGTATTGGAAATAATATTTATGTAATGCGTTTATACAATAATGAAAAGATTTAACAATAAGATGTTGACCTGCATACAGTTATTGCTTATGTGTGCATACCTAATACACTATACAATATGTAGAATTAAACAGAAATTATCATAAAAAATGTAAGTTTTGATGCATCACAATTGTTGCAAAAGGAATGGAAATTGTATTGAATATGTGTTGCAATGAATTTCCACATTATAATTAGGTTTTACCAATAAAATTTGCAAATACAAAAAAAGTTTTGCCACCATTGATAGCTTCATGGGCCAAGGTGGAAGAAGAAGACACATTGATCAGGACAGATCACTGCACAAAGCAGAGCTGACCCAAGATATGGGCCGATTTTATTTGAATCTTTTAAGCTTAATTAATTAATTACTTACTTTTTTTTAACAAGACAGCAGGATTAGTATAACAGATGACCTCCACAATTATTACAAATTATGTTACCTCTATCTGTATGTTACATCTATGTATTTATGTATTGTATCATGGTGAAAGGATAGTTTGCAATTAATCTAAATCTAGGTTCAACAGGCCAGAAGGTCTTTGAGTCAACATGAAGCTGAGTGGCTCCCTAAGAAGCTAATTAAAAAATATCCCATTAACAGGCAAAGAAAAGAACTGAACACTTGTTGAAGGGGAAGTAAAGAGAATATAGTCAAAGCGTGGGTTGTAAGGTGCAGGCGGCGAAGGAAGGCTATTTAATGAGGCAGAGAGGGTCCAAGTTAAAAGACGACAAAGCTAATAATTAAAAGTTGTTTTCACTACTTTTACATTCATTACCGTCCTGCATTTTATGTTGGGAATTGTTGACACAACAGTTGCTTTCCTTTATAACTGCCTTCAATGTCACCTACAGTAGGCTATGTGTCCATCAAAGAAAATGTAATGCTTCTCCCTCAAGGACAGCCACGAGAGGTTGCTGCCACAATAAAGATAATTGTGATGATGAAAATAATAATGATAAGAACTTGCTGCACAAACAACCTAAATTATCATTTTTCTAGTGAAGACTGTCTCTAAAAAGGAGACGCGGACAGATTTTTTTTAACTTGCTTCATGTTGTATTGACTGTGAACAATCTCCATCAGCAACCGCAAGGGATTTAGATTTTAAAGGTTATAAAGATCATGATGAGACCTTGATAGTCCATAGTCACCTCTGCACCAGTTGTTCTCTGGGATTCATCGTTGGAGCCTTATATGGGGGTGACCCATTCCTCACTAATCCCCCACTAGCCCTGGTTTGAGCCGTGACCCTCCGTTCTTCCTCTGCCATGTTATGGTTGCTGCAAGGACTTGTGGTGGCCGCTGTAAATCATCAATCCCAACTGTGTTGAATCAACTGGAGGACAAGCAGACTTTTGTAAAGTGTCTCTAACTGATTCTCCAGGGTGACAATCACACTGGGTAGCCTCTTCTCTGGTGTATGCTTGAGCTGCATCGATTCTCTCCAACTTGGATCGAGTCCCACACTGGAGATACCAGCACAGAGGGGTTGGGATTCTCTGGGACACCTGTTTTTTTTCTCCTTTTTCTTAGTTTTGTTTTTAACAACTCAAGGTTTAGAATGAGGCAAACAGCTGGAGTTCATCAATTTCAAAGGCTAAAAATAAAACAAACAAAGGTGAGATAAAGAAGTCTGGTCCTGGTCATCCCCATTTCCTCAACTGGAAAATGTTAAAACTAAGGAAAGGAAACTTTTGACACCTAAACGATAGACCCCGGGAGCGTGGTTTGCTCAGTTGGTAGAGCGCCCGCCCCATGTGCAAGGGTGAGTCCTTACTGCATCGACCCAGGTTGAAGTCCAGCCTGTGGTCGTTTGCTGCGTGATGCCCTCTATCTCTCTCCCTGTTTCCTACTGCTGTCCACTGTCCTGTCTCTCAAAATAAAGGCAAAAAATATCAAGAAAAGAAAAGACAGACCCCTCTGAAAATTGGCTGTAGTCTTTTAACCCATGTACAGTACCACTGATACCACACACACTGTATTATAAAGTGTGTCCTAAGTCATAGTGTTTGGACACCCTGAATTACTTGATGTAGATACCCTCTGACCTCTAGTTTCTAATAATCACTCCACTGTGAAGAGTCTTGGTGTCTATTTGGACAATGCATACAAATTTGACAAACGGATATCCTCCACTATTAGATCTCTCTTCATTCAGTATAGAATTAGAGCCAGTGTAAAGGTCCATCTCCCTCCTAAAGATTTAGAGAGGGTGATTAATGCATTCATAACTTCCTGACTTTACTATACTGTGTACTCTTTTATTGTTGTACTTTTACCTTGTAAAGCACATTGGTCAACCTTGGTTGTTTAAATGTGCTATGTAAATAAAGTTTACATTGACATTGACATAAAGTGACATCCATCTACATGAGAAGTTTGTCATTTTCTACTAACAGGCCTGTTGTGGCCCTTTTCCTCCCTCCAGATTTCTATAAAACAATTTTTAGAGTGTTGTGAGATGCAACATAAACCCCCATATAGTTGCTGCTTTTTCATTCTGATGTTGCATATAATCCAATGTTTATTATAAAACCAAACCAGGAAACCACATGTCTAAAATGATGATCCCCTGCTGTTGCTCCTCGAATTCCAGATTTATTTATATCATTTTTCAACTGGATAAATAGTTTCTCAGAGCTACCTGGTTTTGTTATGAATGAATGGATTCGTGCAAAACCCCCTGGGCAGAAATTCAGCACATTCCCAATTTGTGAACACCCCCTATTAATCACCCCTCCATTGCATCTCCATGATCTGTATGTATAAATATGGTGTGCCTCAGGGGTCGGTCTTAGGACCCATTTTGTTTTCCTTGTATCTGCTTCCCCTTGGACATATTATCCATAAACATGGCATTTCTTTTCATATTTATGCTGATGACACACAAATATACTTGCCCGTCAGATCCACAGACCCTGGAATGCTGAGTTCACTTAACAACTGACTTTGTGAAGTTAAAAAATGGATGTCAAATAATTTCCTCCATCTGAACTCAGACAAAACAGAAATCCTGGTCATCGGGTCCCAGCAGATGGCAAATCAAATACTGCCATCTGCTGGTTCCCTAGTAAATCACATTAAGCCTGTGGCAAAGAACCTTGGTGTTTGGTTTGATAGTAATTTAAATTTCGAGCAGCACACCACAAAGCTTGTTCAATCATGTTTTTATCAACTTAGAAATATAGCTAAAATTCGATCTATGTTAACTTTTAAGGACACCGAGACCATTTTACACGCCTTCATCTCATCACGCCTGGATTATTGCAACAGCCTTTTCACCTGTTTAACCCAAAAATCTATTGATCGA
>NC_060159.1:3226607-3279249 GCF_021292245.1 Micropterus dolomieu
TAGCTTCATTACACTGGCTCCCAGTATGTTTTAGAATTGACTTTAAAATTCTATTGATCACTTTTAAAGCTCTTCATGGCCTCTCGCCTTGTTATATTTCTGACCTTTTAGTCCCATACACACCAGCACGTACCTTGAGATCCTCGGGCAGAGGTCTGTTGTCTGTTCCAGAGTCTCGACTGAAAACTAAAGGGGACAGAGCGTTTGCTGTCAGGGCCCCGAGGCTCTGGAACAGCCTGCCCGAGGAAATCAGGTCGGCTGAGTCAGTGAACTCTTTTAAGTCCCTTCTTAAAACATACTTTTATAGGAGAGCCTTTCCCGATCTTATTTGACTTGATTTTATCCCTTTTATTTTATTGTATTTTACTAATTTTATATTAAATTTTCATGCTCTTATCTTTTTTTTGTATTATTCTTTACACTTGTTAAAGCACTTTGTAACTTGTTTTTGAAAAGTGCTCTACAAATAAGGATTATTATTATTATATATTATTTACTTCAACTATGAGATGTTACCAATCAAAATCCTAAAGGCCAAAATCAAACTGTTCCTAAACAGCAGCAAGCTGTTGGTCCATTAAAGCCTAGTTCATAGCGCAGAAGAATAACATGACGTCACACGCAGGTTACAGAAGTAAACAAGGTGCAACAGACATTAGCTCACGGGAGACTCCCTTTTTTTGTTGTCCTCTCACGGGTCACATTTCTCCCGAATTATGATAAGTGTTCACAACTTTCTGTTCTTTTCATTACAGTTTCTGGCGCTGGACAATGCATCTGCCCCACAACTCACTCGGGCAAATAGCATGCACATAACTCAGAAGAGAGCTCGCAGTCTGGTGGATTTCCGGTGTAAGAAAGGGAATTTGTGAGCAGATGAAAGCCAGGTCGAGAAGGTGAGCCACACGTTAAATGGCTTTTGTGGAGCTTTTTTGTTCACCGTGGCTCCGTCTACAGCAGAACTGTGACAACAGCTGCTCTAGAGAGAATTCAAAGTCGCATCAGTTCCGACCTGAGTGTCCAGACTCAGGTTGCAATTACAAAGATCCGATCTGTTTCGGATTTGGACCACCTATGGAAGACTATGTTCAGACTGCAGGCCTTAATGCTCAATTCCGCATTTTTTTCCCAGCTCCGATTTTTTTGTTTGACAGTTCACGTTGTTATTTAAATGTGGCCCATATCAGACTCCAGTGTGAACTGTTCCCGCGGCCTGAAAGTGACCCGCATGCGCAGAAGATTAACACGTCACACGCAGCACGCTGTTGCAGGCTTCAGAAGTAAACAAGGGGCAACAGAGGTTAGCTCACGGGAGACTCCCGTTTTCATTGTCCTCTCACGGGTCACATTTCTCCTATATTATATGTGTTCACAACATTGTGTTTGTTTCATTACGGTGTCTGGTGCTGTACAACGCATCTGCCCCACAACTCAGTGCAATTCAATTCAAATCAGCTTTATTGGCATGAATGTATAACAACAATATTGCCAAAGCTATAAATAAATTACATAAGAACAATTAATTTCATACATTTCATTAAATAAGTAAATATAACAACAACTCACTCCCCCTCTCTCTCTCTCTCTCTCTCTCTCTCTCCCCACACAAATAGCATGCAGCTAGGTGGATTTCAGGTTTAAGAAAGGGAAATTGTGAGCAGATGAAAGCAAGGTAGGAGGAAGAGAGCCACATGTCTATAATGTTTGTGGAGCTTTTTCATTCACCGCAGCTCCGTCTGGTGGGGAAACAGCTGCTCTAGAGTGATGTCAAAGTCGCATCAATTCTGTCCTGAGTTTCCAGACTGAGGTCCGATCTGTATCGGAATTGGACCACACATGAAAGTGGCCCAAATCTGAACTGGAAAAGATCAGATTCCATTAGACTTGGCCTGTTCATAATGTCATAAAAAGATAAGAATGGTCTTAGTCTTGATATAACTATAAAACTTTAGGTGACACAGTAGTGGATTTGTGCTCCAGCTCCATCCCACTCCGACAAAAATATTCCTGTCCCTTCCCAATCCCATGACAGTAAAAATAGAATTCCTGTCCCATCCCAGTCCCATAGAATGACTTTTATCCCATCCTGTTCCTTATAAAGACAAATCTGAAAAAAATTCATACATAAAAAATGCATCTGATTCCCATCCCGCCCTCCCCATTGACTTTTTTTCCTGTCCAGTCCCAGTTCCATCATGAATAGTGAAATTGACCCCCATCCCACAGGAATCTCACAGGAATCCCATGACCCACAAATTTCATGTAAAAATGTCTGTTAGCCTGTTAGGACTTCAAAACAAGTTTTGTTTTAATCAAAGCTTTGATTACCCCGCGTCTTGCTTTTACTTTCTGAGCTTCTGTTGGAAGAATGAGAAGTAAACAGACAGACAGTAACCCCTATAGTTCCCCTATTGATCTGAAAGCCATAAGGTTAATTGTCTGCCTGTTCAGTGGGACTTGTATTTCCAAAACCAGAATAAATTAATCAGAACTTCACCTTGCTGCCTGGCCCCTGAGGAGCAGCCGGTGCTATAATCAAAACAGGACTCGGAGGGGTGCACTGTGTTTCCACAGGATCATCAGGAAGAAATCAGCATCTCCACTTATCATACCACTCACTGTGGAGAAAAATATGGCAAACTCCAAAAGACTCTTCTAAACGGGTGATGATTCAGGAGTTTTTCTGAGACTATGGAACAGCTTCATTACAGTGTGTTAAACTGTGCACTACCAACCATGTTACCTAAAAATGACATTCATGCAGTATACCACTAATATGCATCAGCTAATACATTTTGTATGACACATAATGCTGGCTGGACTACATTTTTCATCAATATAAGGTGGAAATATTTATATTGAACATGTAGTTTTTTTAATGACCATCACTTTTGTATTGCCTATTTGCGAAGGGGTTGTAACTTCACATAAAAATGAACCACTCACTGAATTTCTCTGTTGCTTCCTATGTGAAGAAATCAGGTCATATTTTCCACAAAATCCATTGGCTAGATATGCTGTGAAATTCAAATATTCATTCACTCCTGAGCTGCCTACTGATTCTGAACTCAAAAACGACAGCGCAGCTTATGAAATGGAGTCCGCTAAGACCAAAAAATGGCCGGCTCCCAGCACAACACAGTCAAAACTTGCTTGAAAAACAAGACGGGACCCAGAGATTCATTATTTAACCATCTTTTGCTAACCTTAAAACTTAAAATAGTGCAACATTTTGGAAAAGATGTTTAATTAGTTTGTACTACCCTGCCAACTATTACTTATTACTTAAACTTAAAACAAGTGCTTGAAATGGACCTGAACGCCACGGTACGCAGTACTGGTCCCTTCACATTTTACTTTTTGGCGTACCGGGACTTCTCCCAATCTGCCGGTCCTCTCCTCTGCCCTCTCCATATCAGGTTCTCTGGGCGCTAGGTGACGCTCACCTGTCTCACCTCTGTCGGCAGAGAGAGACGAGGGAGAAGAGAAGTTTGGGTGTCTTTCAAGCAGCCGTGTGCTGAATGTAACTTGTCAGTGTCACTTGTCGTGAACCGACCAATCACAACTTGGACATTTAAAAGTATTGACAGATAGGTGTCATTTACACTGGGGACGCTGGGGACAGGTCAGAATCAGAATGTCTCCATCACTTTTTGAAAGCTTTTGTTGAAAATGTTCTGAAAAACAGCAACAAGAAATGTTGAATAACAAATGAGACAATGCACGATGAGAAAACATGCAATGCAATTGAAATATAGAAGAAACAAATGTGCATTGTCCAAAAGCTGATTACTGAATTATATTCCATTATATTTTGAATTAAATAAAAATAAAAACTTAATTTTGTTTCCCTTCATATAAATAAAGACATTTCCTGTTACAGAAAATGTGTTCAGAATGCAGGAAAGTGGTTAATGCGCAAAGCAATTTTAAAGGGCGATATACTTAGCTGCAGGTTAAATAAGGTAAAACAAATAAATGACACAACCGGTCGAGGCAGATGGCCGCCCACCCTGAGCCATGGTTCTGCTCGAGGTTTCTGCCTCTTAAAAGGAAGTTTTTCCTTGCCTCTGTCGCCTAGTGCTTGCTCTTGGTGGGAACTGTTGGGCTTCTGTAAATAACATCATAGAGTACGGTCTAGACCTGCTCTTTTATGAAAAGCGCTGTGAGATAACTGTTGTTGTGATTTGGCGCTATATAAATAAAATTGAATTGAATTGAATTGAATGCCAGGAACTCTCAGTCTAAGCAGTCACGTGACCCCACTCTTTGGCCTCTTCTTGCTGTTAGCTGTGTTGATAAAGTGTGTCATTTTGCACCAAATTGTCATTCAACTTGCAGACAAGTCACATTGGCAATGCTAATTAGTGAGTAAGCCTATAATGGTACCTGTTGATGAGTAGCCTATAAAATGTACATTATGGTAATTTTCCCACCAGTTGTGGGGTGGCTATTTACTTATTACCATTATGTACCTGAGATGTTAACGCACATAATTTTTCCCACCGACAACAGCTAACGTTAAGTTAGCTGGCCCACCTGCGCACAGAGCAGCTGCACACATGAAAACCGGGAAAAACTGGATTGTATCAACCACTTAATATAATATAACTCCCTGTGGCACATACCATCATCCACCATCCTGCCCTCAGGTCTCATTTGTCTGAGCAGAGTCATTAGCTCAGTCGGTGACACAACACGGCAACAATTCTCCTGAGTGCCACTCAGGACCATATGGCGGATGACACCGGGCTTGTGTCGTTTATCTGGGCTTGTGTGGGAGCGTGGATTACGCCAGCCTTGTTGTCATCTGAAGCCTTGATAAGAACACTTTAATTTCCTCCTCCAGTACTGGAGATCAGACAGTGCTGAAGGAGAGACGGCGGCTAGGGAATAGTGGCGGTGGGGAAGTGCGAAGGAGAGGGTTGCCAAGGCAACTGGTTACTCAGCGACAAGCTCACCATAGAAATACACTCATGTTACATCAGTCTTATTACTCCATTGCATCGATGGGGGAGGGCCCCATCATATTAGACTGAGTGCTGTTTTAGTGAACAAAAATCAAATGAAGTCATCAAGCCTTCAGTAAACCTCAGTTCTTTTAAGCGACCTCAGAAGCCCACAGCCTGATCAAAAACTCCCCAATTTCAATAAACTATGACTCCAGCATTTACTCAAAGGATCTTTTATTTATTTTTTCTGAGCTTTGAATTGAGATTGACAAATTTTAAGCGGCCCTCATTCAACAGTTGTTTTGAAGGAGCTGCATTTGTGGCATTCTTTGAACAGGAACATGCAAGGACTGCTTTGCTTGCAAGGCTGAATAGTATTTAGGTTACCATGGAAACTTCAGGAGCAAAACTGAAATAAAAGGTCTGAGCACAGCAGCCCTTTCCTGGGTGACAAGGGAGTGATACTCTCTTTGTAGAGGAGAGGAATGTGAAAGGCAGCCTCATCTGTATTCTGGCGCACGAAACAACCCAAAGATCCTATGCATAATTGCAGTCGCCCAAGGCTACTTCAGAGGTAGAGGCATTCTCTGCTTTCCCTCTGCTCCATTTAAAACTTCAACACTCCATCTCAAGTTATTTTTCCAATAGAGCGCTTCCCGGACAATTAGTAGATAGAGTAACAGCCCTGCACGTAAACCTGGAACTTCTCACAGAGTGAAAAACAGCTTCTCCAGACATCCAGGACACAAGCCACTGAGTGGAATAATGAAGAGTCTCGGCCCCTCAGCCGACAAAATGTAGTTACAGCACAGAACTGTGCTGAATAGTGCCTGTGTGGCTAATTGGAACATTATTGTGGGCTCAGGAGTGAGCTGATTGGACGAGGGGCTGCGTCATAAAGATTCCACTGTTGGCACACACACAGAACAATGAAGTGTCAAAACATCTTGTCATGCCAAGAAGCCGTGCTTGTGACTTAGTTTCTTAATTTCATTAGCATAAGCATAATTCAGATTGCTTTTACCAGCCAAACCTGGAATTGATCCTGCCATTAGCCTAATTTCAGCATTTGTTTATCTTAAAATTTCATCATTTGAACATTCAGTTGATCAAAATTATTAAAAAATACTCCTCCATAGTATCTAGAAATTGTTTTGGTTTATTTGTCCAGTTTTTAAGATAGTCCTAGAAGCTTGGTGGAGTAGTGCTGGTGAGCTAACCAGTAATCCCTAACATGCTAGCCAGCCATGAAACATGCTTTGCAGCCATTTTGCTGACATGTTAACGCTTCTACAGTTCCTTTCGGCAAGTGGGAGATATCTCTGACTCAGAATTGCAACTAGGAGGCTGACATGAACTGTTACTCCGACCGGCCGCTTGTAATTATGACCTGAATGATATGACACAAACCCAAAATAATTCTGTTAAATCTACAGACCTCAGTGTCAGCAGTGGAACTACATTATACAAAAAATCTTTATTAACGCAGTGAGGACTGTGGATTATCCAGAGTGATATGGACACTATTACAGCAAAAATGTTTTTATTCCAAATCTGTGGAATCTTGTAAAAATTAAGCTTTTTCCCTTCTCCTCCATGGCAGGTTTCTGTCCTCCCTGAGCTCACCTTAGGACAACTTCTTACTGTGCACCACAAACAAAATTCTGTTGACCTACATGTAGTGGGGTGGAGGTGTAAATCACAGAGGGGGATATCTAAAGGCCTGGCAATTGAACCCCAAACTATCTACAAGACTAGGTAAATTGATAAGATAAGTGGTTAAACCATTTTAACATATCTACTCTCAACACAGAAAGCAGAATATTAATTCTGGACTGTATATGAGTGGACGTTACACATGGAAGAGCAGTGTAGTGTTACCTCATCCCTAATCAGATACTGATGATGCTGCAAGAAGAATAATCACTTCACGTTCCTGGCCTGACATCAGTGTGCTCCAGCCATACAAAAGTGATACTGGATCAGAGTTGTTCTGCAGGTTCTGGTTACAGGGAATAAGCCAAAATAAAGAAGCTGGAATTGGAGCTCCCTGAAGATGGCAATTGTCCAGGTCTGGAGGCGGGTCATGTGACATCTATTGCAAACCACTGAAAATTCACCAAAGTGCAAGGGTTTTAATTTTCTCTGATTGTTTTGTTTCTTAAACTGCACATGAGAATTACAGTGAGGCAAAGAAAAGACAAACAACTGCAGGTATTGAGTTGTGAGGAAAATAATCTACGTCCTTGGGTCGACTCCAGACATGCTAAACACAGTCTTGGGGAGGGAGCCAAGCGTGGAGAACGTCCATCCCAGTGCTAACAGCGCGTAGATGCCTCGGATTCCAAATATTTTCTGTTTGCCGTATTAAATGGCTGCATTGACGTCAGGGCCACACACACACATGCTTATCTCCTCCTGTATCGGCAGCTGGAAGTGCTCTGTCCTGATGTTGCACTTCAAGACCTCCTCCTCCTCACCGCTCTCCTTCCTCTGCTATTTCACTTTACCCTTTGTCCCAGCTCGTGGTTGACCCACAGGGGGTAAGTGGGTGACCCCTCTACTTTCTCTGGACACAATAGCCTTTGATGCCCAGTGGTGGGAAAGAGAGCAAAAGGGGGCTCATTGCACATTCAGACGAATTTGGCCAGCCAGGGCCGGAGCGCTAGCAGCCCTTAAATGGATGCTGCCATTGATGGTTAAATCAATTCGGGATGGTGACAGCGTAGCAAGGCTCCAGACTGTAACAATTGCAGATTACAACAGTACTACGCCCCTCCCCCAATATATACCCCACCTCACCCCATCACCCCCCCGTTCTCCTCCTCCTCCAAACTCCCCCTCCTTGCACTGCCTTTTTAGATGAAGTGTGGGGACTTCAGAAGAGTTTAGATGGGAGGGGTTGGAGGGTGAAGGGGGACTTTAGACAGGCGGGGAGGGTTTAGGGTAACAAAGGAGAAAGATCTCTGGTGAAAGAGAAGAGGGTGAGAAGAGAATAGGCACATTTGGCGCAGCTGAACACACAATGCTGTTTCACTCTTTTCTGAAAAAGGGAGAAAAAAAAAAGCCGGCACCAAACATTACTCAGTGATGAGAGAGAGCTGCTCCACTCAGCTGGTCTCTGTCCTCCTCCGCCTCCTCCCTCGCTTTCCTTCCCCTTCTTGCTGCTGCGCACATGCATTCATGCATGCATACCAGCACACACACACACACGCACAGAATTCATTTTTATTCTGTAGGTGATTTGACGGGTGGGGGCGGGGGTCAGTGAGGTTTAAATCCCAGTCAGGGACTTTTAGTGCTGGATGGGTGGTCCTACATTCATAGTGTGGGTTGTGACACAGCAGGTTTGCGTGGATTCTTTGTGGTGAGGAAGTGTCAACAGGGATGCACAAGGGAAGGCTCAAGGCTGCCCTCTTCAGAAAAAACTGCGAAAAACAAATAGGAGATCTGCATTGCCATCTCAGCATTCTTCTAGCCTCGTATGTGGTGTTGAAGAAGAGACGAAATGGTGGAGTAAAAATCCACAAGCACGACTTTACTCAAACTGTATCCATATGTATTATATTTGACAAAACCACCTTAAATATGCTACGTTTTTATAAAAGAATGTGTGAAAAGAATTTTCTTTGCTGGTGCAGAAACACACACAGTCATACTATGAAGAAGCAAGACGGCAGTGTGTTCATGTATGTATGAGAGGTATTGGCTGACAGATGCTCTAGAAGCCAGAGGTGGTCCATGGTTGCCATAGTGACTGTGTGGGCTGAAGGAGCCGTGAGCATATTGAGTATGCAGGAAACGGGTCCCCTGAGATCTCTGAGTGGATTTAAGATGGGCTTTCGTTTGCTGTGATGGCAGCATGAGGAGACATACTACAGAAGGATTATAACTTCATTTTATTTGGACAGTGACAAGAGCTAAAGCCCATTTGCCTGTTTAGTAACAGATCTGTTGATGAATCAGGTTTTTGATGCAGCTTCTTTTCATCTACAGTCAGCTTTTATTTCACTGCCTCTCAGCAGAAATGTGGCTGAACTCCTGTTGAACACTGCCTTTGCCCGGACCCCTGTTGCCATGGTCACAGTAACTACGTCACAAAGCAGAGGAAGTGGATGATATCTTCTCCAGATGTTGTCCTTCTCCTAACAGACAGGAAATGAAAAGCAAATATTTTAAACATGTTGATTTTCAAAACAATAATAAAGAAAAGTGTGTTAACATTCCAAGGAAAAGTCAGAGCTCCATATTTTCCTTTGATTCTGAATGAGCCGGATACAGCTTGCAGTTCAGAATTATTCTGAGGATGCATTTGTTATAATTAACAGTTGTTGGGGTTTTTTAAAATCAACAACTGAAAATTTTTCATCAAACTTGTATGACTCACAAAATGCATTTGTCTCAGAGGCAGATGAAAGCATACTAGAAAAAAGTGAAAGAGAACCGATAAAGCAGAAATGTCAAAAGCAGAACATGCCTAACAATAAAAATAGGGATCTAAGATATGTAATGGAAAATAAATTCAAAATTGAGCTACATTAATACACAATATTCAATGCAAGGTTGGTGTTCCCCTGCGAGCCAGCTACAGCTACATTCTCCAATCATGTACCCAGTGGTGGAAATGGGGGGGAACCACCATGATAGCGACCCCACAGAGGTTAAATAGTTCCCTTCCAGTCAGTCAGAACTGAAGAAGCCTCTGGGATGAGAGGTGAAATGTCTTTAAGTATCTTAAACTAAGTCCACTTAAGGCCCTTGATTTTAACCTTCCTTGGACAATAAGAATTTATAAAAAATAGAAAAAAATAAAAAAAAACAACCCACACCCTCTTTACCAATTATCCTAAAAATCCTTAAAAAGAATAGGAATAGCAATAAATATATGTGCATAATAGCAGTCTAAGGCAGTGACCTAATTTAGGATTCTAGGGAAGAAGCTGAGGCTCTCAGTGCTGACCTGGTGTATCTGTTACCTTCTTCTCGACCACAGCAGGGAGAAAAGGCCATGATCGGGATTTTTGGTACTTTAATGATTCTCCTAGACTTATTCTTGCAGTGCCTGGTGTAAATATCATTTAGGCATGGTAAAGCACTGCCTTCTGTATATTCAGCTGAACAAACTACTCTTTGCAGGGTCTTGAGGTCCTGTTTGGTGATGTTTCTGTACCTCCTGGTCCAGACCAGTAACTCCTGGTTGGAGGAAATTACTGAAGCCCTGAGCTGTGTTAAAGTTTCATTTACAAGCATGTAGTGCTACTGTATAGTTAAGATGACGATGCGTCCTTGTTTTCCCGGGCATGTCCTCTTTTTGGGACATAAAAAAATGCGTAGAAGGATTCTAAATCGTCTAAAATGTCCGGGATTTCTTTTTATTTAGGTCCCGCCCTCTTGCACGACATGATTGGTTGGGCATATACACGGCACTCATTGGTCAAACTGCATCTGAATCGTTACAACAGACAGAGCAGCAGCTTGTTTGGCAGTATATTACATTACCACCAAGGCCTTTATAAAGTGTATTATAATTATTAAATAATTTTTAAATTTAATTTCTTGACAGTAATTGATGTCTACATTGGCAGCAGCCATCCTGGACATCTCCTGCATATCTTCTCAGAAGCTCATTATGTCTGTTTACATGATTTCCAGAAACAATTTAACATAAAGACGAATGTGTGTGTTCATCTGACAGCATCAGCAGCTGCTGACAGGAGCTCTGCTGCCACGGAAACACATACAGCAGGGCAGTGACCTCTGTGCTAGCAAAGGCTGCCTCTTACATTCAGCGTCTCAGTCAGAACCAGAGCTACACATCAGCCACTCTGGCCTTGCTTTCAGCTCGGTCCGTACTGGTATACTTGTGGCTGAGATTGAAATTTGTCCCAAGCAATATACAGAAGGACTTAGGCATTGCTGGAAAGACAGGAAGAGTAATTTTTTTGGCCCTGGATGGGGTGTTCTTTGGTTGAAATCAGGCCCTGATAGGCTTTAGAATGTCATAAATGAGGTCCCTTGTGGCAGGAACGAGATAAGTCTGGGAGCACTCCACTTTGAACTTGAGAGAGCTGCAGTCTAGCAGAGCTGCAGTGTGACAACAGAATGATGTCTTCACTGGTGTAATTTTCTTCAAACACTTGTTAGAAAATATTCTTCACTGGGAAGTGCATCTGTAATGATGCAAGCCTTCCTCAGAACTGTTTCTTACTGAGGCCACATTACTAATTTAAAGTTTTTGCAATTTTAAGTTATTATAAGCAATTATAATTCTCTTCTTTTGGCATTTCAAAAGTTTCTACTTACAAGTTTCAAAACAACACCAAAACAACTGGTTTTCCCCGACATTGTGTGCCAACAAGGGCCACCTGGATCAACCTCCCTTGAGTTCCAGTCTGCTGCAAGTGGCTATTTTTATTGCACAGAAGGACCATGAAAGGAGCCTTTCATCTGCAGGGCCCGTATTGAACATAAAAAGTTGCATTCACACTTCTGTGCGTTGCTAAAACAGCTGTTAGGTTATGTTTTTAAGAGCCTCCTTTTATCGCTTTGACACAAAACCGCACTTCCCTTATAGAGGACGTGCAGTAGAAAGAAACTTATTGAACTGAGTACCCTTTCTTCCTGTTTGTTTGCCCTGTCTGTCAGTTAAGAAGAGCAATGTTCAAGCTTTTAACCTGTACATTAAAAGCTTCCCTTTTACTGATTATTATCACACCAGTGGTTAAAGGAGAGATTACTCCAAGTCTTGTGGCTTCTCCTCCAGGATAAAGACCCCCCCCCCACCACCACCTCCCCCTCCTGCACCTACTGCACCTATTCCACTTACAAATGTTATGACCTGCAGGGCATAGCTAACAATACCTAAGCTCTTTAAGGTGTAAACATTTCCCAAGACATTGTTCATGGATCAAGTATCATGTTAAGTGCCATGGGCTAAAGTCTGTTTGGCTTCTCTGTTCGGGTGTTGTGTTACATACAACACCATTTGACTTTCTACAATCTTTTTTTTTTTAAAACTCTCCTATTTTACACAAGGCCATAGAAAGTACCATTTTCAGTACTAAGCAATGGATGAAGTATTCCTCTGTGTATGTCATCAAAAAGCTCAACAAAGGTGATAGGGCAGCCTGTATCATACCTGAGAAACAGCTTATAGAGGCTAAGCTCCTCAGTCCTTCCAGCGTCCTCAATGTGACCTATTTTCAGAAAAATAAGTACGGAGGTTAACTGTGACAGACAAATCATTTTTTGATCCCGGGTTGATCCGTGCCATGTGCTAATTACACATATGCTGTTTATCAATTCAAAAGATAATTTTGCAAGTCAAAAAAGTCGCAGCATGATCTTTTAAATTGACAAACATGTGTGTGTAATTGGCACATGGCACAGTTCAACTGCGATCTCTTGCCATCAACTATTGTACTATTGTATTTTTCTTTGTACAGTTGTTGGCTCAATTATTTGTAAAACGTGTTGAAAAGATGCCTGAAAGACATAGTGTTGCAGGGGTGATATTGTTCTACCCAGCTTATATCTGAAGTTGACTCTGAGCACTGTATGAGCATTTTTCTCATAGGTGAACAGTAAGAACACAATATCCACAACTTTTAAAGTCAGCTTCCAATAATTTCTGTAACTTTCTGAAACCAGTAATCTGACAGTCATGTCCACTTTACACAGTGATTGGCAAGGTCTGCTGAGGTGAAAGAGTATGCAGGGTTGGACTGCCTTCAAGTGTGGTCATTCCAACATGTATAAATACTTTTTTATTCTGAAGTGGTTGGACGACAGTGTTACAAACTTGTTTGTTTGGAGCATACCCAAGCCTTTGGTTTTTGCCTTGTTACATAAAGGGCACACTATTTCCTAAATTAGCAATAAATATTGGCATTAGCTGCAAATCCTGAGGTGCACAATTGTCCACTATGGAATTCCTCAGCATTCTGGGCTGTGTTTTTTTGACAAATCTTTGACAAACGTTTACAGTATATAATTAGTTATGTAGGAAGGTCCATCAGAACTTTCACTTCCGAAAGTTTTCCTCTTCGGGAGGACTGATGAAATGCCCTGTTTCACACAAAAAAAAGAGAGTGGATCTAGGTTCCCAAAAACAGTTACATAAAGGCTTACATTCCAAGTATTAAGGCCACAAAACTGTCCATGATTTAATTAAGCAAAGGAACAACTCCCCTCTGCATTTGGCAGCACTTGATAGCCCATGGATACAGCTCATTAGCAAAAGAAATCTCCATGACACTGGAGAAAATGTGCTTTCATAGGCCCAAGGGCAATGTTCCTTTTGACTGCTCTCACACAGTCAATTCTCTGTCTACCTATTTTCAGTTCCTCTCTGGTCTGGTCTCAGCAGACAGCACTAAGTGGTCATGACAAATATCACATCTACATATCCATAGTTCCTGGTTTGGCTTCTTTCAATATGTGCACCAAAGGTGGGCACTGGACTGTAACATCTGCAGAATGCACGTTTTCCAGGCTTACAGTCATTAAAACCGGGAAAACCTTAAAACTGGTTTATGAAACCAGCAAAAACAGACGAGAGAGGTATTCTGAGAAAGACTATAACACACCACAGAGCTGAGGGATGGGGGATAATTCTCTGTGGGTTGTGAGTAGCTAAATATTGATTAGTGCATCTTTAATATTTCATATATATAAAGCCCCATTTTTGGCTTGACAGCAGAAGCCATTAGTATTATGTTTTCACTGTAGTATGTAGAATAGTTTCATTCTGCAACACCACACCACCAAATCTTAAGGATTATACCCTTGCAACAAGAAAGCAGCTTGTTTTAGTGCAACATTATAAATAAACATTCAGTGTTGTTCACTGGTTCACAGTGCTGTTTGTGGGAACTTTTGTCTGGAAAAGAATCACGGAGCACTGTGGTTTACTGTACTGTGTTGACAAGTTTAAATGTAGCTGTGGTTACATGCAAGTTAAATTCCCATGATTCAGTAGTTAAATCTTATTATTGTGTGAAAAAATAAGCCCTTTTTCAATGCCTCATCTTTCATTTTCATCTTAACTCCACACATTTTGAATGGCAATTCTTCAACAATTCAAACGCCATGGTATCCACTGATGGGAAATAGTGGAGCTTAGGGTGCTGCAGCTCCACCTAAAACCAAACATTATAAAAACTGTCAATTGAATAAAAGATGATGTAGATTCGCAGCAGAGTTTGGGAGATGTATGTAAATGCTCCATATTTGTATAGCGCCTTTCTAGTCTGTTCGACCACTCAAAGCGCTTTTACACTACATCTGCATTCACCAGTCATACACATTCATACACTGGCGGAACAGCCACCAGGGGCAATGCAGCCTGGAGGAGCCGGGGATTGAACCGCTGACCTTCCGATTAACGGCCATAGCCACATGTGGACAAGTGAGAGAGTGGGAACATGAATGTGGACGAAAGTGTCCACGTGATACGTGCTGTCTCTCCCTCATCATCTCCTTTCAGTTCTCATGCATTAGTTCCTGTTTTTGACTGTGTAGCTGCTGTGGCTGCATTGACATACAGTATTTTGGTGTTTAAGTTTGTTGTCTGCTGTGGCATAAAATGCTCTCAAATTGTTGTGAATAACTGTTTGATTGAAGTTATCCTGGCCATTCAAAATACATAAATCGCTCAACATTCATACTATGACTTATACTGACCTTCTCTCAGTAACCAGGTGTGACTGACATCCAGCGTCCCTGATGGTTTCTATAATTTAATCAGTAATTTTAATCAGTGTTTCAAAGTGATGTTCAAGAGTTTTTGCTACAAGAAAATAATCTTAGAACTTAAAGGGTTCTTTCTTGAATCAAGAAATCAGCTTGACTAAGAATTTGTTTACATAAATTTACTTTACATTTACTTTGTACCATGGCAAGCACCTTGTTTTCAGAATCTCTCAGCGATGATAAACTTTATTTATTATTTATTATTATTATTATTATATTACATAAGGCTTAGACATGATCAATAACATTTTAAACAAACATAACAATAACTGTGGCGGGGGGGTCCAATGTGTTTACTTAGATCATAAAGATGAAGAATGAGGACACAACTGATACCATTTTTTTGAGCAGAAGCTGCAGAGATAATACTGTGTTTGGAAACAGAGTATTTCCAAGGTGTTTTCCAGTTTCCCAAGATATGGTGAGAGAAAGACCACAGGTCATTGCCTTCCAGCTCCCCCACAGCTGTAGTTCTGCAGGCTAGTCAGTCCCGGGGCCTCCCTGCTTCCTGACCCTGGGAGTCAGAG
Source organism: Micropterus dolomieu (assembly GCF_021292245.1). Lineage (NCBI taxonomy): Eukaryota > Metazoa > Chordata > Actinopteri > Centrarchiformes > Centrarchidae > Micropterus > Micropterus dolomieu. The sequence goes on from NC_060159.1 coordinate 3,241,840, forward strand.
AACTCCAGGCTGCCTGGGCAGAAAGAAAACACTCATCCACTGTGAAATATCTGCAAAGTATTAGTATTGCCTGGCCACAATGGCAGAGGCCTTCACACAATGCCGAGGAGTTCTGCACAGCACACACACATCCGGTGCAGGCCAAAAGAACACATCATCACATTGTATCATTGTGTGGCTGGGGGGTGCTCTCGGGGGAAAAGAGGCCATGTGTACCCTTTGTCTTTATCTCTAACTGTCTTAATCCTTGCTCTTTTCACAGGCAGGCTGTGGTCCAGGCTGGGCTTGTAGAGCAGTGAAAGGAGCTTGACAGTTAGCAGGCAAGAAACTGCCTGCCAGACTCTTCTTTTCACTTATTTAGGCGTCCAAGCCCAAGGGAGCTGGGGGCCACACATGCAAGGCATTGTGGCTCCCAGTACCAGTCACCACTAAGTGGCGCTACAATGAAGTGATTTTTTTTGTTGGTTAAGTCATACTGCAGTTTATATCGTAAAAATTATTAGATTAGACTGCTGCACACACCTCAGCGGCAAAACATGACACAAGTACATCATGGTGTTTTGGACTGAAATCTTACAAAGTACGTTCACATTCAAAAATAATAAACACAAAACTTGGGCCAACAGATTCCCTTGCCAAACTGAAGCTCTGTGCAATATGTGGCACTAATCTGCCACTAGTTGGCTTTTTTTTGTTTTAAAAAAATCATGAAATTATTTTTTCAAACTACCCTCCACTTGTGACCTGCATCATTCCAGTGGGACTATAGGTCCGACTTGCACTGCCTCAATGGACCGCCAGGTGTGGCTTGCCTCAGGGGGCGTGGAATCCGTTAATACCTGCTAGCAGTTCTAGTTCTTTTGAATCTGAGCCAGCCTAAACTGTCATTTCATTTCATATCCTCTTCCTGAGCTATATTGTACTGCAGATGCTTCCCACCGTAAATATACTACAATAAAATCTTGGCACTGTCACAGTTTGGCCTCAGGCCAGAATGGGATTCCTGTTATGACAAGCTCTGACACTTGAATAGGACACTCTTCACTCTCTGAATTCATAATGCATCACTAAAAGTTATCCTTTGACAGTTAAACTGACATAGCACACAATGATCTACAAGTCAGAGACAAAAGACAAGAGGAATCACCTTCCTACATCACAGTCCATGTGGACAGAGAATTTTTAGCTACGTGTTGTTCTTTGAGATCACATGACAGTACTCAGGACTAAGATTTTGGGCAGTTCAGGATCCGGTCCAAAAATGTACATTAATGTGTCAAATGAAAAAACACGGGGAAAAGATTTCTATAAAATTGTGCTACAACTCTATGTAGCATGGTTTCACACCCTAGCTTGTGTGTGTATGTACGTTTGTGTGGAATGTTTTTATGCCCCTGGCAATGTGTACATATGTGTACATGTGTAACTGGAACATTAAAAGGAAGTAAATTATAAACGTCTCTTACCAATAACACAGTACCAGCCACTTGCAAAAAAACTGGAAAAACTTGAACAAACAACTGCCTGTTGTTAAATGTGAGCAAGCAGGGCTGGAGGGTGCCCCGAAGTTGTTGAAGAAAGAAAATACACAGTGTTGCTCAGTGTGGCCTGAGAAGTATGTCATGTAACAGACAGACAGACAAACAGAAAATTAAGCCTATTTAATTTTATGTACAGAACATCTACTTGCTGATGGATAAGTAGTTATTATCATTAACTGCATTGTGCTACATATTTTAAACAAAGATATAATTATGGAATTATATTCCTTTATTCCATTATGATCATTCTTTCTTTTTTATGATGTTTTCTGTTTGTTCTGACCATCCAATACCATACCATATTATTTACCAATGTAAATCCTTCTACTGCCGAATGACTGAAGCTAAGCAGGTTTGGGCTTGGCCAGTACGGGGATTGGAGACCTAGGAAAACTAAGTTGCTGCTGGAAAAGGTCTTGGTGGCTAGTAGGGGGCAGTCTTCCCTCTGGTCCTAATAATAAGATCCCAATTCCCCAGTGCAGTGATGGGAATACTGCGCTGTAGGAGCTGCCGTACTTCAGGTCAGATGAGTTCCTGACTGCCAGGAACTCATCTGACCTGACCGAAGTCCTGACTCATTGTGGTCATTAAACATCCCATGGTACTTGTCACAAAGAGTAGGGGGTTCCGAAACGGAAGGCAGTTGCCTCCCTGCCTCGATACCGTAGTAGACAGCTGCCTCAGAAGGAATCACTTTCAAGTGAAGGCAGCTCTGTTTACATTAGTTTTGAACAACCTTCTAGGGCAGCACTTACAGCAACGTGTGACGTCTTGCGTGAGACGCTAGCCTTAGCATAAGCTAACTAGCTATTGAAAAGCCAAACGGCTAACAGATGGCACAGAAGTCATACTGAACAAACTTGGTTGGTTACAGTCACGGGCTATTATGATAGTTCAGTGTTTAGTTCTCGCTAGATTTTCAAAAATTGAAGCGAGAAAACTACTGAAAACCTTTAAAAAGGTTTGTCCGCCATCTTGACCAGTTTTCGAAAGCTCCGGGCGGCCGCAGACGCGCTACTTTATGGGTAATTATGGTGATGCTGCCTTCAAAACTGTCCTTTCCTGGGGCAGCTTGAAGGCATCTCAGGAGAAAGGAAGAGATCGTTCGAGCAGTTTCGAACAGCACTCGATGCCTCGCTGTCCTGTTAGACACCTTCTGAGACAGCAGTTTAGCTGTTTCGAACACAGCCTCTCTCTGCCTCAAGCTGATGTGTGGTGAGCGTTCTGGCGCTAAATGGCTGCCATGCATCACCCAGGTGGGTGCTACACATTGGTGGTGGTTGAGGTGAGTCCCCCCCACTTCACTGTGAAACGCTTTGAGTTTCCAGGACAAAGCGCTATATAAATGTAATTCATTAATTCATTATTATGTTTGACTTCATCACAATAGATTTCAAGGAGTTAAATTAGCATATGCGTCTCAGATATTATGCAAACCCCCATGCTCCTTAAACAAGGTCAGACCATGCGTATAAAAAACATGAAGTTTAATGCAAGTCGTGGGGGAAGGGGCGAAATTCACCTTCCAGAGATTTTTTTCCATGCTTCATTCCACTATTTACTAACCCTGTTTTCCCGCGTGGTTATGACGTTAACCGTGACACAACAGGGGGAAAAAACACAAAGGTGAAAGGAGACGATTTCCAATTTTTACCGCATTTAAAAAAAACTGCTTATGCACTAATTGTGGTGTAAAAAGAGTATTACATTGTAACAAGTTAACAAACTGACAGTTGTGATTATATTTCTGTCTTACCAATGAGATAAAAATTCAAATGTGTTGAAAGACAAGGTACAAGGTTGTTTATTTGCCATTATTCTGCACAAGGTTGTATAACGAAATGAAAGTTTGTAGCCCCCTCATGCTACACACACAGAGCTTAACAAATATTAAGTGTATATTAAAATATGGTAACAAATACAATAAAATAAAACTAAATACAGTTATACATATACGTATACACCCTGAACATTCCACAATGCAATTTTTCAATTTGTGTCTGGGGAGAATGTAAACAGCAGCAACACCATGTTAATATGGTTTTATCTTCACACAAAAAGATCTGACATGTGGGAAACGGAATCCATCGTGACTGTGTTTGAGCACCAAGCATCATCGATGTCATACACAGAGTCAGTCTTCTCTCAACTTGCCGGAGTCTTGCACTGACAGCTCGGAACATGGACCGCCTGCCAAGTGCTTGATCCAGGATGTTGATAGGGCAGGTCTCTGTAAAGATGTGGGCATAAGAGTCTCTGATTTCCGTTGCTTGGTCATCATGAGTCCCATTTTGTCCAGACCGGACCTTTAGAAGCAGAATTCAGTCCAAGCTGGGCCAACATGGCTTCCACCTACCCACCGTGGTGCCTGGTCCAGTTGTTTAGACCGGGAGGATCTTGGTCTGCTGCTCTTTAATCCAAAAACCCCTTCCTCCTTTTCCAGTGACTGTATTTCAGTACATCATCAAGACAGTTTGTCCTGCCTCTGAATATCATAGTTCAATCAGCCACGGCATCGACTTGTATTCCGACCCAGTCTGCTTAAAAATCGGCCCATCTCTCTGATAGAGTTTCATGTTCAGGTAATTTTATTCTAATATTCTACCAGCCGATCGGGGCTGCTTTAAACAGAAATTTGCTGTGGCCAATGTAAGTGTTAAGCATTGACTTGTTAGTCTATCAGCATTTGGCTCTGCACTTTGAGCTTAGCAGTCACAGGGTCAGAGCCCTGCGCTGCTCCAGTAGTCAGTCGGGCCAGCCTGGGCAGGAGCTGACCCAGAGTAGCCCTGGCAGCCAGGACTCCTGCCAAAGAATGTGGTCAGCTGGGTGTAGTAGGAAGTTCTTCTGAACTCTGACAAGAGTTCAGTTCAAAGTCATTATAGTGACACAGATATATGGTGTTGTCATTCATGCACCTGGATAAGCAATGACATTGTAACAGAGGGTCGAAAGAGAGCTCTAGCGAAACAGAGAATCAGCATGTTTTCACAATGAGTAAACTATCAGGTGAATTAATGGAATGATCTGTCTCAGTTATAGCCTTCCACACCTTTCTCCTTTTCTACTTAGCTTTTTACTGGGCTTTCAACCGTAGTTGTAATCTTATCCATTTTTCATCCTTGGTTGCTTAAAAGTGGAGCATAAAATTTGAAACAGTAGTTTGACAAAAAGTCTTTTGAGCTTAGTTGTTATAATATAATTATTTCAATATTTCAAAATAGTTTTATGACGTCTCGTATGCGTTTGCTTAAAAGTTGAGTATAAAAGTTCATTCTTCATCATTTGACAAGTAAATTTTAATTCCCCTTACTAGCTTTCTACAGAGCTTTCTACCATGTCTCTAGGTCTCTGCTCTGTAGAGAGTTTTCTCAGTTGTAATCTTCACAGTTTTCAGAGTACTTTGAGGACTTTTTGTCTTGCTTTTTGAAAGTTAAATAGTGAATATTGTAATAATATAATAAGTATGACGTTTGGCAAATTTGCCTTCAAAACATAATTACAATGTTATTTGGATACAGCTACTGCCCAGTGTTGTTGTCTACTGGAAGTGTGTTATACTGTAAGTAAGTGGAGTTAGGGGCCTTGCTTCAGGCATCTTAGTACAGGTGTGACTGTCTGCTCATTGCCTACGTAGTGAAAATGAAGTATTTATCTCAACAAACCTGTGTCCCTCCATCAAGCTCACACTTTCAGAAGCATTGGTCTCCTTGGGTGGTCTGTGAGTGACAGCTACCTGCTGGCCCTGGCTAGACTCCACAACCATCCAGGCCACATCAGCAATAATAACAGGAGGGATATTGATCTTCTTCCAGGCCATGTTTTCCTTACACTGAGAGGATCTTCAAACACAGACCTCACAGCTGTCACAACACAGGGGATTGCGGATAGAGTTCAGATTTAGGGAAAGGTAACTTTGGGCAACGTGTCCTCACCAGGAAAAAAAGATAAAGAGCATCTGATGTTTGTACGAATGCTTTAAACAACCTATGTTAACATTTTTTCTTACTTGTGATCATTTGAATAATGTTACAGCTCTGCAAAACCTCTAATGACCACTCAGATGTTTTCCTTTCAAAATGGTCAGTAACCTATTTGGCTGTCATAGAGTCATAAATTCATGACTTGTGTACCTAGACATAGACACAGCATCAACATCAGTACTCCTCTGCTTTGTTATGTTCTTGTTGTGCATACAAGAGTGCTTTGTTGCTATGGGTCAGTGTCAGAGAACACATTGTAGAAGCTGTCAAGCTAGGTGGGAGAATTTACTTCAATTTTATCTATATTGCGCCAATTCATAACAGAAGTCCTTTTCATAGAGCAGGTCTAGACCGTACCCTTTTGAAGATTATTAACAGAGACTCAATAATTTCCACCATGAGCAAGCACTTGGCAACGAAGGCATGGAAAAACTCAGTTTTAGCAGGTAGAAAACTTTAGCAGAACCATGACTCAGGGTGGGCCGACATCTGCCTCAACTGGAGGGGGGAGGGAAAGAGAGAGACAGACATGGAAAGAGAGTAGCAGCCCAACTTTGTATCTTCAGAAAAGCAAAACAACAGTAAAGTTGGTAATGGTGCAGACATCAATGACAATGAATAATAGTACTAATAATGAAAGCAATTTTAATGATGATATGAATGCCTGCTTTGAGACATAGTCTTTTTGACATTGTAAGGAGCTCCAACCCCAGATGCATCATTGGTTGTTTTCTACTATGGCACACTACATGGGATAAAATTAGCAACTGGGGTCCAAATGTCGACACATTTTTACAAAAAAGGCGTGCTTTGTGTACTTCTAGTGGTTCCTATCACCGTCTCACGTTGCCGGATCTCCTATAGCCATGGGGTGCAGGTTCAGGCTTTAGCACTGCTGGTGGTGCGCTGTTGGTGTTCTGACAGGAACCAGGAAAAGAGATCATATTTCTCCTGTTTTAGCTTCTCTGCATTGGCTTCCAGTAAAATCCAGAATAGAATTTAAAATCATTCTTCTTACCTACAAAGCTCTTAATGGTCAGGCACCATTTTATCTTAAAGAGCTCATAGCACCTTACTACCCCACCAGAGCACTGCGCTCCCAGAATGCAGGGTTACTTGTGGTTCCTAGAGTCTCCAAAAGTAGACTAGGAGCCAGAGCGTTCAGCTATCAAGCTCCTCTCCTGTGGAACCAGGTTCCAGTTTGGGTTCAGGAGGCAGACACCATCTCCACATTTAAGAGTAGGCTTAAGACTTTCCTCTTTGATAAAGCTTATAGTTAGGGCTGGCTCAGGTGAGTCCTGAACCATCCCTTAGTTATGCTGCTATAGGCCTAGACTGCCGGGGGATTTCCCTTGATGCACTGAGCTCCTTTCTCCTCTGTCTCTCCATCTGTATGCAACCTCATCCCGTTATTGCATGTTACTAACACAACTTCTCCCCTTTCTGGTAGTCTTGTGCTTTCTCGTCCCTCTCCTCTCTCCTCCTATCACTTCCTGCAGGTGTTTCTGGCTCTGGAGCTGTGGAGTCTGGATCTGTGGCTGCGGGTCACCTGCTGCCCCCGTGTTCCTGCTCGACACCCTCTGCTGCAACGACTATTGTTACAAGTCCTATTATTATTATTGTTATTATAATCATTAACATTACGATTATTATCATTAACACTATTGTAAATATCTGTACTATTTTTCATTCAGGCTACAGCAACATCACCTTTACTGTCTGTACCTCTGTGTATATATTGTGTGGGCTGCCTCCCTCCCCTCTCTCTATTCTTCCATCCCCCTCCCTCTTTCTCTCTGTTCCTCTCTTGCCATCTCCCTCTCTCTCTAACCCCCAACCGGTCGAGGCAGATGGCCGCCTACCCTGAGCCATTGTTCTGCTCGAGGTTTCTGTCTCTGAGTTTTTCCTTGCCTCTGTCGCCTAGTGCTTGCTCTTGGTGGGAACTGTTGGATTTCTGTAAATATCATCTCAGAGTATGATCTAGACCTGCTCTTTTATGAAAAGCTCTCAGAGATAACTGTTGTTGTGATTTGGCGCTATATAAATAAAATAAAATTGAATTGAATTGAAATTGAATTGTCTTCACTATGGAAAAAAATATTGGTAACACCTAATACTAATTCTATCCATCCTACCTTAACCTTAATTTTTGTTGTTGATGCCCTCCTTTTGAGATGACATCATTGCCCAAAATCACCCGTTTTGTTTCGTAGGTAACAAGCCTCTGGTTAGGCTTAGGACTTGTTGAGTAAGGCCACATAGTGCCTAGTGACCAGGAGTAAACGTCAAAACTCAAACTCATGAATGCAAAGCAGGTATTTTGCTGAAAAGAACATGCTGTGTGTGCTTTTCAAACTTGTCAAGGTAAAGGAGCTGTTAATATAGGACTCTTCTAAATACTTAAAGCAGTTAACTGTCTCTCAGTGAGCTGTTTGTTGAAGTGGTTGTGGGTTGGCACATGTGGTGAGGTATGCAGAGAAGTGATAAATTGTCACGTCAGTAGTTACAGTTGTGTCCAGACATCTCAGGACGAGCCCAGCAAGGGGAGAGTAATTGCTCTCTGGGGATTCTAGTTCCAAAGCTCAGACAGCCAGGAAGTGTCTCTCTTGGGAGACAGCAGCTCATTTAGTCGACTGCAGCTGGAAGTCTCTCTGCCACCAGTCGGTGGAGAACAGTTCTCACTTTCTAACATCTGACTTGGCCAGAAAAGAGAGATGTGAAACTGCTCTGCTCTTTGTCACTTTTGGCACAGTGCTACAATTCAGTACAGAGAGTTTTCTTTCTGTTGCATTGTTTGGATTTGTGGCCGGCTTGTGGCTTGAGTTGTGTTACCAGCGTAGAGATGGATACACCTCCTCAGCAATCACACACATTTCCAGAAAATGCACTTTTGTAGTTCCTATACTGTAGCTTTATCATCATGAACACCATTATCATCACCACTCACTTCACATTATAGCAGTGTGTTAGTGTTGGAGACCAGGTGCTGTTTTCTTACATTAATCAGTAACAAATGACGGGCAAGCCCACATTCCTTTGAGAGTGAATGATTAATTGATCAATCCTATTATCAACACAAAGACATGAACCCAGGGAGCTATGGAACATTTTGAGGAGACAGTGACTGACCATCCAAGGGGATTTCCCAGGAACATGCAAAAGGCTGCTTGATCGTGTACAGTAAAATATGATGCATGTGGATTTTCTTTTCAGTTTTTGCCACTTCTAATGTGAAATATCGTAAAACATATATTTTCCCTCCCTTCCCTCTCCAGCTGTGAAAATATTTTCACTGTCAAACATCTGTTGGAGGAATGTGGGGGCTTCCTGTCAGAAAAGCTGCTGAGTGGTACTCTCCCAGCCACCCTCCCCTCTCCATGGCTGCTTCCCACAGTGGGTTCCAAAACCTACCCCATACATGTCCCAGCATCCTTATGCCCACCTATACCCACATATACAGTACTTTTGTATGTATGTAATGTACTGTACAGTACTTTGAACCAGTAAGATGACAGTGCCTGACTTGAATCAAGAATATGCTTTATTTTTTCACTCAGCAGGAGAAGCAGAAAATGTTCCTATCAAATCACGGTCACTTTAGGGACAACCAGTCAATCATATGACCATGTTGACTTTGCTCCTCCTACCAACAACAGTTGTCTCTAATTGGACAGTTTTACATAAGGATCATGTGAAAGGTGAGGGCAAATAAAATAACTTTAGTCATGTTAAAGCTGCACTAATCAATTTTTTTGTTACTCATGGAGAAAACCTGCATTACCCACGAGCTATATGTTTTTTGCCTATATTACTGTAGCTATTCAAGCAACAGCAGGTAGGTATTCATGAAAAAGACCCTGGTAAACCATTTAAACTAGCTTCCTAGCACTAAGGAGAAAGAAAAAGTTAGCAGTTAGCTGGTGAACATAGAAGAGTGGGAAAAAAGGGAGTGAACTTCCATTTGTCACAGAAACAAAGCTCCAAATGGGTCTGCCAGATGTGTAAATAGGCAACTGTTAAGGAACTCTGAAAGGTGATAATATGTCATTGCTGTGTTTTCAGCTCGTTCTGCAAAAAGAAAACAAAAAAAAAGATCAGAAGTGCAGCTCTAAGGTTAATAGTTGGCTTTAAACATAGCGTTAAATCAGTTCGTAATACAGCGGGGGACTCTTGAATGAAAGAAAATAATGAATATAACCTTGAGCTGCCATAAATTTCTTTACACCTCCAAAAACTGTACTACCATCATTTTGTCACAGACACTGGGAGGGTGAAAGTGCATTATAGACATTAACTGTGAAATGGCTGTGTGTTTTCATATGAAGAATTAGCTGACATGTTGACAGGGTAATTGCTCATGTTATTGAGGCTTTAAAAGTAAGGCCAAGAAAACTATTTTGACACAATTACAGAAATATTTCCCTCCTGGTTAAGCACAAACGACTTTAACTAAAAATGAATTCTTCAGGAGAAAATGGGTTGCCATGCCCGCCAATATGTTCAGGAAGTATATTCTGCATAACAGTTGTATTAAACCTTTCTGCTTTATGTTACTGAACATGTGTTTAAGCTGCACGTAGACATTTAAGGTACATTATACAAACATTTTGAGTTAACCTTTAATGGGTGGAGACATTATTGAACAATAATATTTTGGAGCACAAGTCAATTTACTGCAAAAATAATAGCAAAATATAAATAAATGAGTCAAACTAAGTCCCGAGCAGTTGAGCATGTTAGCATGCTATCATTTGCTAATTATAGCAGTAAACATGAACAGCACTTAATGATGATGAGATGATCATTAGTTTGTCAGGTAATTGGTTGCAAAGCAAAGTTTTGGACAAATTAAAGTGATGGCACTAAAACGTTAAGGGATCACAAAATGGGCAACATGAACGTGTGACTGAATTTCAACAGCAATCCATCTAATAATTGTGGAGGAATATCACTCAAAACTACTAAATGTCAATCTCCTGGTGGCACTAGAGGAAAAGTCAGGGAATTGCCAAAGTCAGTAAGATTCATCCTCGGTGTACCACAAAAGCCCATTTCATACCAACCCATGCAATACAAAAAACAAAAGATTACACTACTTAGAGTAATATAACAGTGAATAACAATAATATGAAAGGCACTATAATCACACTAATGTATTATGCATAGGGGCTGTAACCTTAGCTGTCTCCAAAGAACTGGTATCACAGTCACCCTGCTGAGGGGTTCTTCAGCATAACACAGAATCCCCACATTAAACATTAAACACCTATGACTCAGTTTAGATAAACAGCTTTCCATCATGTGTCCTGGCCCATAGCATGATGGACAGTATTTTGTCATTTTCTTTCAACAAGGACTTGAAGTGAAGCTTAATGGATTGTTGATGTGGTAACCCTGGAGTCGTGAAGTGAAGACAGTTTCTGTCCGTAGGTGCAGTTCAAACACTGACAGCTCTTGGCACTTTTATCACAGTACTGTCATTTGACTGTTTCCACACATAAACAGATCTTCTTAATCTGTCTCTGGCTTTGCTTCTATAAATATCTCAATCTGTATGAATACAAGTTTTTATTTGCATGATGTTAACATCAGATAATTCTGAGTGACATTTAACAGAAAAGAATGAAAGCTGGATGGTGGTTGTAAGTGGAAAGAAAAGGGTTCGAAGAGTCACGTATAGCAATAAAGTTTTGTAAAATATGCATGAATAATTATGTAGAAATATTATATACAGTACATGTTACCAGTTTGTTCCACCGGCATAACCTGGGGGGCTTTACAGTTGCCTGAAAAGGGAATTTATTTTGTTTGTTTGTTTGTTATTTTGAATGTTTACATGAAATAGTTTGCTAATGGCTAGTATCATTTTACATTTGGGTTAATGTTACATTTAGGCTACTTGAGGCTGCACACATCTATATTTTCCCATTAGTTATGGATCAAATGGCTTTGTGTTATGTGAAAGGGGTCACTTGTAGTGGCAAACCAACAGAGAATTAACACCCAACTCTGCAGTTCTCAGAGCTCTAGAACCTTTTTGTGTCTTTCAGCTCATTGTTTTGATTTATGATCCATAACATTACTGTTTGGTGCAGTCTTGCCACTTTCATTAGCAAGTTACCAGCACCAGAAGACAGCTGCTTTCAGTGAAAAAGCCCATTTAAACCTACTGTACCTACTACCTACTCAGCATGAAAGACAAAGTCAGCAACTAGCCAGTGAATGTAATGGAGAATTTAAGACCAAAGCATTTTCTTCAGAAGTTGTTGAAGACCAAAAGGGGCTAAGGCCCCATCCACACTACTGCGTTTTCGAATTAAAACGGAGACCTTTTGCTACGTTTGCACCTCCCGTCCAGACTAAAACGACGTAAACAAAGACCTTAAACGGAGAAGCTTGGAAACACTGCCGACCCCGTTTTGCGTTTAAAAACTCCAGAGGGCGTTGTAGTGAAGATGGGCCAAAACGGAGGAATTTAGAAATGGTGACGCAGCTGCTCACGCTCAGCTCTCTGATTGGGTCTTAGAAGTCATGCAAAGCAGAAACACAATGCCACTGACAGAGGTTTAGACATCATATTTTTATTAAAATATTATGTACTGTGCAAATAACACTTACAGCATACACTTGTGCTGTGCATGTTGCCGTTTACTTTTGCGACGACTCCCACTTTCCGCCACCACAGTCCCATGTTACATTCAGTAACAGTCCTAGCTCCTTATTGATCCATGCAACAAAAAAAAACTGGTCTGATTCTTCGTCTGTATTTATTTATTCTTTCGCCAAATCTTCTGTAACTACGGAATAGACCATCTGCTTCATGTTTACACCAGCACGCGCATGCCCAGTGTACATGAACGGGTCCTAGCTGTGTGCTTTCAGTTATTTTAATGTAGACCGAGATCAACTCCAAAACACAGCGAAAACGCTGGTGTGGATGGAGATCGTATTCGTTTTAATTCTCCGTTTGGGCCTAAAAGAATAGTGAATACTGGACATTCATCAAGGACAGAAATTCCAGATGAAGCCAACAACTTTATACAGTGATATATCTCGTCCTGCTGCCCCAAAATGGCACAAAAAAACATATATTATTGCATATATCATCCTTAAACTAAACTTTAGTTAAAGGATAACTCCAAATAATTTAAACGCAGATCTCATATTTCATAGTCCCATTCATTGGCCATTATTCCTATTGTTAATAATTGTATGAGATAATTGCTGAGATCTGGGAATGCGGCAACATTTCTTAAAAGAACTCATTATGACGCATGATTCTGAGCAGGCTTAGCAAAGGTCGTTCATTCACTCAGAGGTCATCCACTCAAAGCTACTGGCCTCTGCCTTGGCCTTACCGCCACTGTCTGAGTGACCTCCAAGGTCAGGCTGGCACGGAAGCAGATGGGCAGGGGTCTGAGATATCACCACATGCTGTGATCAGTTGTGATTGGCCATGTTTCTGTGCGGCTGGATGATGACAGAGTGTGTTATCAGAGCAGAGTGTGAGAGGCCTGCTGTTTGACTTTGGCTGCACTGGGCCCTGACAAGAGCAGCTGGGCCGCTGCACAGGGTTCCCATTATTCATGTGGGGTCCTGGCATTAACGTTCCTGCACACTGCTGCGCTGGGGTGCTGCACCAACTGCCACTTACTGTACAATCAAGTCTGTGAAAGGACACGGTGAAGGAGAGGGCAAGGGGTAGATGGGAGGGTTTCCTGCCAACAATCTTGAAAGACTGCCCTGATACTGTACTGTGAAAAGTAAGTGAGTTATTACCTTATAAAGCTGATTCATTTGGAGTTTGAATTTAAGTCCAATATACATTCTCCTTTGAGCTCTCGTTTGGTGTCTATTAACTCCTGACTATCTGCTAGAAACAGGATTCGGTGAGAAGTACAGTTGCAGGCTGTAAAACCAAAAGAATGAGCTTAAAGAGTCAAAAAAGCTCCATAGAGCTGAGGGAAACTACAGAGTGAGTTATAATTCTGTGTGGGTTCATTACTACATGTGACACTTTTCATATTACACATAGTTATCTGACCTATTGTTTATATAAAAATATTAAATAGTTTAGCTATATCAGTATGTTTCATTGAGTGTAATGAACATGGCTTCTCTGATATCTACTAACAGGGTTTCACACTGTACTTGTAGTGTTGTTCCTTTAAGGCTAATCCAGGTCTGTCTCTTGAAGATGACTAATGATTCCAAGGATTTTTAAAATATCAAAATCTCTTTATTGTCCCTGTAACATAAGAACACAACTTCCAAAAGCCCAGCCCTGCTGCACCATCATCTATTCCACAGGGGCCCTGACAGTTGTTGCCTCCTACTCTTTCTGTCTGGAAAGCACTAGCTCTCATTGGGCTCAATCCGTCGAGCAGCTTGTCCTCCCTTTGCCTTCCCCCTAGGTGGGGTGATTAGCGTTCAGATGTGGACAGTGAGGATATATATAACTCTGGGCTAATCTCCACAGTGCCTCTTACAGTCTGTCTCTGCACCTTAGCTCAGTATAATAACCTCAGACTTCTTGCCAGGAGTCATATCGGGATCCAGTTTATCTGAGCAAACATGTAAAATAATCTTTAGGGCCACTGAGCACATGAAATGGTGGTCCTACATACCATCTAATCTGAGCTGCAGCATGGTGGTGATTGTCCATTGTTGATTCCACAGTACTGCCATTCCGCTGTCAGCCATGTCATTATTTGATTCAGGTGTTGTGGCACAGTCACAATTGTGAAAGCTGCAGCAGCATGTCCTCAAAGCGAGATTAATAAGTAAGTCAAGAAAAGGTAGCATTCAGGGAAATGTGAAATAATTCTGTACTTAATATCGTATGTAACTGTGAAATCATAAATGGTTTCACTAAAGTGTAGTATTTCCATTTGGGGAGAAAGCATTTGTTGGATGATTTGGCAAATATGCTTACTTGTTTTCTTGCCGAGAGTTAGATGAGAAGACAGACACTATGTCTGTACAGTGCTGTAAATATAAGGCTTGCAACCAGGACACCGGACGTGACCATATTTGGACAAGAGGTTGGCACTAGCTAGGCTTGGTTAGCTAGGTGCATCTGTAATTCACCTTAACTAGGATTTTAACCGGGATGCTAATTTTGCCTAGCTAAAAACAGGCTTAAAACAAAACGTACCTAGCGGGAAAAATTAACAGCAACTCCTAATAAGCTTTTTCAATGACGCTGGTTAAATGTACACTAGGACGGGCTTCTTTTTGCAGCCCCTGCTGGCCGTTAGAAAGAATGCAGGTTTAAGTTACTTCCACATGGCTTCACTTTTCAGACGTGGAGGTTGCCACTTCGTAATAACACTAAAAGTCAACAGGCATGCTAGCAGCTCTGTCAGGCTCTGAGCTAAATACAAATGTCAGCATGCTGACATTCTCACAGTGCTAATATGTTTAGGGCATAAATGCCTGTACCAAATTGTATGGCAATCCCTCAAACACTTGAGATATGTCACTCAAAACCATAAAGTGAACCTCAGGGTGGTGCTACAGGAATAGTTGGGGGATTACTAGAGTCAGTAGAATACATTATCTGGGAACCATAAATGTCTGTATCACATTTTGTGCCATTCCTGCTTTGTAGACGTTGAGATATTTCACAGGATAAGTGAAAACCTGTGGTGGTGTTAGAGGTAAAGTTACGGGATCACCAAAAGTCATAGTGATTCATCCTCTGTGCACCATGGATATTTGCACCAAATGTTAAGGCAATCCATTCAACAGTAGAAGCACATTTAAACACTAAAACCCTAAAATGTCATCTTGCTGGTGGTGCTAGATGAAAAGCAAAGGGGATCGCCAAAGTCAGCAGGATTCATCCTCTGAAGACTATGAATGTCTGTACAAAATGACATAATAATCTAGTCCAGGAACAATCTGGTCCAGATCTGAAATAGTTAAGATGTGGTGACATTGCTGCCACAGTGAGCCATAACTTGTACTGGTGATCTGCAGGTGGGACTGTTTTCAAATGAAGGATATCTTATTTTGGAACAAAACTTCAGTTCCTCATTATGAGTGATGCCATAAAACAGGGTTAATGTTCAGAGACTGAGGGGCTATTACCAGAAACAGCTGTGCATGTGTTGATTATGCCCCAGTGAATAGAAAACAGCAGTGGCCTCCGGTCAGTATGCACAACAGCTGGCTCTACTGTACTGTGTTCTTTAGAGAGAGGGAACGATTGGATGAATTGACAATTCAATTCAGCTTTATTTATACAGCGCCAATTTATAACAAGAAATTATCTCACTGTACCTTTCATAGAGCAGGTCCAGACTGTTCTCTTTGTATTATTTACAGAGACCCAATAATTCCCACCATGATCATGCACTTGGCAACAGAGTTAAGGAACAAGTCTCTTAGCAGTTTTAGCAGAAACGCATAATAAATGTTGCACTAGGTGTCAAGCAGGAACACAGGGGCAGCAGTTGGCCTGCAACCACAGATCAAGAATTATAAAAACATTGGTACTAGACTTAAAAATGCTGTCATTGAACGCATGACACAGGGTTTTACAGAATAATCCAAAGTCAATGTTTTTATGTGGTCGGCTCAGGGCAGCGCCACCGCTGCAATCTGTCCAACAATGCCATGGTAACTTGGTGTGACAGTTGCACCAAGTTGCACTTTTGGTGTGAAACCAGGGTGAGACCCCACTACTAATGAGGCATAAATAAGATATCCCACAAAACATGGCCTCTGCTAATCATGGATTCTGGATGTGGAGTCAACAAGTAAGAGCGACTCAGCTAAATATTTCATTATGGTCCTGCTCCAGAGGCGTGGTCGGATCCAGAGTCTGCAGTATTTTGTTCTCTCAAGCTCTGTGAGGACAGTGGTTCTATCTGTGTGTGTGTGTGTGTGTGTGTGTGCGTGCGTGTGTGTGTGTGTGTGTGTGTGTGTGTGTGTGTGTGTGTGTGTGTGTGTGTGTGTTTGTGCGGGGCCACTGGGGGATGTGCACTTTGATGGCAGCAGTTGTGTGTCTATGATCAGCGTGCCTGACCTCTGCAGTCACAGGGGAGGCGTCACTCCAGGGAAAAGATTAAATCTCCTCCCACATGTCCGACACAGGAAGCACTAATGTACACAGCAGTCATTTTGGTATGGATGTGAGCTCTGAGTGATTGTAATGCTTTTTGCTGATGTTTGTTGTTTTTTGCACCCTTGGTCTTCAGCACATCTTGCTGAATGCGACACTTAACATTTTTATATTTTATCATCACAGTCAATATTTCATAGAGCTTGCGTTCAAATCAGCCATGACCTCTTCCCATTCTCCTTGCAAAGTATTAGAATACAGATTAGACAGGAGTGATGATGAGGGATGTATTTGTCATTACATGTCAGAGCTGGGCGTCAGAGGGAGCCGAACACTACAGTAAATGTCCACCCTTTTGGGTGAGTTTCAGTGAGTTTCAGACTCACCACTGGATCAAATCACTTGCTCAGATATTTGAGACATTTTCTTCAGTGTGAGCTCTACCAGAATCTGGAGAGTGACAGACGTGATGGGTCACGCACAAGACTGATAGTAAATTACAGCCCCATTACATCTCCCTGCCCAGCAAAACCCCCTTACACATCCAGCAACATCTATCTGCATTCAATGAATAAACCATTAGAATGCAGATACAGTACAGTATACGCACACGATGCACTGTAATCACACACTGACAACATGCAGGATCTAAATTCTGCAACCTTTACAGAGCTCTAATGGATCCAGAAAACGCATGTAGAGGTCCCCAAATCTGTCTCAGGTTAGGAAATCCTAAAATAAAAATGACACATTTTCTTTGCACTCACAAAACATTAAAAACATGCAACAAAAGCAAATTAATATATTCTTTCAATCAACCATTACACAACGGACAACAAAAACCAAACTACAGCTATCAATGAACCAGTTCAACCTTAATTTGTGCTATATATGTTGTGCCATTTGTTGATACTTTACATAGTTATAGTATGCACCAAGCAAGTGAAGCAAGTATACCACAGCATGAAGTGTATTATTTTTTCAAAAAACCTTGCTGCACTCTGCACCTGCGCTTTTTACAGTACACTTTTTAAGATACTCTGTTTAAATACTGTAAAACAACTTACATTTGCCAAGAAAGTTTTCTTCATTCATTTAATTCTTCTGTGCAGGTCTTTCTGTGCTCATGAACTGTAGTTGACATTAAGCACCTAGACTAGAAAAATTCATTCATTAATGTGCAGCTTCTGTACAACATGCTTTCTTCACCAAAGAACAAAAGAAAAGAATTTCACCCAAAATCAGAAATAAAAACTTTTATGGCACTGCAATCAGGACCGATTACCATGGCCTCTTATTCTCCATACGACCTTTGGCCTCTGTGATCACAGATGTATCTTTTATGGAGGAGTGAGGACTGATTGCTGATTGAAGAGTTGTACAGAGAAGAGGTGCATTAGAGATTTTATGTATTCAGCTGGGAACAGATGTTTTCCTAACACAGTTAATCCAACAGAGTTTGGGGTCTTTCTATGAGATGTGTGTTAACTGTTGGTGTGTTAACTGTTGGTGTAAAGAATGTGTGAAACAAAAGAAAAAGTGTTAGCATTTAAGTCATCTAAACATTTCAACATTTCAACAACTCTTTCAGTTTAATCATTGTGACAATCACATAGTCCAAGATTAAACAATGCAAGACACATGTTTCAAAATGACTCACTGAAGTGCTAACAGTAATCTGTGACTGTTCACTGCACTGATTCCACATTATGCAGAAATGAAACTGAACATTACCCATCACAATCTACAAAAATAGTTTCCATATCAATGATCAGCGATAGTACTGTATTGTACATGCTGTAATCATTGCAGTTATACTGTTTGTTAGAGCTCTAAGATACTAGCACTAAGGTTTGAATCCCACTGAGGTCACATGAAAGTCTCACACTTTAGGGATTCTGAAGTTCTGAATCCGGCAAAGTAAACAACAATACATATTAAACAAATGTTTCAGCGATGATCAATTAGGAACAATAAGCATAGTGATAGTGATAGAACTGTATTTTAACAATAGAGAAAAAAAACTTGTCCAAAGTTATGCATGTTCTTCGTATGAACGTGTCTTTCTAGATGTTTTTTTTTTACTATCTACTAAGTGTTGAAATATAACCACTATAGCGACAAAAAAAAAGTTCTAGTTACCAAACAGAAAAGATAGGATCTGCCCCAGATTTGTTTTGTTTTTTTCTCAGAATATGAACACACCTCTGCAGATCTCCAGGGTCCACAATAGACCTCTACAATCCTCTGAGGTCCATATGGAAGTGTATAGAAAAAGGAATTTGGTGTGCTTGGTTACCAGTTTGCGGTCTGTGCCAACAATACAGTCTGCTACAGATAAGGTTATCCACTGTATCAACAAAAACAGGCACCTCATGGGAAAAGGACATCTCAAATAATACATAATGCATAATTCATAGTTTGAATACACTCGGCTGACTCGGCCTCCCTGTGACTGAACGCAGCAGGTTCTCTTCTTCTTTTCTCATTTCTATGTAAAGCAGTAACAGCGCAGGTAAAACTAGTGCCATTACCCCATATGACACCCTTCTTACTGACTGGCATGGGCCATAATTGCTGTGTAGCTTCAGCCATAACACTCACTTAGTGAGCCATGCCAAATCTGCTGATTTGTGATCTGTCTGCTCTGCCACAGTTTTTTTTTTCAAAGGGTGTCTGGCAGGGGTCCCATCCTGCAGAACCTGGGAAACAAAAGAGGAGGAGAGCCTCCTTCCTCCACGCCAGCAGGCCCTGGGGAGGCACTGCAGCTGGTCCCGCCGCTTCAATCCGAGAGCAACACTGCCCTCTAGAGTGTCTGCTGCTGTAGCTGCAGGTGGTAAGAGGGGGTGGGGAGGGTGGCAGACGACCGGTCCAGTGCTCCTGCCATGGTGGTGGTGGAGGTGACAGTGGTGAGGATTGCTGATGATGACAAATTAGATTGTTTATCTGATTTAGTGCTTTGTTTTCCCATGCAGATGTTGACAAAGCAGCACTGACAGCAGTGTCTTTGTGTCTGTGTCTGTGTCTGTTGGGGGGGGGGCATGTACAGTGCGCGTATGTGGGGTGGGTGGGGGTGGGGGATTTAAAGTGTAGCTGAAATGCTCATTAGCAGAGATCCCAGAGATATGAGGTTAATTGTTAATTAAAGATGTGATGACACGCCATGAAATAATTTCAGGGTTTCAATTTTCTCTGATTGGGTGACAGCTGTAGACTCATTAAGCTGATTCAGTCCTGTAGTTTCTACCCTTCTCCTCAGACACGAGGCAAAAAACTTCTGTCTTAACAAGACTGCATGTCTGAGGTTCAGCCTTCTGGTGATGTTTTCCCTTAAAACTAGGATCCCAATAATTTCACTTGTTAAAAGTGCAGTTTCCTCTCTTTCAGGAATTAAAAAAATAAGATTGCTAGTTGAGACCTGTCAGATTAAGGTGGAGTCTTGCATTAAGATGACTCCACTGCCAGATGTTTATTTGTCGTCTGTTTAAAGGAAAGACGATTCTCAGAGCAGACACTCTTTTCAAAATAGGCTTTCTTTCTGTTTGTGTAGCAGCACATGTTCTGATGTGGTTCTGAACAAACAATTCCAACTTGATGGCAGGGATGGACAAAAAGAATAGAGGTGGTTTATTGCAATGGTTCACAAAGTGGAGTCTGTGGATTCCCTGGGGTCCTGGAGGTGCACTATAGTTTTTGGACAACAAAATTATAGAATCAATACAATTATTCCATGGTCATTATTTCAAATCAGAATTTAATGAAGCATTCATCTTTTCTGTGTTTGATTATACCAAACACTAACTCCTAACCTCTAACATGCACTTCCTGTGCACTTCTTCTTCTATCCCCTACAATTATCTTGTATTGATTGCACTTTTTGTTTTGATTGCACTTTTTGTTGACTCTCACTTCCTTCCCTAGGTATTTACCTCATTAATGTGATATGTACTATGAGCTCTTACTAGTACTTATTGCTGCTCTTACTAGTATATATTGTCAGTTGTAGATCTGTAGTTGATGCTCTGTTGATGCTTGTATGTTGTTCCTCAAATGTAAGTCGCTTTGGATAAAAGCGTCTGCCAAATGAGTAAATGTAATGTAATGTATACTAACAGGGCTGTCACTACCAGGTCAAATCCTGAGGAATATTTCTAGGTATTTGGGGAATTCAATCACAATCTATGTTAAAGGTTTTAAGTTTGATTCTGATACATTTTTGAAAATATCTTAAAATCGGTAAGTGTAGACTTGATTTTGCTCCTCTTCTGGTTTATGGAATACATTTGCAGCCATGCTTGCACATACACGTACGTAAATGCAGTCCTCTCCTTGCAGACACACAACACACACAAGTCATTTAGCCAGTTATCGTGTCCTTTAATCTCATTCTCTGATGGCTCATCTATTTTTTTGTTTGTGTTGAATCCAGGTGAAGCAAACTGATGTGTTTGTCTCATGCCTAGAAGAAACCACCTAATCCTCCAAACACTGTAACCACGCTAAGTAAACTGTGATGCTCTCGAGCAAATATTTGCCCATTTTAATTGTTGCCTGCTTCGTTTTGAGCCACATCTCATTTCCAGCCGCTCCGATGTTTTTTCTTTCAATCTTTTCCCACTGCCTCAGTGTCGTCTTTCTCTCTTATCTCTTACATTTTGATTTACCTGTATTTTTTTCATTTATGTCTCCTTTGTATTTGTGATTTAACAAATGAGCATATGTTAATCCAACATTATGACTAACTTATATTTATGTATATGGTGCAGCCATTAAAACACAGAGTTTTGGGCTTGAATATTTCCCTTAGTGTAAAGATTATATAGCTCTTTTAAAAACTTGAAATGACCAATTAAATAATATCCATTATATGTACAACACTGACATATTATCACCTTGTGAAGTTGTTGCAGCAAACATGTTAGCACTATACTTAGCTGTAACATAATGAGTATTTACACATTTAGCAGACACAGAGCAACAGTAGCATGTGGTTTAGAACTGTGTTTCAGTCCACCTTATGAATGTAAGTCCAATAGTCTCTGTTAGCTCTGTTTTGGTCTCCATCAACCCTTGAAAAAAAATATCTGTCACTTTAGCTGCTAAATGCTTCACTACGTTCACCAGCTAGTCTCTAACTGTGTCTGTCTGCTGTTGGGTGCTGAGCGGGTCGTGTACAGCGGAGTTTTTGATGAAAAGAGTTGCTTGTTGTGGTTGATGTGGACCGTAAAAGCAAAATACTGAGCTGTAAGATGCTAAGAAGCTCCATGGAGCTAAGGGGAACTGGGGAGTTGGTAATAATGCTGTCACTGCAAGGGATACCTCATTACACATAATCATTTGATCCATTGTTAATATGAAAGATTAATCAGTGCAGCAATCTGCTGCTCTGTGCTACATTAATGCTTTTAGTTGGTTACTTTGTTCACAACACATGGGATGGTGACATTGTGTGTGTGTGTGTAATCTGCCAGATGATTAAAGGGTTATATAACCAAACATTTTAACCTCAGGTAAAAAATAAAATGTGTTCTTTTTTTGACGAAGAAGTTGGCTGCCTGCTCACTAAGGAATGGTTTGGCAGAAGTGTTCAAGACAAGACAGCAGGTGTAGGATTTTACGGGAGATTTTTCACTTTTGACAAAACGGAGCTTTTTTTGAATCTTATGCTGTGCTATTAATGTAATTATATTGTGCTTTTGTTATTTTGTCTTCTCCTTGTCTACGTGCTCTTTCAGCCAGTGAATCCCTTTGAAGTGTGTGATAATGACGTTCTTACCCACACTTCTGAGAGCTCAGTGTTTCTAAAATGAACTGCAGCAGTCTGTGACAGTAAGAACGAGGGACGCAGCTCGGAGCGCAGGTGTTTTCGTTTGGCCGACAGTGCACGCCGGCAGATTCTCCGTCCTTCCTTTCTGACAGCATCTGGACTGAGTGTGCAACCAATTAGACGAAGTGCATTTGTCGCCCAAAATTCCTGCGGGCCAATCTCGTGATATAATAGGAGAGATGAATGAATGACTTGTGGCAGACAGACAGGAGTGGAAAAATAAATGAAAGTAATTTGTGTTGTGTTTTCTTCCCAGTGACATGCATGTGTGGGTGGACAGCTGGACGGGGTGAAAGAGAGTTTAGGGAGATTTGTCTGATGGATTACTCCGTCTAACAGCAGCAGAGCAGAGAGGGTGGACAGCAGGTAGACAGCTCTCTGTTGTGTGAGCTGTTAGTGAGTCAGACTCCGCTGTGACCAAATCCTGTTGATTTATGACAGATCACCCGCTCTGATTCTGTTTCTCACTGTTTCTTTATAGAGTCTTTGTTTGTCTTTCTCGACTTAGATTCACTCTCAACATTGGACTGGCGCGAATACACCATGAATCAGAGCAAGTAAACACAACAGCAGCTGGTAAAGCCAAGACGAATATATTGCTACGAACTGAATTGTCTCATCTCTCTCTCTCTCACGCATACAGCTTATTGTCATGGTTCTGCAGTGGTGGGTGTCTTACATGTTTCCTCCTTTACTTTGTTGTCTGCCCTAGTGTCTTTGTCTTGTTCTACTTCCTGTGTATGTGCTCACTGGTTGTCTTAGTGGTTTCACCTGTTTGTGATTATGTTTATCCCCACTGTGTTTAGTTGTTCTTTCCTGGTTTCCTGTTTTGCTACCTGCGTCTCTTGTTTTCTGGATTGTCTGCTTCACAGCTGACCTTAACACTCAACATGATATGATCAATGTCATATTCCCATGGTTTGAATGCAAACCGTGTCATGTTCTGGCTCCATCACACCTGAAATACTTTTTGTTTATAATTAAATTCTAAATTCATTCAGATTAAGGCACTATGTAGGGGGGAAAACACTCTAGAACTCAGAATTCATGAAGATCGGTACAGGACTCACTGGACAGGCCTGGACCATGTAGCCATGAAAAAAACATTTCAAGTGCAGAGATGCTTAAAAAATAAAAACATGAATTCATTGACATGATGCACAATATAAAGGTTAAAGAAAGGATAAGAGTATTTGGCAATTAGATCCTTATCGTGACGTCATATTTTAAAGGGGTAGTGATGCCACGAGCTGTGTTCAGTATCCCTCAGTGGTGGTGAAGAGCAATGGCTGAAGATCTAGATAGATGAGATGTAGAGCAGGACTTCTGGCTGGGATGAAGAACAGAGGTGAATGTCTGACACTGAAATGACTACAGACAGCAGCAGAGAAAAGAACCCTTTTTATACTCGAGATGAGATCATTGGCTCACAGAGTTTGTTGGGAAATCAGATTGGTTTAACTGAAAGAGTGAATTCCCTCAGTCAGCTGATAAGTTGGAAGCAGGGAACAGACACAAACAGAGAGAGGGCAACTAAACAATAAATAGAGCAAGCAGGAGGAGTCTTCCTGATCGAACATATGCTAAGCTTCATTATGCTAAGCTTCCTCTCATTGGAGAGGAAAATAAAGGCGATTTTTTTTAGTTTAGACAAGTCAAGTACTTTAATACAAGACAAATATTTACAGAATCTTCACCATTTCTAAAATAAAGAAATAAATGTGTAGACATCCCATCATCCTCTCCACTGTCCTTGGGCTCCTGATATGAAGAGACTCACAGCTGTGCAGTTAAACATGTTCTGGTAGAGAGGAGGGGTCTGTTGGTCTCGGCCACAAAGTCTGTAAGAATTCAATACTTTTTAAGGCACATGGCTTATTAGACTCAACCGTTGCTCAAGTGGTGTTTGAATTTAGCTCGTTCATTACAATTCACTATTAGCATAGTGGCAGAGAGGCAAAAATCACCATTTGAATGGTTTCTGCAGCCACGCTCTACATTAGCAAACATTACCTCCCTCTGTCCTGTCAAGTTTCTAACTGCAGTTTTAACTTCTGCTGCTTAAATTTGCTGTGACATTGCTGCACGCACGGAAACATTCAAAATGACTGAAAAGCAGCCTCATCATTAGTCATTATTAGTAAACTATTAAAGGATACATCAATGCTTATACATCAATACAACACACAATAAAGAAATCACCTGAAAATCTTGCGCTGCTTGAGATTATTTAAAAGGCAATTCAGCCAGCAGGGACCGGTAAAGGTGGAGTAAAATGTCCATGCGGGTCGGAGAAAATAATTGGGCGGGTGGTTGATTTATGCATTTGTGCAGATTCAGATGAAGTCACAGATATACTTTAACAAGAATACATATTCCCCCAAGCCTGGTGTGCATTAGGGGATATGTGGGAGTGTGTGAACTTTTAAGTGTTTGAGTGTCCATGTTGTTAAGTGTCTCTGCATGTGATTCCAGACTGTATGAGTGTGTGTGTCTGCTAACAGGACCAGTGGTGTTTTCACAGTGTTGAGGAGGGGGTTTTCCTGTTCCCCTCAGCATTACACATCTCTGCAGTGGAACACTTCCACTCTTACCTCTATATGTTGAGTGTTGTGCTGATGGACCCCATCCTGTTCGGTGGACACAGGAATAGCAGGATACTGAGTTTGGTGTCTGAAGTCATGGAAGTAAAGTATTCAGTGTTAGGTCAGTGTGTAAAATGATCCAGCTCAGAGGAAGTAGATTATTATGTCTCTCCAGCAGCATATACAGCAGCTTCTTTTCAAAGATTTTTGGGGGGGAATAAGCCTGTTGACAGTTGACAGTGTGGTCAGATACACAGTTGTGGTCAAAAGTTTAAATACATTTGTAAAGAACACCTATATCATGACAATCTTAAATTCCATTGATTTTTACAACTGTTATTTTCCTGTGATGGAATTAGTGAGACACACATGTCTGTCACAAAAATATTCATGCATTTGGTTCTTGGTTTGGTTCTTACAAAATCTGCAAAGTCTCGAGAATTAATCAAAGTCTGACCTGCACGAGTACGTTGCCTTCTTGAAATTTGGGTTAATAAGATGTTCTTCAGGACCCTTCTTCCTGTGTACTCTCCAACTTTTCCTCTTATTCCACCCTCAGGTCAAAATTTACCATCTCTGTGTGCAGCTGTAGAGCTATATAAGGACACTCCAAAAACAACCCAGACTCTTCCAGAGAGTCTGTCGAAGTGTCCTTGATCAGGTTGGAACCTTCCATGGCAGCCTCTGCCATCAGTGTGTGAGATAAGATAAGATTTTGTTGATCTCACACTGGGGAAACGCACTTGTTACAGCTGATTCAACAAAACACAACAGAAAGGAAAGTACACATTCAATAAAAATAGAATAAATGCAAGATATAATTATACCAGTTTTATATACAGATGTGTGATGTAAGGGAGTAAATAAGCTATATAGCACCTGTATACGGGGTGGTGACGGCGCAGTGGCTAAGACACATGCCTTTGGTGTGAGAGACCGGGGTTCAACTCCCTACTGTGACACATGAGCAAGACACTTAAACATAGTTGCTCCAGACCTCTCTGTGTGACCTCTGACACATATAGCAGCTTTGGATAAAACAAGAGGGGTCACAAAGTGCTTTACAGTAAAAACCAACCAAAAACTATCCTGCACGCAGGGGGCCGGAGCCAATCCCAGTTTACATTGGACGAAAGGTACACCCTGGACAGCAACACATAGACGAACAACCACTCACATCGACACCTAAGGACCGAAACCGGGGTTTGAACCCACAACCTTCTTGCTGTGAGGCGACAGTGCTGACCACTGTACCACCTGTCAACAAATACCATATAAATCTAAAGAATGAAAATTTCTTCAAATGTCCGAAAGAATTGTGGAAAGCAAAGCCTTTTTGATCATTAAAAGCTTGTCTAAAAAGATGTCTTTAGGTGTTTTCTAAAAGTTTCTACAGAATCCACAGGCTAAAGGGAGAGAGTTCCAGAGCCTTGGAGCCACCACGTAGAAAATGGATGAATGTCTGTGTAAATATGTGAATGTCGGCATGTGTTGTAAATCACTTCGAGTGGTCGCTAGACTAAAAAAGCGCAGCAAAAATGCATTCCATTTGCCATTTAGGACATGGCAAAATACAGTAATACTGAAACTTGTCCATAGGTCTAATTTAAAAGAGAGCGACGGGTCAGTTGGGGTTCAGCCCCATGGAACCTACTGCACTGTACAGAACTGGATAGCAGCATTCTTTGGCAAAGCAAACATAAGTGATGTTATACTGAAACAAATTTTTGAGCAGTATGATTGAACAAATTGGAAAACTGGCTCCAGGTCCGAAAACAGATGGAGTTAAGCTGTGTGATGTGCCGCACTTAATCTAAATCACTGAATGCATGAAATAGAAAACATGTTAGTGAGTCCTCTGAGACTCAGAATATACTGTATGAATGCTAAAATTCACCACTGCTGGATCCTAATGGACTTGGCGATCCCCTGACTTTCCCTCTTGCACCAGCTCTTTTGTTTTTAATGTAATACCTGCAAAACTAATAACATTACCTCTCTGGAAATATACTGCATGTTGTTGCGTAGCAGGGATATATGTTGTAAATGCATGTACAGTATATATAGCATGATATACCACTGTCACTACATCCTGCCCAATCAGTACTGTGCAACTTTCAACAGAGATGGGTATGAAATGATATGGCTAACTCCGCATTATATGGGCAGCCATATATACCTCACTAATGTGCATGTTTTACAGCTGACCCAGGTCTGAGTGCAGAGTTTAAGTGTCTCTTGATTGGAAATATGCTACTCCAGAGGCTTTTTGAATATCAGCACTAAATACCGTCTTAAACTTCACACACCCTCAAAAATCCACAGAGCACTGGACTGAGTGGATAATCACATGGACAAAGAGCCATTTGAGCTACCTGTTGTCCTGTTAGGGTAGCTACGATATTTTAAACAAAAGCATTTATGAGAGTTAGGGCAAGAGTATTCATCAAAAGGTAGACGTATTACTTTTGGCATACTGATCTTTATTAATACAATATTTTATTTAGAAGCGATGTTGGGCAAGTCAGTAAAGTATGTATTTACTTTACACATTACTACAACATCATATTTTATTAGAATGTCTGAGGGAAGAGGTTTGGGTTTCTGATATAGCTCTACAGTGTTTTTGCTCCTATACATCTAAGGACATATTATCTGTTTTTTGGCTGTGATTCTTATCGTTGCTATGCCGACATTATCTAGATATCTGTATTTGTGAAACATGGGGATCTTTCACATGTGGCTCCTCTACATTGCTGTCTTGAAGGTACTCTGTGGAATTAACAACTAGTAGTGCTATGTTTTAATGAGTTTTGTTTGCATTTTGGGCACTTGCACATGGTCATCCACAGGCGGTGTGATACATTTACATTAAATGGTAGCTAGTATTGGAGAAAATGTAGCTAGTATTGGAGAAAATAAAAAGCAAAGGCTGACCTTTTCCAACCAGCACGTTTAGTAGCGAACCGTGACTCTTAAACCTTATTTTCAGACACCACATATTTCTTTGAGAATTCTGCGATGGAGAGGGCACTGCACAGCCTCAGTCTGGTGGTTGAGGTGGAGAGTGCGGTTCAATGAGGTTTAGGTAGAAGTGAGAGATACCAAATTTAAAACACTTGAAACAAATAGAAAATACAACAATTTGAACTTGTATGTCCCTCCACCATTGCCAAAATAAAATACAAAAGTCCCTCCCCAGTGCCTAAAACATTATTTGACGTGACTCCTTTGTTTTGCACCCCACCACCCTAACAACAACCCCTAACGTGCAAAGAAACAGAGCAATGTGCCAACAAAGGCAAGCGAGATGAGAACTGCTAGCAAGTAAACATGTATCTAAACAATGCATGATTTAAAAATATTTTTATGAGAATTCAGCATTATTATTACAACATTTGTTAGACCACAAGCATACACATAATTACTAATTGGTGAGACACAGTCAATGTAAGCTCATAAAGAAAAGTCTTTGCACCTTTGAGAAAAACTTTGTCTGGCTATCCCAATGCTTTGTGGAGTTACATCACAACATAACTGATATTATTTTTTGCTGCAAACTGCACAGTATTACTTGTCAAGGGGTTATATGAATCTAAATGTTAGACTTTTATTGTCTTTTCACTTTGATCTGTTGCTTGGTATGTGCAGAATCTAGCCGGCTAAGGCTAGCTTTGCATATTAAATGTCTTGTCTTGTTTTTTGCATGAGTTGTCTTGGAAAGAGCCTGGACTCAGATGGTATAAGCTTACCTTTGGGGAAATGCACATGAAATTACACAAGCACTGCCAGGATTTACACATGTGATTTGCAGCACTCTAATCGGTCTGATAGTTCAGTGAGGACAGTTTATGTGAGTGGAGAATCATTCTATTTTCCCACCAAGCCCAACCTCCTCGCTCTACATTTTTCTCTGCTCTCTCACACCCCCTCCTCGTTCCATCTGTTTCTAATCAACACTCACTGCCAAGACCGAGATACACTTCTCCCTGAGGCATCAACTCACACACTGTGAGAAATTGTGAGGCAGTATGTAAACTGGACGGTGAGAGTAACAGGATCCAACTGGGAGAGCAAACATGCCTTGCAGAAGACATTGATGTAAATGTTTACTCCTTTGGATGCTTACATGACTTTGGTTGTAAATCTTAAATATTAAGTACCATAGGAAAAGGATACCTAAATCTCTAAACACCGTTTACCACTGATTAAATACTGTCAAATCCTTAAGGCCTGGGTGTATAGTAACAAATGTAATCTACCATCTTATTTAACACTTTGTGATAGACCTTTTTCACTGCATACATTTTGACTTGATTTAGCAGGGAAAGCACAGGTGGAGCCAGTCACAATAAAGGTGGGTTCATTCTATTTGGCAGTTCTAGTGAGTCATGTCAGCGAGCCAGCATGCAGAGTGCTGGGGCCCTGGAACTGGCATACTGAAATGTAGCCTATTAAGTTTGGTAATTATTTTCTGTTCCTTCTATAACATGTCAAATGTCTGCAGTGAATGAGGTATGCAACCTCCTTAAGTTCATATTTTGTACTGTCTAAAGGCATGCATGAATCAAACCGCTTGCCGAATCAGACATTATGGTCCTCAGATGGATGATGTTGGTGACCTAAGAAGTCAAGTCTACTTGGCAGGTGGTGTTGAAATATCCAGAGTACATCCTTACTGCCCAACGGATGAAATTGTGCACTTTGGACACTCGATGAACTTTCTACTTGGACCAACCTCACCACAAACTATCAAATTTTCATACAAGATACAGCGGGACACTAGAAGGTTTTATTACAAGTGAGATGTGAGTAAATGGCTACATTTATATTGTGCTTTTATATAGAGCACTTTCCAGGTTTTTGCCAGCGAGCAACGCAATATGGGGTTCAGTGTCTAGCCCTAACAGAGGAGGTGGGGATCACCAACCCTGTAATCAGTGGACAACCCGCTCTAACTCCTGAGCTACAGCTGCTTCCCCAACATTTTAAGTTCCTCCACTCTCAGTTTACCACCAAATAAAATGGTTCAGATCTGGATTAACTGCTGGCTTGTGTCCAGCCTGTCAGATTGTCTGACTGTCCATGTTTCTTGCTTCATCGGACATTGTTTTGTTGTGTTCCCAGAACTCAACTCATTACTTTGGTGAATACAATGTTTTTCATAACTGATAGAAATGGTGGCCAAAACCATTAAATATCTGAGTTGTAATAAACCAGCACGTACCTTTAATTTTGCAGGACGCTACCAGTAAGTGTGTGGCATCAAAGTGAGGACGTGTTTGTTGTGGTGAAGGTTCCAGTTTTCTCTGGTATGTGTGGAGAGTGTAAGGAGACACCGCGGGCAGAGGAGAGAGGGCTGTTCTGCTGGACCCTCTGACCTCCCGGCCCTCTCAGGAGAGGCTGCCATGCCTCTCTCCTTCTGCCCTGATCTGGAGGTGAACCTCAGCATATCATGCGTGAGATAGGGGCACTGTGCTTTCAAAATAAGGTCGAACATGTGATTCAGTCTTTGCTTTTCCTGTTGGGTGGAAAAGAGTCATTCAAAGGTTAGTTACCAGGATGTTGGTCTGGAAGCTGTGGAGGCTGTTTACAGTGGACAGTTTTACGGTTCGCCTTTTGTTTTCTCTCCACTAAAGCTGGAATACTTTCATGCCCTGTCTGACTTCTTTTTAGCAATGTCTGTGTCTTCCTAAATGCCAGCAATTACTAATTTACTTACTAGTGCTTTGGTATTATTTAAAATAGAAATAGGTAACAAAATTACAAGTTAGACCCAAGTTGAAATATATTGGAATAATCCTTTGTGAACCCTTTTTAATATGCTAAATATTGCCAGGCAAACAGCAAAAAAATAAGTACAAGTATCATTAACACATTATGGTTGTGACAAAGCCTTGTTGAACTGTATTAAGTAGGGTCTTGTGATACTCAGACTGCAGCACTGCGGATGAATTTCTCCCTGTTGCTTTTGGCTCAGAGGGCAGTGTTGCACTGTGCCATGCCTGCTGTATCACTCTGATACAGACCCAGCAGTGGCCTTAGATCATATGAATGGCCTTAGCTGAATAGGGGACAAACCCACACCTTTTTAGAGAAGGTAAGAATACGGTGCTGCTGTTGTGAGACCGAGAACACTGAATCCAGCCCTCGTCTGTGAGTGATCTCTGGTTTATACCATGCCTGTGCTGAGAATAACAATGCGCAGTCGGCCAAATGTGGAAAAGTAAAAGTCCTCTCCGTCTAGCTGAGCTGGTGAAGTAAACAGACTGAGGTCATCAGCTTTCTGGTGGTTAGTGCCATCACTGTGCCATTTACATTGTAAGGCTGGAATTGGACTGCATTACTGGAGTCTACAGTTACTCCCAAAACAACAATTAACTTTGTCATGCTACCAGTCTTTTCAAAAGCAGGTAATATATGGTAATTAAAGACCAAATAAAGAGGATGGTGCTTTGATTGGCTAAAACCAAGGTCAATTTCTCCTCAGTTAATGTCGGACACTTTAGTTTTTAAAGTCAAAATGGAAGAAAGAAGACAGCAGTATTCCAGAGGGCATGAATATTTTGTTCCGACTGACTGGCAGTTGACCGGCTGTGTATTTAAGCACTTCCTATGTTACTCCGTGATAGCTAAACAAACACAAAAACACTGTGTGCAGGGATGGATTGTTAGTGTGTTTTCATCCTTCTGCTTTTATGCACATCATCAATTTGCATCAAATGCATCAAATCTGTGTGGACAAGGACACTGTCATGTTCCTTACCTGTCCCTAATGTGTAAAACAAACATAAATGCCATATTACCATGGTGTTTTACACTGGGTTATCCATTGTTTGAGGTTTGACTGGCGTCACCTTGTCAAACCCTGTTCCTCTGCAATGGTTTAATGGTATTCAACTAGCTAGTTGGCCTAACTTTTTGAGTGGCATACAAACTTCAGTCCTACCAAATGATTTAAAGGGACATACATCTTAACTAACTAAGGTTGCATAACCAGGGCTATATGTGGGTTTGTTAAAAAAGGGGGAAAAGCATCCTTTACCAAGTGCAGAGGAAATAGCCTACTGCTGACGTGCTCCAGTCAGTAGACTTTAACCTTGGTTCTGTTCAGAATATTAAAGATAGTCCTGGCTGAGGCCTTGTTTTGCTCTTGTGTGGATGACATCTCTGCCATGCATAACTGGAATGTGACAACCTGTTTATTCGTCACTTGAGACATATAACTTCCACATGGTCTTATGGGCTAGCACGACATAACTTGGACATATTTGGAACTGCTTACAACATGGTCTTTGTGGAGAAGTCAGAACTGTCTTTGGACCTATGTGACATGTCTGCTTAGATTCATCAGTTTATCATGTGCTCAGCAATTCAGATCTTAGGGAACTACTGTTTTCAGTCTCTGACAATACATCCTTTGTGCTGGAAATGTCACACTTCAGGCTCTTCCTGTTAAGAGTCTCACACAATATCTGTAAATTTAGCAGCTTTTGATGGTCTGACCTTGGAAAACAAACAGAAAGCTCATGTCTGGGGCTGCGTGGTGGAGCTGGGCCAGGATTTAGGAGCAGCTGTTTCTTTTCTGCCTGCGGAGTGCAGAGTGAGTGTTGAAGCTTTCAACCCTCTGCCCACCCTGGCCGAACAGGGGTGGGGGTGGGGGTGGGAGGGGGAGACCAGAGGGAGGGGAGCTGCCTATTGAGCCCAAGGTGAAAGGGTGCCTCGGTCCTGCAAATGGAGATGGGGCGCTAACACTCAATCTGACTCTGTCAGTCAGGGGGCGAAATATGCAGTTTGGATGGGTGCACTGTCTGACTCAGGCCTGCCTACTGCTCAAGAGACAGAAGCCCTCTGTTGCTCATTTGCCTTTCTGTCTGTCGTTCTTTCTCTCTTCCCTCTCTCACTCTTTCTCTCAGTTTCCAGTCTTCCCATCTGTATGTGATTTAGACACAGGCTCAGGGGAGAGGCAAGTCTGCTAGGAGAGAGGAATCAGGGCAGGGACAGAGGGAGAGAAAGGGAGGAAGTCTACACAAGTTTGTTTTACAGGACTCAGCCTGGGCCGGGACTAGGCGCAGTGCCGCATCTGGAGGTCAGAGCAGTGGAAAAGTGAAGCCAACGTGTGCAGCCGTGCAAGCGGAGCTGCCCAGAGACTTTCCTACAGCCAGGAGTCGCTGACAGAGACACAGACAGAGAGGGGATCAGTGCTCCACTGGGCAAACACACAAATATGGCTGCTAAATCTCTGTCCTGCCTCTGCCTTCTCTGCATCCTCTCAGGGATTTCCTATCCAGCTTCTGCCGCCAGGCTTGGGGAACAGCAACGATCGGTGCTGAAAGTAAGACAGATTTGGTTTTATCTATTTTTGGCTGGTAAACCGTGCATGCTAGCACAGCTATGTTTAGTTTCTGACTTCTTCTACCTACTTCACATGTATGTAATTAGGCTGATGACTACGTACACAAATGTTACGGTGAAAACTGTAAAAGGTGAGGCAGGTCTTTTTGGGGGGGATTTGTTCTGGCTGACTGAAGAGCTCTCAGAGGACTTCTATGTGTCTCTCTGGACGTCACAATGGTCCTGCGTGTGTGTGTTTATGCGTGTGTGTGTGTGTGTGTGTGTGTGTTTGTTTCATCAGAGGTATCCCAAGGCGAAAGTTCACATGGGCTCTGAGTTACTGTCTCCACCATTATCATGCCCCCCCCAGCAAGTTCCCTAATGGAAACCAGCTGCCAAATGTTGAGCAACTCCCCAGAGAGAGAGAGAGAGCACAATAGACAGCAAGGGCATGAGAAGCCATACAGGACCAATGTTCCCTTGGCTTAGTATAGCTCCAAAGGAAATGAGTTTATCTATTTTGATTTAAAGTTATAATCTGTCATTATATCAAACCCATGTTTGAACTTTTTATGGCCAAAACACTTTCCATAATCACCATTCAATGTGGTTGCATTCCATTCCAAATTTCAACATATCATAAGAATACATGAAGTAGTGTGTCCTTACTGTAGCAGGGTGGTGAGTAAGGGTGTGGAAGTTGCCGGGGTGGATGAGTGTGTAGGGCATCTTTCATGCAGGAGACTGGAGTTCACATCCTGTCACAGAACTGCACTTGCCATTTATTTTTCTAATAAACATACCTGCAATCTTTCCCTATCTTTAAACACATTTATTAGTTGCCTAACACTACCATATTTTAATTGCCATAACCAACATTGTTTCCCTAACCTTATTCATACCATGGTAATGAAGGGTTTTACAGAGTTGTCCAAGATTGACATTCTTGTCAACCAATGGGGTTGTTATTATTAACTCAGTTGTAAGTAAAACACCAAAGGATGTCTAATAGATGCCTAATTTACATATCTAGAATGAGACTGATTGGTTGATAGCCTTTCTTTCACAGTTTTGATATCATTGTAGTCACTGTTGCACATGGGCTAGCTGCCTGTAGCTGCAAACAAGTAAAACAATATATCAGGCCATGTTTAAACTACATCTTTATCCTCTTGCAGAAATGTTCCATTACACTGTGACTGTCCTTATGTGGCTGCTTTGGATGCTTTTGGGGATGATCTGTGTCTATTGGCCCTATAGAACTGAACTGGACAGCCTTGATTCTTGGCAGCCAGTCAGTGTGAAGAAACATCCTGGGAAAATGGGCATTAGATTAAAAATGTGGAGAGAAAATAAGGTGGTATTAAATCCCTTGTTGTACATGTTTATTTCTCAGTGTTTTTCTGAGTTGAGGGTCATCGGAGAGGAGGCCTCACCATTGCAGCCAGACTGTCTGTGCATAGTTATTGAGTTACGATGAGATTCCCATGACCTTGGATCTGTAATGTCTTGAGGATGTTCAGAGGAGTTAGCATGAATAAATCCAGTGTCTGAACCCCTCTTCAAGGTCAACTCTAAGTACAGCAGCCAGCTGCAGTTGAGAGGCGAAGCGGAAATGAGACTCAACCTTCGAGTTTTAACATTTAATCTATTTAATTCTCTCTGGGAAAACTCTGTCAGCAGGCAGATGTACATAACTGCCAACACCACAACAACCAGGACACAGGCGTAGGACCAAGTGCATTTGAAAGTTACACTGAAAAAATTATGAACACACTTTTTGCCCCCATTCATCATGAGCTGAATTCAAAGATCTAAGACTTTCTCTACGTACACAAAAGGCCTATTTCTCTCAAATATTGTTCACAAATCTGTCAAAATCTGTTAGTGAGCACTTTTCCTTTGGTGAGATAATCTATCCACCTCACAGGTGTGGCATATCAAGATGCTGATCAGCATGGCTATTGCACAGGTGTGTCTTAGGCTGGCCACAATAAAAGGCCACTCCAAAATGTGCAGATATGCTTTCATTTTTTTGTTCAGTGTATTTTTATAAACTTTATAAACTAACATTGCAGAGATCTGTCAGTCATAGAGACTTCCCATCCCCACACACACTGCAGGGAGAGGGCATGGCCACAGTGTGTTGACATTGGACAGCACTCCTCTGCTGAGCCAAATCCTGTTTTTGTGCTTGATACCAGCTACATTTGTTCAGCTCTGTATCGCAGAGATGGAGCCTTATGGTCCGTCCTGTATGCATTCAACACTACAGTGATAAATACTGAAAATCAGAGCAGAGCATTGGAGAAGGCAACTTCACATGAAAACAAAGAGAGTCTAAATAACATGTTGAATATCATCTTTGTTCTCCACTGTCGTAGGCACAGCCGGAGACCCGCAGAAATAGTTCACATTGCTGAGTGTGGTCATAGTTGGCAGAAGGCTGCAAATGTCAGTTAGTAACATTAGTTCAAAATGTGGAGCAATACTCTTATTTGTTGTTTGAGAGAGTAAAATGAGAGGATTGATATCAACTTTATGTCTGTGTAAGTGCTGAGCTAGATTCAGGACTAGAGCCTAGCTTAAAAACTAAGTGCAAGATGAAACAGCTATGCTAAGAGTAAAGTTCACTAATGAACATGTTGTATCTTGTTTGTTTCACTCAGTGGTTCTCAAACTAGGGGCCATGACAGGGAAGGGGGGAAAATATTTATGGGGAAAAAATAGAAACAGAATGGTGTTTGCAATTGGTGTTATTGCTAACACATTTTGGGAGGAAACACAATCAGATAACATGTCCTGACTCCAGCTTCACACTTCTCACTCTCAGAAAAAATCCTTTTGAAGGTTTTTTCGCAAGGATTAAAAAGACCTTCAAAAAAACCTTTTGAAGGTTTATTTCCAGAAATGTTGAACTATTCCTATTAGGTCCAGAGCTTAAATTACAAATGCTAGCGATTACGACACCAAGTCATCCAAACATGGGCAGAAATGTTATTTCACCAGCTGCTGGGTGTTTACTTGAGACGCATTCCTCTCATTTTAGAGAGTTTAAAGAGTCCATGTCCTACCTCAAGACTATCTGCTGCATCTCCCTCTAAGCCTCAACTTTCTGCCCTGTGCTCCCCTGTCTATACACTCCGCAGCTGTTTGTCATACTGCTAATAGGTCTGAACCTTTTCAAAACTCTTTTAAGTGGCTTCACAAATGGTAATACTTCAGGATCTCAGTGGTTTTCCCATAAACCTTTATTACTCCCAATGGCTTTAACTACCATTTGGGACCAAAACTAAAAAAAAACTTGCACCAAAGTTATTAGCATCTTTAGCTGCATTTCCAGGGTGTGTTTATATGGAAAATTGACACATTGAAAGTTTATATGGGAATGAGGGATGGGTCTGGTATGAGTGTATGTGAACTTAGGCTTAGTAGAAGCCACAGGAAAAGGGCCTGCAAGAAGAATCGGTGCTGTTGTTGACAGGATGTTTGAGATTAGCTACAGAGGCATGCCTTTGTCTAACAGCCCGTCCGTGAATAAATCAAAGGAAAATGTGAATCATTAGTAAGCATACAGAACTGTAAGTCTGTGGAATGTTCCGTCTTCTGGCCGTTCTGGATGGACAGCATCAATGTCCAGTTGACTGAATGGAACAAGGAGGTCAAACTATGGAGGTCTTACAGAGACTGCTGCAAACAAAGTGCTATTGTACGCCTCATTGAATGGTGCTGCTTTAAATGTTCAAAGATTTTTATAGAGTTGTGTGTGTGTGTGTGTTTGTGTGTGTGTGTGTGTGTGTGTGGGGGTGGGGGGGGGGGGGGGGGGGGGGGGGGGTCTGAACTCTGACATCACATCATCCTGAGAAACTGTGGTGAACACACATCAAACAGGATGCAGGACAGAGAACTGCTTTTCTGTAGACTTTCCTCCCATCTCACTTGGTGCAGTTTTAATAAGTCAGTCAAGTTTTTGACCTGAAGCATTAGGGTCAATGCTTAAATATCATGTAAAAGGTTTTTGCATTGTTTGGTATGTTACTTGGGTGTATTGGCAGTATAATTCATGTATATT
>NC_060159.1:3279349-3282184 GCF_021292245.1 Micropterus dolomieu
TTGTGTGTGTGTGTGTGTTTGTGTGTGTGTGTGTGTGTGTGTGGGGGTGGGGGGGGGGGGGGGGGGGGGGGGGGGGGGTCTGAACTCTGACATCACATCATCCTGAGAAACTGTGGTGAACACACATCAAACAGGATGCAGGACAGAGAACTGCTTTTCTGTAGACTTTCCTCCCATCTCACTTGGTGCAGTTTTAATAAGTCAGTCAAGTTTTTGACCTGAAGCATTAGGGTCAATGCTTAAATATCATGTAAAAGGTTTTTGCATTGTTTGGTATGTTACTTGGGTGTATTGGCAGTATAATTCATGTATATTATATCTTGATTAAATCAAATATAGCTTTCAAAATTCCTCTATTACCTGCTGTCCTTACCAACTATAATCCCTTTCAGACATGGACAGATGGCTATTCTAGATGTGTTGTCGGGCACATTGAATTAGCTTTAGTTATTTAATCTAGTAACTTAGTAACTTGGTTTTATGCAATGTTGAGCTATATAATGATATAATGGCAAAAAACCCAAGAGATTACTAAAATAAGTACTATGTTATTTTTATTCAGCTTAGTTTAGGATCAAAACATGAACCTGGCTTAGTGGCCCCCTGAAGATTTGGGCCCCTGATCTTGTGTCTGGTGGGCCTATGCTTGTAGAGCTATTTTTGTCATTCTTAGTTCAGGCTGAGCTTTGCAATACCAAGGAGTTGAAGAATCTGTACGTTGTGGAAAAGTATAGCAGGTTCACTTGACTGGCAATAGTGTCCTGCGGCTCCATTGGAAATACATTATTTTATGGCTTTTGTGTGAACATTCACATTCACTATTTGAGTCATTATGCATTTTAGCTTTCCTGCATTTTTTGCTCCATGTGCTGAGAGGATTATTTCCTCGACCTCTTACAAAGCACAGGCTGGTTCAGGAACAGTTGTAGGCCTATAAGCCCCACTGACACATTGTATGTGTTTTTGGACAATACAAATAAACTTGAAGTAACTTGATATTTGACCAAAAGTGGTACTGGAAGAGGTACATGTGTACATCTGCAAGTGTGCGCCTGTAGTTAAGTGATGCCTGCCATTTCCTTTGTCAATTAGTCACTTTATTATTTACTTTGTATTCTTGCTTTGGAATTTGGATTCACAATGAGCGTTTTCCTTGTGCCATCCTTAGGAGAAAATATTAGCCAAAAATGTGCTTTCAGTCCCAGTTTTCAAAAGGAGTGAAGGCAGTCTACTTAACATATTCGCTGAGAAAGTTGGAACACAGAATATGCCTGCAGTGCAAATGGCTCATGTGTCTTAGAAGACTTCAGACTGAATCATGCTGTGGGAGCTTATACCACAGTTTTACTTTTTTTCACTTAAGTAAGAATTTATATTTCTGCTCCCACTGCAGGTGTGTGCAAAGGGATTTTTCCTGAGCGAGCAAAACTTGTGCTTACCATGTAACTGCAAAGGCCACGCAGACTACTGTGATGACATCACTGGAGTTTGTAGAGTAAGTTTCCCTACATTGATTATTGTTCACTGTAAGTATCAGAGTGAACAAATCACATCAATGTCAGGAATATGGTGCCATCAGTTCTAATATTCTCCCTTTCAGAACTGCAAGGACCACAGTACAGGTGATTTCTGTGAAATGTGTGAAGATGGTTACATGCTCGCTCTCAGCCTGGATGGACGACACACCTGCCAACCCTGCGCCTGCCCCCTGTCTGTCCCAACCAATAAGTAAGCCAATCTGTTCTTCTTTCTGCACCCACAAAACTGTGTCTTG
Organism: Micropterus dolomieu; assembly: GCF_021292245.1. Taxonomy (NCBI): domain Eukaryota; kingdom Metazoa; phylum Chordata; class Actinopteri; order Centrarchiformes; family Centrarchidae; genus Micropterus; species Micropterus dolomieu. Next base: position 3,281,124 of record NC_060159.1, read on the forward strand.
GCAAGCAGTCGGTAATCTCTGAAATACTTTCCCCTATGTGTCCGGCCAGCTTCGCAGTGCACTGTGACAGAGGAAGTGCCATTCTGAGGTGCAAGTGCCAAGAGGGCTACGCTGGACATTTTTGTGAGAGGTCAGTGCTGCGACAGCTTTGACAACCAATAAAGAAGTTATATAAATCCAGCGTGAGCAAGTATTCTCTCTGCGCACATTCAATAAAAACTACAGATTACTGACTGAGGTGGGCAGAACTTCACAACAATACAACAATCATACAAGCAGTCTATGTTTTCTTACAATAGTTACAGTGCAAGCCACCAGTGAATGCCTGCAATATGTATCTATCCAGCAACTATTGTATGTTCTCTCTCCACTGAAATTACAATAGCAGCTGTTTCTTTGTGAAACTTCCATTAAAATACCTTATTATAAAAGATCTTCTTCACGTGCACTGGAAATCAAAGAGAGTACCCAAAGGTGGATTTGTCATTAACTTGTTCATTTGTAACATGCAGTGATTCAGCCTTTCCCCTCCAGGTGTGCTCCAGGTTACTACGGCAACCCGATGGCGATTGGTAATTCCTGTAAGAGATGCGACTGTAATGGCAACTCCGACCCCAACCTGATCTTCAGTGAGTGCCACAACATCACGGGCCACTGCCAGCACTGCTGGGGAGACACCGCCGGCGCCAACTGTGAGAGGTGTGCCCCGGGTTTCTACGGCGACGCCATCAGCGCCAAGAACTGCAGAGGTGGGGGCAACGAGCAAGTTTAGTTTAGTTTAGTTTAGTTTATTTGTTTAGCACGTTTGGTACAAGTCCAGAACAATGCAAGGAGGGAACGAAGCCAGACTAGGCTTGTACAGAGTTCCACTCCTTTTCCCATATTAAGTCACGAGATATGCAGACTAAGCATCAAAGTAGAAGAAAAAGAACAACAACAAAAAACAGAACACACAAGAAAAAGAAAAAAAATGAAAATAAAAATAAACAACAAGCGATAGAAAGCAATTCAATACAAACCAACAATACTTAGAAAAAGAAAAGAAAAAAAAAAAACTACAT
>NC_060159.1:3282284-3349562 GCF_021292245.1 Micropterus dolomieu
AAAAAGTTAAAAAGACGGTTAAAATCTGATTTTGTCAGCTCAGACTGCTGAAGAGCTGTGTCATTTGTTCCGACATGGACTATCACTCTTGTGATGGAGGACGGGAGCGACGGCATCAGGTCCTGGAGTTTTTTTAAAATGTCAGCTGTGGTGGCACCGGGAAAGCAGTGAGTGGTAGCGTTAAAGAAACGGAGGTTTCTGGTTATGGAGTCACCAATTATTAGTGTGGTTGGGGAGAAAAGGGGACGAGGAGATGCCGGTTGTTGGGTTCCAGAGCAGGACTGAGCAGAATCTGCTTCAACACTGTGTGCGGACTGAGGATGGAGTGTGTGAGCTGCCGAGTGTTGTGTTGGAGTAGCAGTAACAGACCTGAGAGAAGGGCTACCCGACGGTGCAGGGTAGAGACGGCCTCCGGAGCGTCTGAGCACAGTCTCCTTCAGGATCCTACGTCGGGAAGCGGAGGTTTTTGACCGGGATGACGGCCGCCGATCAGGCCCGGCGGCAGACCGGTGGCCCAGTCCAGGAGATGTAGCCGGTGGAGGAGATGCAACAGTGTCGGCAGGCACTGTGCGCCGAAACAGATCCGTATCAGGGAGACTCGAAGCCGCAGGTGCATCCGCTGGATGGACCGGAGTGTCGTTAGACAGGGCTGCATAGCGGTTGGAGACGCCAATGTGCGGAGGAGAGGCAGCCCCCTCCGAGCCTCTCTTGCAGCCACGGACCACCACTTCAGCCCAGGTTGACTGATGCTTCGGAGTCGAGCAGGATGAAAGCCTAGGAAGGCCAGAGGGGTCCCAAAACACGGTGTCCTGGATGTTAGCGGTTGCACTAAGAGAAACAATCTGTTTGGCTTGTACTGAAGCCACATCCATAAAGCCAGTCAGCAGGGAATCTTTCTCTTTGAGTTCCTCTGAAAGTCGTCGGATGTCTTCCATAAGGTCAGCAATCTTCTTGTTCGCTTTCTTAAGGAGTGAGCAGTCCTCATGGGGCAGAGTTATCTCGGCTAGCATAGTCACCGGAGCTTTGTTGTGGTCAGTAGCGCTGATCGCGTTTTTACGGTCATCTAGCTTAAAATCCATGTCGGATGACTAAAATCCTTAACCCACGTAAAACTTAAGTTAAATAAAAAGGATATATAAAAAAAATTTTGTTGTCATTTGTAGTGGAGATGAGTGGCACCCGGTGGGGTCTTCTGCTGTTGTAGCCCATCCGCCTCAAGGTTGTGCATGTTGTGGCTTCACAAATGCTTTGCTGCATACCTCGGTTGTAACGAGTGGTTATTTCAGTCAAAGTTGCTCTTCTATCAGCTTGAATCAGTCGGCCCATTCTCCTCTGACCTCTAGCATCAACAAGGCATTTTCTCCCACAGGACTGCCGCATACTGGATGTTTTTCCCTTTTCACACCATTCTTTGTAAACCCTAGAAATGGTTGTGCGTGAAAATCCCAGTAACTGAGCAGACTGTGAAATACTCAGACCGGCCCGTCTGGCACCAACAATGCAACAAGGTGGATGTCTAACAGTGGGAATGGAACCCAGGTCTCCCACACCAAAGGCAAGCATCTTATCTATGCACCACCACCCCCCTATCTATTGACAGAAATACAATATAAGATCCATAACTATGTTTTCAGTGGTGTATAAAGACCTTCCATAATGAACCGTTACAGTAGCCCAAACAGACAAACTTCACTACAGAGCGCGTTTTGTCACTACATTGAATACTTACAAAGAAGAAGAAGTAATAATAGTAAGTAGTAATAGTAGTAATAATAATAATAATAATAATAATCTTTATTTGTAGATGTTGTTCAAAAACAAGTTACAAAGGGCTTTAACAAGTGTAAAGACAATAATACAATAGTAATAGTAGTCGTCCAGTGTGTTAGAAGTCAGAAGAGAAGGGAAATTTGGACAAACAGAGGACCAAATAGAGAATAAAAGCCGACAGAGCGTGTTGGCCACCGTACTTCCCTTACTTGCTTGCAAAGGGAGGAGTCAAGTCAATTTTATTTCTATAGTACATTTAAAAACAACAGGATTTGACCCAAAGTGCTTTTCAAGTACACAACACACAAACACAAGTATACATGAACGAAAGAACAAGCTTTGTATCCAAATACACAATACAACACTGGTATAGTTTAGTTTAGTTTAGTTTAGTTTAGTTTATTTGTTTAGCACGTTTGGTACAAGTCCAGAACAATGCAAGGAGGGAACGAAGCCAGACTAGGCTTGTACAGAGTTCCACTCCTTTTCCCATATTAAGTCACGAGATATGCAGACTAAGCATCAAAGTAGAAGAAAAAGAACAACAACAAAAAACAGAACACACAAGAAAAAGAAAAAAAAATGAAAATAAAAATAAACAACAAGCGATAGAAAGCAATTCAATACAAACCAACAATACTTAGAAAAAGAAAAGAAAAAAAAAACTACATAAAGGCATCAAGCTAGCAGTAGTAAACTCTTCAAATGCTTTTTAAAAGCTGAATAAGAAGACATTGATCGCAACGATGGACTTAAGTCACTCCAGAGCTTAGGACCTCTAAAAGAAATATTAAATTGATGTCTTGTAGTTCGTGTGATTGGTAAAACTAAGTTATTATTGCTATGTCTAGTGTGAAATGAATGAACATGTGAGATAGGAATAAACAAATTCTGGAAAGAATCTGGTAGATCTTGTTTCCTATATATAAACTTATGCATAAGTAAACATATTTGATAAATATTTACCTTATCAATAGGGAGAACTTTAAATTTATTATAAAGCAAACTACAAGAGATGTTTGATTCATACTTGAAAGACTCATGATGTTAAGAAGTGCTTCCACATTCAAAGGTTATACTTGAGTGTACATCACAGGCTGACCAGTCAGCATGAATGCATGAATGAATGATGTACAAGAATAGCGTTGTATAAAATATCTGTTTTGACCAAATATTTATTTGTATTTCTACTCCCTGATATCAAAGTGATTATATATGTAGCAAAAGTTACCGCTGATCTACTTTGTGGTGTGCATGTCATCCTGAAGCTGTTCAGTGGAAAAAAAAGACCAGTCACAGGGTCACAGTCCAGGATCAAGGATTACCATATGCTTTTCGAGGTCCTGCAAAGCCAAAAATAACCCTCTCCACTCTGCTCATGACATCTTTTGACCTCTAATGTTGTCATCGTTGCATGTGTCCTGTGTCTGTCGCAGAGTGCGAGTGCAATAAATGCGGCACCTCTTCATGCGACGACAGGACAGGAGTGTGTCACTGCAAGCCGGGCGTCACCGGACGATTCTGTGACCAGTGCGAGGTGAGAGGAACCGTGTGACTCTGCCCAGTCCAGTCCAACTGGTACTTCTGTGTGAGACTTAGGGATTTCATGTGAAGAAGGATTAAAGGGTCATTCTAGTTTACTACAACCTGGGTCATATTTACCTGGTTTTGGCCATTATTTCTATGGGTAATACTCACACTATATTGTTTTTATAAGTGTAGTGGTCTGTGTTTCTTGAAGAGGTGAGTGAAACTGAAATTAGATCCATTGTAGCAAAATCCAAAAATCAGACATCAACCAGTAGTGATGAGAATGTAATAAAAGCTATATTTTCAATCTTTCTTTTCAGAATGGGAGATACACGCAGCTTTACTAACTACAGACCAGTGTCCTTGCTTTCATATTCCAAAGAGCTTAAACTGTACAAAAATAAAATAAAAACTTCTATTGGAAATAATGAAAAAAGAATTTAGATTTAATTTAGATCATTACTATCTTAAGTTCTAAAGTTCGTATGCATGGTGTGAGAGAAGTAGTTCTAAATGGGTTAAGCAGCTATAACAGAAACTACGTACAGTTACAAGTAATACAGGTAAAAGTTTGAAGACTGAATGTGGAGTCCCCCAAGACTTGGTTTTGGGGCCTAAACTTTCCATTTTGTATTTTAATGTCAAGTGCAGTTTGTGCTGTTTGCTGATGACACACATGTATTTGGTTCAGGAGATGAATTAAAAAAGCTTTAGCAGAGAGCATTGTAAATGAAATGAACAAACTTAAAAGATGCTTTGATAAAAATAACTTTATGGTTTCTGCAAATCAAACAAAAGATAAAAATCCTTGAAAGATAAAATTTGAAAGATAAATTTTGTTTAGGTGTGACATGGAATGACAAACTCATGGAAATCTCATGTAGCACATGTAAAAACAATATTTCAGTTTTTAACAGAGATAGAAAGGATGGCCAACACTGCCTAAATAACACCCCCAGCTATAATAGACTTATCCTTTAAATAATGCACAACAATATGTTTCAAAATACACTTGAACAGCCAGATACTGGGATCTAACAGAGTCCTTCATTTTTGTAATCTAGGAGGGCTACTCTGGTTTCTCCAGCTGTCAGGGCTGCCGGAGGTGTGAATGCGGGCCAGCTTCCATTCGCACCACCTGCCATCCTCTCACCCACAGCTGTCCGTGCCGCCCAGGGGCCGGAGGTCGTTACTGCGAGCGCTGCCTGCCAGGCTACTGGGACTACAGCCCCTCCGGGTGCCAGAGTAAGTCATCTGTCCATCATATGACATGTCAAATGTTCTTGTGGTCTTTTTTGAAAAGACACCCCAGACCACTTGTTTAATGCAGATAATACTTTCCCAGAGGAAAAGGCTGTACTGAGTACACACGTTCCCACACCCACTAACACAGTAGTGCCCATGATGTCAGAGAAGCATCTGCAGAGAGCTGTGACCCTGTGGCCGGAGAATCTCTGCAGAGAGCTGGATGACTTCACCATGCAGCCTAACTTTATACACACACACACACACACACACACACAGCTCCTAAAACCATCAGTCCCACACAAGAGAGGCCACAAGACAGATGTGCAGGCCTCAAGCCAAAATACCATCTGTGGGTCTTGATATATTTGACCTGTTTCTAGCTGAACAAGAATTTAGGCTGATGTGCAGAGGGTTGTCTCACACTGTATGATGAATTGCATCTGCTTTTTATTTTACAGAGTGTGACTGTGAGAGCGGCCACTGTGATATGCATACAGGAGAGTGCCTGGCAGAGGCTGCAACAGTCAACCTGTGCAACATCAGTAAGTGGAGTTAACAACTGTAGCAGAGATAGAATGACACTACTACTACTACTACACTGCCATTACAGTTTTGAAATGAACAAAAACAAATTGTTTGGAATTCGAGAACTGTAATCCACTTTTCTTCTTTTTAGGTTGTGATGAGTGCATTTGGCATCTGATTGGGGACTTGCAGCTGTCCAACAAGACACTGGACCAGCTGAAAGTCGGAGTGTTGAACATATCCACCGGTGCTGCGGCCAACGACAGGCTCAAATACTACAACTACACTGCTCATCGACTGCAGGTACACACACGTAACGGGATTAATGCAGATGAATTAAAAGACACGTTAAAGCTGCAATAATCAACACTGCATTAAAGGACAATGTGTCATGTGAAAGATGTCATTAGTAGAGACAAACCCACATCCATATGTTCCACAACTCCGAGTTTCTCTTCAGCTCTACAGGTGATTATTTCTTCAGACAAATGTACTTATTGCAAGTCGCTTTGAACAAAAGTGTCTGCTCAATACCCTAAATGTAAATGTACAGAAAATATTAGCCTCTTTTAGCTCACTGTTTTGGTTTTATGACCAGGTCAGCATGCAGCAGCTTTCAGCAAACAGCTCTGACCTTACCTGTTTAGCACCAAATCAGAAACAACTTTAGCGACGAGCCAGTGAAAGTGTAGAGTTTAGCATCAGAAAACAAATCTATTGATGTGGAAATCCATGCAGAAGTATTTATAAACTATGGAAGCAGCCTCAATAAACTGTGGGAACAGATTGGGAAACCCAGCACGGCGATTTCTGAAGAGTTCACAAACCCGTGATGACCCCCCTTTGGCCAAAACAAAAAAGATGAATGCAGCTTTAAATGTAGGAAATATAATAAACATTTGAAACATGGCAGGTAAAGATGAAGTGGGTTCACAGAAAAAGTCAATTGTGGCACAGATCAATCCTGTGTAACAGTGTAACTACTTCTAAGGGTTTGTTTTCTTTTTTCTTTACACTACGCTGGGCTTTTCACACTTTCTATAATGTGCTCAAATAAATGACATCATTTACTTTGCTTCCAGGCTCAGTTTCATGGCTGGAGAAACAAGTCTGATGTAATGAAGGCCCAGACTGGGGAGCTGGAGGAGGCCACAGAGGCTGTGGTGCTGGACATTAAACAGTTGGGAGAATCGGTCAGAAAACCATCATTTATCATTTCATGTACTTTAACCATTTAAGGGAAGTCTATAGATTTTAAAGGGCTTTAGAATTGGAAGCCAACATTTGTTTCCCTAGTAATACACTGTGCATCTGATTAAAACTCCTATCCTCAGAACTTTACTAAAGATGTTTCAGATTGCTCAGCTGCATGTCCTTGCTTCTATACAGTCAATCAAATCCATTATTTAGACTTCAGGGATTTGACAACGTAGCACAGCCTACAAAAGGTGGACCTGACATGTTCCAGTTAATTTAGACCTAGTCAAATCTTTGTACAGGACACCTGAGAGTCCCAGCTCGGTCTTCAGATGCAAGCGACTTCAGCATCTGATTGATGTGTCATTGATTAGTTATTGTGGTGGTTTTCCAGGAGAGTGTGGTGAAGACTCTGGGGAACAAGCTGGAAAATGACACGCTCGAGACCATCACTCTGGCTGAGCAGCTCAGCACGAACCTCACTGATCTCAACGTGCGCATTGAAGGTACCAATAAGCTCTACTCGGGTGCAACCAGCTCTTTTGTCCTGTCAGTGTTTCCCGCAACACATTAAATGCACAGTATCTTAAGAGTGCTAAACTGTTTAACTATCAAACCATTTAGCCTCAAAGCCTAGACTTCTACAACCTGGGTGACTTGTGAATTTAGGTTCCTAACTCATCACATATGTGCACAGAGATGATCCATGACTGGGAGCTGTACAGTGTTTACCAGGATGTGGATCCAGAGGTGGTCAGACGGAACACTGAGGTGGCCCAGGGAATGGTGACCTGGATGAGGAAATTAGATCTGTCCCCACGAGAGCCCATCGCCACTGACGAGTCGACTGAAGCCCATGACTGTGAGGAGATATACAGAAGTTCCCATAACAACAACAAAAGAGCACAAACACAGCATTCTAGACATGATTATTTCTTGTTATCATTATTGTCATCATTGTGGTATGAAGTCAAAGCGCTCATGAAATTGTATGAAAACGACTCTTTGTTTATCATTATGGTGGAGAGTGAAGATTAAACAAAACTGACCATCACATTCAAACCTATTTAAAATAAAATAACAGAGGTTGTGTTTTCAGTGCTGAGGCGTATCCGTCAGCTGGAAAAGAAGTTGATGATCATAGACGGCCGCCTCCCGCCTGTCAGGGAGGTCCTGTCCCGCTTCTCCACCAAGCTTTCAGATGCCCAGAGTTTTCTCCAGAAGGCAGCCAGCACCATACAGGAGACGGAGGACCGCAACAGAGCCAGCATCCTGAAATTCCAAAGGAATGAGGTGAATTCCCATGACCCCCCCTTGTGCCGCTCCCCTCTCATCTCCTCCGGCTCTTTCTGAAAGCATGCGTGCATTAGTAAACAGTCCTGTTAAAGAGCTCACAGCCCTTCCTCCCTGCTGTGAGGAAAGTGTTCTGGCATGGAGATCCTCCTCTAAGTGCTGTTTGCTTTATCTCTTCTTACAGTGTTGAGTTTCGCTCACCCTAAGGTACCTGGCCTTAAAAGACACAAGAAGAGCCTATCCTTAGCATGCACTGCACAGTTGGACAGGGGGGAGGGAGAGATCTGGTTGTTGTTTGCCAGGCCTGTCATAGAAGTCTATTACTTGTGGTATTTTTTAAGTGTTGAACAGAAACACAAAACCATCTGTGGGAGCTTTGGACTGTTACATTAGGAGGAGGCCCGCACAGAGGGAGGAACAAGGCTGCAATGCACCCCCACCCCCACCCCCCATGATATAATATCCAGAGCCTACACAAAGAAACATGACTATTCCCATGATAAAGCTAATAGTCAACACACAGAGTTATTTCTGCGCAGAGGAGATTCCTCTTTTCCCAAGAAAACTGCCCTGCAAATCTTCAGTATATAATAGATAGCAGAGATATAGTGGTGTGTATACGTAGATCTACAGCTTAAACCCATCTCTGAGCAGGGGGCTTTACCATATATCTACCTTACTATAGTCAGAGATACATACTGGATTAGTACCACTAAGCTTTATGAAAAAGAATGTATGATGGCTTCAACAATATGCAGATGTATGTATGACATCATCTGGCGAGTGCAAGCTACTTTCACTGGAAGAGGGTTGGCAACACAGGTGTTGACTACATGCTTTACCCAGAAGTGATGGCTGTGGTAAGAAGTACAGACCACACCTGACCACACCTAGCTGTGTGGTTCATGGGCATAGTCAGTAGAGATTTAATATTCCTTTCAACCTATAGAGGTCAGTGAATCTTTCATACATCTAATGTGAAGTTGCATATAGTAGCTAGTTAATTGAGTAGCTGCACAACTACTGTAAGAGGCAGCAGTATGAGATCAGTGGTTTAATGATCAAAAATACATTCAGGCAGGCAGGTAGGCAGGTCAAGGTTAAGGTCCGAGTTTAGGTAACAGAAGCAGAAAAAGAAAAAACACAAGGCAAGACAGGTGCATAGCAATTAGTATGAACTGACAGGAGAACAAAGAATCTGGGCCAGTATATGTAGAGAGTGGCTGAGTGGGATTGAGAAGCAGGTAAGGAGGTGGGTAGGGAAGGCCAGGCAATTGCAGAACAGATGAGGGAAGTGAGAACAGGTGTGAAGATGGATGGGGGCAATCCGGTGATGGGGAAACAAAGGAATGAGTGAAAGTCAGAGCATCTGGTGGATGGAAGGGAAAAGCCATTGAAGAGTCCTGGGGAGCAGAAATGTAGCTGGAAAAAATATTGTAAATATGTTTTTACAGTAACATGGATTGATGTGAATGCTATTTGGTGTATTACCTATCCAATACAAATCAGACATGACGCTTACTGTGATGGATTACCTACAGTATCTGAGGCAAATTTCAAGCCTCTGTAAGTTCATGTTCAGATGTAAAAGCCATATGCTGCCTGCCAGGTAGGAAACACATTAAAATATCTTAACATCAAAACACGTGCAATGGTTGGCAGTAATGTAAATATACATGATTTGTAATAAATGGGTTAAAACATGCAAAAACCCTAGAATGGGCCTTCAAGTCCTTGAGTTCATCAGTTCGTTCAGTTCGTGTATTTTAATGTGATTTACAACTGTGTAAAATCATGTGTGGTTGGAATTTGGATCCAGGAAGTTGTGATCCAACCCTTGTCGTCACGCCCTGGTTGACATTATGGGTCTGCTGTCCAGCAGAACAGCTGCTACTGAATGTTACTGCACTATCGGGAGTGGAGATCTCCACGATCAGGGTCTCTCTGTAAATCAATGCCATGAATGGTGCACTAACCAAACATGGAGCCTCTCCTAATCCAGGGCTCTTCCTAGCCTCTGCACAGACTGGTCGACACCAGCTGCAGCCACTGTGTGCACACTGCCTGGTTCCCATAGCCAATCAAATGGTCTCATCATCGTGCCATACTCAGTCATGCAGTCAAATTATCAAAATGGGAATGTTATATGGTACACATCTAAAACTAGATCAAAAACTAGATTCAGCCTATAGAAATAATTTGACATTTTTGGATCCCCCCCCCGCGATCCTGTACGCAGGATAAGCGGTTGACGACGGATGGATATGCACTTATTCGCTTTCCTGCCAAGAGGCAATACCAGTTTTATGTCCATGTGTTAAACACAGAGCTGGAGCCTGGAGGCGATCAGCTTAGCATAATGACTCCATGGGGAGATGACAGTTACTGGTTTAACAGAGAGTTATATGCTGCAACTATTTCTTGTTAATAACAGTTGGCAGTTCACCAAGAAATACTTCCAGCATGTACCTTCGTTTTATAACCACAAAATGTTATTTTTACATTTATGTTTGTGTACAAATAAAGCAAGTGAGATATAACGTGTTTATTAGTGTGCTTTAGAGGAATTGGAAGGCATGGACTTTGGTCAAAGGTGAACTAGCTGTTTCCCATTGCTTCCAGCCTTTATGCTAAGCTAAGCTAAAGACTCCTGCTCTAAACTGAACGCACAAACATGAGAGTGGTATCGAACTTCTCATCTAAGGCTACATTCACACTACTACGTTTTCGAATGCGAAAACCTAAAAGGGAGAGTTTGCTTTAAAACTCCGGACAAGGGTTTTAGTGTGGCCAGGCTGAAACGGAGAAGTTTCAAAACAATGACGCACACACTCACATTTGGCTTCTTGATTGTGTCTTATCAGACATGCAAAACAAAAACAATATGCTACTGAGTTTTTGTTTTGCTATTTTTATTCAACATTTTAAAAACAATTCCTTGGTGACAGCTCCCAATCTGTCTCTACTCCTGTGTTCCGCCTCATCGTCGGCCCATGCAAAAAAATCTCTGATGAGGTTATTCACCATTGCTATTCTTTGTTTGTCTGTAGTAGTACTTTCTTCTTGTGCCACATCTTCTGCAACTGCTTCCTGTTTACACCGGCATGTGCATGCCCAGAGTATGTGACTGGCCACCAGATGTGTGTTTTCAGTCATTTTAATATAGACAGAGATCAATTCTGATATGCAGCTAAAATGCTGGTATGGATGGAGATCGTATTCGTTTTAAAACCCCTGTAGCCCAACTCGCTCGGCAAGACAACATATTAACCAAAATAACAAACTGTTCCTTGAAAGATGGTGTTTCAGGATGCCTCGATTAAAGACGCTAAACATATAATTGCTAAATAAATTTAGCTAATGATCCCACATCTCATTTCATATTTACTGTATCCTAGTAGTACTGGAATAAGTTTTGAAGCTTGAATTGTGGCAGAATTTTACCATGTTGATTTCCTTGTGCCCCCAGGCGAAGCAGCAGAGGCTGGCAGAGGACCACGCAGCTGTCAATGATACACTGGATATAGCCAGAGACTTCATCTCTGAAACAGAGAGCACTGTGGCTGAGGTGGATGCGCTAGTGCAGGTGAGGCTTACATGACTGTGAGGACCCATAATTGTTAGGAGGACTTATGGTGGTTACAGAAGCAGGGGTCAAGGGTGCGAAAGGAAAAATCGTTGGGTCCCTGCTGTCCAGTGACGCTCAGGTTTTCTTTAAGGCTCACTGAACGAGAGGGTACATATCATAATCTAATAGACTGTCATATGAGGCTCCAGTGTCTCAGGATCAGGATTGAATTTATTCATGAAATGAATGAATGGATTCCTGAGACGCAGCCTGTGTGTCTAAAGCTGGCCAATTTGATTTGGAAGCAATTTGTGGATTGCTAGAGATCGAATAAGCCGTGTTCTCAAACAGCTTTACCTTTTTAGTCCTGGCTCTCTATTGAGTTACTCTGTTGGGTAAAACAATCATTCTGAGTTAACAATGTTAGCTTGGACGTGTGTGTGTGTGTGTGTGTGTGTGTGGACTTTGAGTAATCGCAAGGTAACAAGATTCTGAAAGTGGGATATAAATAGAAAACAGTGGAATGTCCCTGCAAATAGTAAAATATGTACGTGTGTTTGCATGTGTTTTTGCATGTGTGTACACATCTGTGCGCACACAGAACGTGACCGAGTACCATGCAGCGATCGATGGCGCCAGCCAAAAGCTGATGGAGAAGACTGAACATCTCTCATTGGCTGACAGAGATCTGGTGCAGAGGGCCGACTCGCACGCTGAGGAGCTGGAGAGAGAGGCCAACGAACTGGAGGAGTGAGACACACTTTTGAATTAAACCGATTAGTTACAAATAGTCAGGCCTACTGGTTCCTACTGAAGATATAAATCTTGAAAATGATTACCTAAACAGGAGTTCCATATACGGTGCATTTGTGGGGAATTAATAATATAAAAGTACGGGTGTTACTACTTTTATTTTTCTTTACTTTACCTGTGCATTTCCTGCTGTCACATGTCAAAATGCAGCAGAAAGCAAGAATATGTGTTTTTAGTAAGTCTCTATTTTCTAGTGTTATTTTTGCTACCATTTTTATTTTTATTTAACTCATTGGTATGGTACTACATGACAATGAAATCCTCCTGACTGGAAAAAAAAACATTTGGCTAATGTTAGCAAGCAATATGCTATTAGCACATCTAGCAGACACAGAGCAACATTAGCATTCATTAGGAGTCGGGGCCACTGGTCTTACAAGCCACCTGACAAATGTAATTTAAATATTATTTTTCACTTTGTTTACAAGCTAGTTGCTAACTTTGTCTGTCTACTGTTTGGTAAGTTAATGTACACTGAGCATGTCAGAGCTTACTTACAGACAACAGCTGCCTGATGCAGGGGACGAACCAAACAGTAAAGTTGTGGCCCAACAACCAAACCAGTGAGCTGAAAGATACTAAATTGCTACCTAGATCTGAGGGGTACTGAAGAGTTGCATGCTTATTCTCTGTGGGTTGATCACTATGAGCAATCCCTCAGATTTACACCTAGTCATTTGATCCATTGTTAATCTAAAAATATTGATTAGTGCAGCTTTAATTTGAAATGAGAACTGGGATTCTTTAAAGCTATTTTGTGCAATATAGCAGTCAAACTAGACTGCTGTCATCCTGTCTCCTCCAGGGATCTGAGAGAGAGCGATGCCAATGGCTTCGTGCAGAGAGCCATAAGTGCTGCCAACGTCTACAACAACATAGTGAAATACATCGCTGATGCCAATATCACCTCACTCACCACCCTCAACTTATCCGAAAGAGCTGAAGATGTATGTTATGTCACTGAAATACACAGCATACATACATTGTTAATTCTTGTCAACATTCTGTGGCTTTGTTATGTGTTCTGTGTTTCAGGCCATCACAGGGATCAGTAAACAGCTTGGGTACCTGGTAACGCAGAGCAACAACGTTTTTAAGGAGGCTGTTTCCTTACGTTCAGAACAAATTGGTATGGCGCTTTCTCAGAATGAGATATCAGTGAAATATTAAAGCTAGGGTAAGCAACACTGGGCAACTAGCAAGAGACAGCTAGATTTTGAAAGTATCCAACTGAAACAAATCCAGTCCCCTCCCTTCAGGCCTTCAATCCAAATCCTGTCGATATTCGAACTGAATGAATAATTGGCCGTACTTATTACAGTCCTGCGACAGCCACAGAAATCAGATTCTATTTATTTTATTTCTGAGAGCATTTGATTAATTGATTGCTGTCAAGCTGTAAAGAGAATATTTTAACAAATTTCAAACAATATGTTTCTGAAATAAATTGCCTACTCTAGCTTTAATGTGTCCTCTACCTGGCATCCCTTTGATATTTATTGTATCTCTCTGTAACAGAGGTAGAAGCTGAGGTGGCTGACAAGTTGAAATACATTGAGGAGACCAAAGAGACCATGGATAATAACAACAATAAACTTGAACAAATAGTGGAGGATATCAGTGGAATACACAGAGGTAAGACAATACTTGGTTATTCTACAGTAACAGTCTGACGTTTTGCTGTCAAACAGACAGATTAGAAAATCCAATTTCACATCTGTATGTTCAGTACAGTGAGAGGTCAGTGGTATACTTAGCCTAGCTTGGCACAAATACTAGAGGCAGAAGGAAACTGCTAGCTAAATGGAGCTTTCCCGCAGTTTCCCCTGTCAACATGCAGAATTCCTGAGTTGTCAGCCTGTTTTTTAAATTTTTTGATTAAATGGCTGTTGCTTCACCCAAATTGCAAAACCAGCCCAATTATAAGACAAAAGGCATAAAAAGTATTTTCCCTCTTCTTACCTGGCAATATGGAGCTGATTTGCTTTTATTTGCCCAGGCCAACATACGCTACATAACGTCCCCACTACTCTGTATAATTCACAGACTCTTCACTGGAATATTTTTGGTAACTTGAATGAATTGACCATTTTAAGCACTGGGTTTTCATGACAGCTGGCCACTTTTCACCATCAACTAAACGCTCTAGACCTTGATATATCAGAATTTGCTCTTTCTTACCCTTTTATATTTCCAGACCGAACACCACAGCGACTGGAGTTCACCTTAAAGGTAGCTGAGGGGACTCTCAACCGCTCAGCTGAGGTCCTTCAAACCATCACCCCAATCAGCAGCAAGGTGGAGGAGTGGGCCAACAACATGAGAAACAACGAATACTCTACAGCTGCTTATGAACAGGCCGTAATGTCTGCCGGGGAAGCAGGTATCCGTTACCACGCTCACGCCAACACATCAATCACCATTTTACCACTATAAAACAACAGTTACTCAAAAATCTATTAACCCTAATGGTAATGTCCTGGGTTTCCTTGTGTATCTTATCTTATCCTGTTTCTTTTCCTCGTGGTCAACGTACTTTGTAGTGGAGAACCTGAACGTGCTCGTTCCTAAGCTGCTGGACAAGCTGAAGGTGGTTGAGGAGAAGAGGCCTGTCAACAACGTGACCACCAACATCTTGAGGATCAGAGAGCTCATAGCCCAGGCCAGAAGTGTGGCCAAGAAAGTTAGTTCATCACTTTAAACATGCTTCCATTGTGGCACATTTAGGACACTCAAATCAAGGTTTCTTTTAGGCCTGTTTCCTTCCCATTTACTAACCATCAAGGACGCACGATATGATGCGATAAAGTAAAAGAAATAAACACATAACATATTAAAACCTAAAAGAAATTAAACATGGAGGTGACGTTCATAAAATAGGATTTTTAAAGGAGAGGTTTTAATAGGTCTTTTGAAATATGTTGCTGATATGTGCCAGGTGTCAAGCAAAGCTTAGTATTATTAAGTGTCATTTATCAGCTGTCAGTGTCATGGAATGAAAATCTGCGCCTGTTTTGTTTTTTTCCAGCATGACAGTGTGATGCATCTGATTGACTGGGTTGTTTTCTACCCCAGGTCCAAGTGTCCATGAAGTTTAACGGTCAGTCCTCAGTGGAGGTTCATCCTCACAGCAACCTGGAAGAACTGAAGACAGTGACGTCCATCAGCTTGTTCATGAGAGTGGACCCTGACAAGGATCCCATAGAGGACCGTTTGATCTTATACCTAGGAGACAGAAATGTGAGAATTCCAAAGGGAAAGATTTGGTTGCTTTGTCATCTGTGGTTATCATTTACTATAAAAGAAGGGATGTTCTTTTTGCTCCCAAATCTAAAAATGATCATTTATGTATCTGCCAAATAGGTGCTGGTTAGTGAGGAGGGTTATAGGGTGGGTATGTGGCCCAGATCTGCTACTGAAACTTGCTCCCAGAGGCCCGGGGCAAAGATAAAAGGCAGGGAGCAGCTTGTGGACATGAATAGTTTGTTGTGATTATGGAGGCAGGAATGACAGGCTTTGAAAGTGCACAGTTGCCTCTTTCAAAAGGTCTCCAAGAGACAACTATAACAATAGCGCAAGTGTGTATCTTCAAAGCTGGAGTTTGATGGCATAAATACTGTTAGCCTCCGCCCTCCAGGGCACAGAAACCGCACCGCTACCCAATGTGAGGCCTCTGTTCTCTTTAACAACACTTCACCATGGTGATTTCACTGCCACTGTAATATATGCGGTGGTGTTTGTCTACTGCTTTTCAGTGTGGGATAATAGCCTCAGCATGAGTACTATTGGTATTCACAAATGAAGGATGTTTCATTTTTTAAAACCACCATATCTCAAGTTAAAATATAATAATTTTCCTGCTGGACACTCTTACCTCAGTGGTGAACAAAACATAAACCGTGGTGCAATATAGTCTCCTGTTTTTGCTCACAGGGTATGAAAGACTACATGGGACTGGCGATCAAGAATGACAACCTGGTGTACGTGTACAAACTTGGGGGTGAAGATGTTGAGATCCCACTGGGTTCAAAGCCTGTCAGCCAATGGCCTGCAGTCTTCAACTACATCAAAGTAGAGAGGTAATATCCATAAATGCAAGGTAATTTAATCATATCGTGCAAGCGCACAACGACAAACTCACAGGTGCGGTCGGTGTGTGAGCACCTATCGCACACCGTGCTGGGGGTTTCACACTGTTCCAATGGTCACCAGTGGTGGTGACATGCCAACAACAACGCAGTGAAGGAGACTAGCTAGCAAGCTTAGCAAATAAACTAGTTTCTTTGACCTAGAATGGATTTAGGTGAGTAACACTGAATGAAAACATAACTTGTGTTTATTTGTACTAAACTTTTTTTTTTTTAGACTTTATGATTTTGGCATGCCAACTTATTCAGTTCAAACCTTCTCTTCCTCTGACAGCTGCGTCGGGGGACATCCTCTGTTGTATTCAAAGGTGTAACATCATCCTTCTGTCTAATGACAGCGGTTCCCAAACTTTTTAGGCAACGCACCCCCTTCTACAACTTGACCAGGTTGTTGCACCCCCAAACCCCTCTTTCTCTCTCTGAAGGTGCAATAAACATTTAAAATCTGATGATCTGTTTCTATGATGACAAGCAGCGCAGTGTCCCTGTTCCACCAGTGAACATGCCCGAAGTCACAGCTACAGGGATTCTCTCAGTGACATTCTTAACACTTAAACACAGCATGCATCCGTCTTCTGTCTTTTCACTGATCGGAATTTAACATTATATATTTATTACTTTAAAATGTAACTGTGTCAGTAAAACTTTTTCTCAGATGTGATGGTTAGACTTTGCAATCGATCCACAGTTCATCTGCGTACCGAACCATGCGGAGGGAGGCGGGGGGTATTTTCCTGACAAAAAATAAAACATTTCAAAACATCCCCCCTCTGTTTTCTCACAAATTGCACCCTGTTATAGCCTCATAAACAGATAACATGGAAGAGGATCCATATGAGGATTTGTAAGTACAGAATGGGTGGCTCAGTCTGAGAGAGAGGGAGGGGAGAGGGAAAGAGGCATGTGAGTAGCCATTCCCTGTGATCTAACTATTAATATTTTATTTTAAAATTTAATTTACAAAGGAAAGTTTTCAATTCAGGCTTTTATTTCATGAAAATTTACCCAAAAAATAATTGTTGTAGTTATTACACCACTACACCACCATTACATTTTTCCTGTCATGCACCACCTAGAGGCGCATCGCATTTTGGGAATTGCTGGTCTAATGTTCTCTCACCTGTGTTGTTTGTCACATCCCCTTGACGTCCTCCATGTAAGTCGAGGACTGCTCTGATGACACGTCTTTGGCAGCTGTATTAACAATTTTAGGAATACAAAAATGTTCTTGCATGAGGCTCATTGTCTCACATGCTGTATGTCTCTCCAAACCAGATTGTGGTAAAATTACTCATGCCCGCTTTGTGCTCTTTGCTTACAGGCTTGGCAGACATGGAAAAGTCTTCCTAACCATCCCCAGTCAGAGCTCTACAGACGAGCAGAAGTTTATCCAGAAAGGCGAGGCTCCAGGCACTGACTCAATGTTTGACCTTGACCCCAAGGATATAGTGTTCTCTGTTGGTGGTGTCCCACCAAATGTCACGGTAATGCCCTATACAAACATACATTAATACAAATAAATCCTTCCAGTTTTTTGTCCTAATGATGACATGTTTTTTTATTTCATTACTTAGCTTCCACCACCTCTGAGTCTTGCTCCTTTTGTAGGCTGCATTGAGTTGGGTTCGCTGAACAACGACGTGATCAGTCTGTACAATTTCAAAAAGACTTACAAAATGGATGTAGTCACATCAACACCATGCCCCAGGTACACATTTTGCATGGCTGGATTAACCTGTTATTTGACCCCAGATCAAAATGTAGCTTCAATCCCACTGACCACTCACTGTGGACTTTGTATGTGCTCTGCCACCTCCATGTTCCTACTACAGAGATCGTTTGTGGTCGTTCAAACTAGATTTTGACACACAAAAAAATATCTAATAATTCGGGACCCTGCTTAATTAATTTTGTACATTAGTGGTGCAAATTCTCTAACAAATTTGCTATCAATCAAATTAACAAAATTGATCTGATTATTATATGAATGAATGTATCACATAGTTTTCAAAACATTATAAGTATCAAATAACATTTCTCCTTCTGCTCTCAGGTACAAGTTGGCATTTTCCCAGAGTCGTATTGCTAGCTACCTGTTTGATGGAACGGGCTACGCACTCGTCAGTAACATTGAGAGGAGGGGCAAATTTGGTGTTGTCACAAGATTTGATATTGCAGTGCGAACTGTCGCAAACAATGGTGTCCTCTTCCTGATGGTCAACGGGGTAAGTCTAAGGGCTCTTTAAATGTGCTTCAATCTTAAACCTCACACAAAAGAGCTAAAGACCCATTTCACAATGAAATATAAACATAAGTCTAACAACCATTTAGTAAATGTAAAGTGAGTGTGACCCGTTATCTGACCCTCCGACCCTCAGACCCTAGGCTTGGTATCACTGGAAAAAAAAATCCAGATAGAAATGTCCACATACTGTATGCTGTACATTAAACATACACTACATCTCATCTTCTCTCTAGACATAATAACAATTGATCAAGTGTAGAAGCATAATTAGTTTTCATTGTTCAATGTAGCTCAAATGCAGAGGCAAATCCTAATGTATGTTGATCTCTTCTTTTCAGGATAACTATTTCCTTTTAGAGTTAAAAAATGGCTTCCTGCGCCTAATGTATGACTTTGGCTTCAGCAGTGGGCCACAACTTTTGGAGGATAACTTACCAAAGCTGCAAATAAATGATGCACGATACCACGAGGTAGATTCCTTCTTCTCCTTTAACTGGTTAAATATTTTCTATTTGAACTTGTGAATAGGTTACGTGTTGGTGTAACTGTCGATGCTGGGCTGTTTGCATAGGTGTCTGTGATCTACCACCAGTCAAAGAAGGTTATTTTACTGGTGGATAAGAGCCATGTAAAATCTATGGAGAATCCTAAAACCACATTGCCTTTCTCTGACATCTACATTGGTGGGGCTCCCTCAAGTGTTGTCAAATCAAGGTGAGTTAAATACACTAGAAACCATACATGTAACACTCAACACTACAGAGGTCTGGATTCTCATGTGTAGACCAAAATCCTCAGAGCTAAACTGTGCATCACCCTTTGGAAAGCCCAAAAGGCAGTTTAGAAGAATGTATTTCATTTTAGACAGTTTGACGATCCAACTTCTCTGGATGACACAGATGCTCACTGCTGTCAAAGCTGCATTATTGATTTTTCTCCCACTTCAGTGGCAGCGGAACAAGCTGTAAACACAGTATTGACTCATATCACCCTACATCACCTTAAATTGTTAAAACATGTTAGCAAACAGTTGCCATTTTCACATCCAGCAGTTATGGAGCAACAGTGGCATTCATTTAGAGTCATGTCTCTTGCCATCTGACAAATAACTCCACTATGCTCTACCTATGTTCACCAGCTAGATGCTAACTTTGTCTATTGTTTGGCGCTGGACAGTGAGTTCAGCATAAGTGTCATTTACACTAGGGATGCTGGGGACCCATGTACTCATCACTTTTTAAAATCCCTGATTTTGTCCCATCAGTTTTTGAAATCATTTGTAAAAAATGTTCTGAAAAAAAACTTGCATTTACCTGACGCTTCTATCCAAAGCGACTTACAATTGTTGTATATGTCAGGGGTCGCACGCCTCTGGAGCATGTAGGAGTCAAGTGTCTTGCTCAGGGACACAATGGTGTTTCACAGTGGATTTGAACCTGGGTCTTTCACACCAAAGGCATGGGCCTTATCTACTACTCCATCACCACCACCAAGTAATGTAAAATAACAAATTTAAATGCTTTGAGAAAGGTTTATTTGCACAATAAGAATACATGCAATGCAATTAAAAAATAGAAGAAACACATGTGCATTGTCCAATCAATGTAACTTAAACATTATGCTTATTATAAATTGGCCCAAAAATGTGCATGCACCGATCAGTAACTTCAACAACTTCTTGACTGTTTACATTTGGCCAAGTTCTCTCCCTGTGAACATGACAAAAGACGAGGGAAGGCTCCTGCCTACCTGTGTGCTGACTCAGCAGGGATGATATCACATGAGAAAAGTTGATCTACAGGAGAAACAGATCTGAAAGCAACACAGAATGACTGAGAGTTGCACTGTTTTATATTTTGAATTGATATCTCTCACCTTTTGTGTTTCCCTTTACATAAATAAAAATATTTCCACCATAACTTGGTGCAGAAAAATTTACCAGAATGCAGGAAATTAAGTGTTTAGCGCTCAAAGTTTTCTAGGGGAGGACCCACTGATCCCCCACTCATATATTTTGGCACTGAAGATTTCGTCAAAATTTTGTCAAAATTTCTTCTTGTCTTGTTCTTGTGAACCCAGTATAATTGATCAAGTAATTTCATCCTCACACCCCTAATCTGAACACCTATGAACACCCCACCACTTTTCAACACAAAATAACGCCCTTGGCACCTACCTACAGAGATTTCTCCCAAGCTCTATGGAACTTTCTAGCCTCCTTAAACTCATTGTTTTGGTTTTACTGCCCCAAATTCTGCTCTTATAAATTCTGTTCCCAGCTGCAGCAACTGTTTTTAGCAAAAAAGCTCCGAAAAATCATAGTACACGCTCAGCACCAAACAGCAGACAGACGAAGTTAGCAACAAGCTAGCTAACTGGAAGTCGAACATCTAGCAGCTAAAGACCAAATGTAATTCTAAGGAGTTGGTGGAAACCAAATCAGAGCTAAAAAGGGAGTTAATACTAGAGTTACATCTGACAGGTGGCCGGTTTTCCTGCCTCCAAGTGTCCAAAAAGTATATTACAAGATCTTTAAAAAGAACGTTTGGATTTCACTTTAAATTTGGGGCAAATAGGTGACTCCTTGGATTATGTGTATCACCACAGGCCTGAGCTGTCTGCTGTCGTAGGCCTGAAAGGCTGTGTGAAAGGTTTCCAGTTCCAAAAAAAAGATTTCAACCTGCTGGAGGAGCCTGGCACAATTGGAATCAGCAGCGGCTGCCCTGAGGAGTCCTTTGTAAGTGCGCCCTCCAACACTTCAGACACTGTCAGAGATAATACACTGCATAAGTCTCCCTGGAATATAATATGGATGAAGAGTAGATCGCACACACATCTACACACACACACACACACAAACTTTCATTCTCAGTTGTGAGAGAATAATTGGCTGTTCTAGTTCATCAGCTTTCACAAGAGTCAATCGATATTCCCATTAGGGGATCACTGAACTGTAAGCTGAGAGAGTGATAGGCAATAGGCGATAAAGGGAGATGTGATTTTTTTTTGTAACAGATGTCCCGTAAAGCCTATTTCACCGGAGAGAGCTACCTGGGATCCACAGCAAAGATCTCACCTTTCGATACCTTTGAGGGAGGACTCAACTTTAGAACGCTGCAGCCCAGCGGACTCCTGTTCTACCACAGTGAAGGGGTACACACTCAACTGTGTCTTTAAACACATGGTTAGATGTCGGTTGGATCAAGTTGGATTATAGATATAGTATAATGCTAACTTTCAAATTGTTGGTTAAGAAAATTTGTTTTTAGTGAATTTTCAATTGCTTAAAGAACTTTGGGTCAAAACAATGAAAGTATATTTTGTATGGTTAATAATAACAAATCATTAATTTACATTACATATTTTCGTAATTTAAAAAAACCTCAACTTAAGACCTTGTGCTTCTTAGAATAAGCTAGAAACAGATTTTCTCCCTCTGCAGTCTGATGTGTTCAGCATCTACCTGGAAAACGGAGCAGTGGTGCTGAACTCCAGAGGAACCCGAGTTAAATCACAAAAGAAGCAATACAATGACGGAAGGACACACTTCTTAGTGGCCTCAGTGAACAATCAGAAGTAAGTATTCTACCTCACAGCCACAGTCCGGCCAACAGCTGTCTTGCATCATGTTGGGTTATGAGCAATCTCTACATCCTGTTTCCTCTCAACTCTTATAAGTTAAAATGACTTAAATTTAGAAACATGGAATGCAAAAATCCTTTTAGATAGAACAGGTCTCCATCATAATTAAAGGTCAAGATAATTTGATTGCTTAACCCATGTGTATCCGATGTGAATAAGTTTGATTTTATAATTGCTAATAAAGTTGTAGTTTGGTCTATAGGCATAGTGTTTAGAGGAAAATCAGTCACTTGCTTTGTGTTGCTTTCATCCAGTGGTGGAAAGTAATTAAGTACATTTACTCAATTACTGTACTTATGTACAAGTTTGAAGTACTTGTACTTTTCTTGAGTATTTTCTTTTCATCCGCTACATCTCAGAGGGAGATATTGTAATTTTTACTTCACTAGATTTATCTGACAGCTTTAGTTACTAGTTACTTAACAAATTAAGATTTTCTTCATAAAATATGTTTTGTTATAAATTAAACTACCCAACATTTTAAACAAGATTATTAGATTGACATTGAAATTAACTGGCCACATCTTTGATTGTTTAAGTCACTTTTCATGTAGAAAAATGCACCTTCACAAATGTGAAGTTTTGCTGCTTTTCCTTTTAATTATTTAAATTTATTTGTAATAATTTTGAGCTTTGTACTGTTGGTTAGACAAAGCAGGCATTGTGAAGGTGTCCCTTTGGGCTCTGGGTAATTGTGATGGCATTTCTCATGATTCATGCAGAAAATAATCAGCAGAGAAACCCATAGTGAAAATAATCATTAGCTGCACCCTGATACAAAATAGTTAAAATGAGCTCCTGCTCAACAATTAAAACAGTAAATCCTGCTTTTACATTAATGCATGAGTGATAATAATAATAATCTCATATAATAGCATAACAGTCACAGGACAGTTTTCTTTCTGTAATGACTACTTTTAATACATTTCCTGATTATACTTACATACTTTTAGTTTAGTAACATTGTCAATGTAGCAGTTTTACTTGTAACAGAGTATTTTTGCAGTGTTATATTGGTACTTTTACTTCAGTGAAGGATCTGAATTTTTCCACCACTGACACACACACACACACACACACACACACACACACACACACACACACACACAGTAACAGAGTAACTTCAATTATTATTAAAAGGACAACCTGTTTATAATGAATACCATTGTTTAATAAATAGGAAAATTTGCTTTCTGTATTTTTAAATTCTGTTTGTCATGTCAGCAAACCCCGACAGACAGAACCAAACTAATAGTACTTTGGACTTTTGAAAAGCAGGTACTTTTGTACTTTGACTCAAGTAAAAGTTTAAATGTAAGACTTCTACTTTTAGTGGACTGATTTAGTAAGGGTATCTGTACTTTTACTCAAGTACGGGATTTGTGTACTTATGTATCCATCACTCCTTTCATCAAATATGCTATCAATCACATTTACAAAACCAACTCATTCAGTACGTTCATTAAACCTTGGACGTTTGAGGCCCTGTAGGAGTTGCACATTCTGCCCATAATCCAGCCCTGTCATGTTAAACCTTTGTAGTTCAGTCCCTTTCAGTGTCCCAGAGTTGGATCAGCTGTAGAGGAGGTGGCATGGCTTTTTTTATACTACTAGGGGTCACCAAAGTCATACATTTTTAAATCCTACACATATGTTGCTTCAAGATTTGTAGTCAAGCACATGGTCTCTAGTTTCATGACAGTATATGTTGGAGGAAAGACCATCAATGGTGTGTGCAAATCCGGTGGTCACTCTATGGAGCAATGATACTAGAAGCCTTTGTGACAGATTAACTAAAGTAACTTCACTAAATTAAGTAAATTCACTGTGGTGCTTTTTTAACCAGTAAGTTTGTGTTCATTCTCCATGGGAGATCCTCTGAGATGTGGGTACCCAGGAACCTAAAACTGGAGACTCTCTCCACTCTGTCAATGCTTATGTACAGTGGCCGGTGGCCTGCTTCTTCCTGAAATCTGTTCTTTTGTTTTCTTTGTTAAGTTATCCTCTATGCACCAGTCCATACAGGATATGTGGAGGGGGGGTAACTGTAATTACTGTAGGTAGAAATCAAGGTGCACTGGTGACTAAAAAATTGAACGACTGTCTGAACTGTTCATCTTAGGTATTCACTGTTGGTGGACGACAAAGACAAGCAGGAGAAGAAACGTCCGTCATCAGCTACAAGATCCTCATCAGGTTCTGCTGTAAAGACCTTCTACTACGGAGGGTCTCCAAGTAGCAGCTTCAAGAACTTCACAGGCTGTATCAGCTATGCCTACATCAACAGGTAAATCACAACGGAACAGGTACTACAGCCTATGAAGAGGGGATGCAACTAAATTATCCCACAGCAGGCCGTTATAAATCACAAATGCAATTGGGCCAGATTTCAAAACCAGGAAATGTAGATGGGCCTTACATTTTCAGCAGCCTGTTTAAATCCTTTACTTAACAAATGCAAATGACTGTAGTAAAAAAAATCAGTGTTTACTGTTTCACTTTTGAAATACACAAATCCACACTAGGATAATATGGCTTCAACTGTAATATACAATCAAACTCCCCCGTGGTCGCTACATCCTGCCTGCTCACTTGTTATTTATTTCCCTACACTATATACAGTATGTAGTTTGCTATATCAGATGTACAGTCTGAAAGCTGGGCTCCTCTGAGGTTATACTAGGCCAAATTGTCCCCTTCATATCTCACCAGACTGCAAAAGTGAGAGCTTTCTAATTGTGTATTTGGCTCTAGTCGCTGGTTAGTGTGGAGGCTTTACCCCGTCTCCCTCTGTGTGAGGAAAATAAAACTGCATGGAGTGTGTTGCTATGGAGACAATCTAGTGTGTTGAGAGCATCTCTGCAGCTCAGTTTCTATTTCTGTTTTGCTTTATTGGTATGAATGTCGATAGAATGTAAGACAGAGAAAGAGCTTGAACCCTCGGCAATACTGTTCTAACTGTAGACAGGACCGGGACATTGAGCCTGAGGACTTCCAGCGGTACACAGAGAACGTCCATACCTCCCTGCAGGACTGTCCAGTCCAGCGCCCCCCTGCTGCTCTGCTGTCAAGGCACAGGGAACCCACGTCTAGAACCAAACAGAGCCAGTCACAGAAGGTAAAACAATAAGAGTGCCTTCAGTAGACCCTGATGAACTGCCTTTTTTGGGGATATATTCCATTTGGTTACAATGATCTTAGCCATCCTGACATTCAATAAATGCTCTCATAGGTTAGCGGGGAGAAGTCCAGCCTCCCTCTGGACCTGATGGAACTGAAGACTGATGACCAGGAGCCATCAGAGCTGAACATCAAGCCCTGCTACCTCTCCTCAAGTCCCAGAGCAACCCGCCAAGCTTTCCACTATGGCGGCGTCGCAAACAGCAGGCAGCACTACACAGACCTCCCAGACTCCCTTTCTGAGAGGTATGGCAAGCGAAGAACTCCTAACAAGTAACCTCAAGGTCAAGGCTGTTCAAAAGCTCTCTGCACATGTACTCTTTCAAGGTTTTCTTTGTGTCTGCACGCACGACTTACTGCATCTACCACCTCCCAGGTCCCACTTCTCCTTGTCCCTGAAAACCCACTCATCGTTTGGCCTCATCTTTTATGTATCTGATGAGCAAGAAGACAACTTCATGGCTCTCTTCCTGGCCCACGGGAAGCTCGTATACACCTTCAACGTAGCAGATCAAAGAGTCAAAATCAAGAGCGAGGAGAGATACAACGATGGTGGATGGCACAATGTAAGTTCTCTCAGTCCTTATGTATGCATGGGTGGGTGCATGTTCAGTTATGTGCCAACAATTTCTACAGTGACAACCTCCTCTCTTCTCCGGCTGAAGGTTGTTTTTATCCGTCATGGGAGTATGGGGCGGTTAATAATTGATGGGCTCACAGTGTTGGAAGACAGAGCTCGGGGAAGCAACGTCTCTTGGCACGTCAGTAGTCC
Source organism: Micropterus dolomieu (assembly GCF_021292245.1). Classification (NCBI taxonomy): domain Eukaryota; kingdom Metazoa; phylum Chordata; class Actinopteri; order Centrarchiformes; family Centrarchidae; genus Micropterus; species Micropterus dolomieu. Next base: position 3,308,216 of record NC_060159.1, read on the forward strand.
CATCTACGTCGGAGGAGTTCCTCCAGGGAGAGCCCAGACAAATATTCAGGTATGGGTCAAAGTTTATGTGCAAGAGATTTAATGTTAAAAACATACACCTCTTACAAATCTCTGTAACTGATAACCCTCTGGTGTCTTTCGAAACATTATACTGTCACACCAGCAGACATCCAGCAGTGCTCCTCCCACACACAGCAGAAATCCACCATTGTGACCCTTTCCCCTCAGAGCTGAACAGAAAGGCATCGTGGTTTTTTTTTTAAAGCAGGATCAGTTGATTGATAGCTGAATGCTCCACTGTGTTCACAGGCTAGTCGCTAACTTTGTCCATGTGTCGTTTGATGCTGGTACAAAGCTTTTTCCCCATAAACTGTTGAAAGCCATACAGCCATGTCTATCTAAAGTTAGCTTCTATTAGTCACCGTAAGATACTGGTCATACCAGAATAAGTTAACTGAGGTGGAAGAAACCCTGAGTTTGTTTAACTGAGCAAGAACATGTGTTATTGCTTATTTGTTCTACTTTTTATTTGTAAGAGGAAGAATGGGTTTCTTTTTATTCGAATTTTTACATTACTCTACCTATCTACCTTCCTGTGATTTCTAAAAAATAGCCCTGAAATGTGTTTTTAAGCTACTGTTATGTGTTTCCGTGTGTGTACTCTTAGAGAAACTCTGTATACAGCTTTACCGGCTGTTTGAAGGACCTTCAGCTTGATGGGCAGTGGCTGTCCTCCATGGCAGAGACTTTTGGAGTCACTCCATGCTTCGAGGGACTCTCCGAGGCGGGAACATACTTCTCAGAGGAAGGAGGATACGTCATGCTGGGTATATTTCTAGCAGTTTTTAAAGGAAAACAACACCTTATTTTTCCTCCATCCTCGTACTGAATCTAAGGAATTTTCCATTTTGCATTAATCCAAAGTTTTGACTTTGCGCAAATGTAACACGGTCATTTGGCAGGATCTGCAACTCTCTGACAGCTGAACATCTGTTATATTACATGGCTCATTAGATTTCCTTTTGGAAAACTCACAAGCCCCTCTGGTCTTTCACCATCCCTTGTGCACAGAGAGAGTTTGGTTTGGGTGAGGGAACATGATACCCTCAGTGCAGCTGTGGTGAAACTGTGTCTCTGCCGATGGGGGAGTGCAGGGCATGTGTGGAAGGTGAAGGCCCCACAGAACTTATGAACTGAGCTGTAGCTGTTGATAAGTCGAGTAAATTCACATGTGCACACAGACAAACATGGCTGATTAATGCAGCAAAAAGGTACTCACTTCATCTTGTTCTCTCTGCTTCTCTCCCTCAGATGAAACATTTGAGCTCGGGCTAAGGTTTGAACTAGTGATAGAGGTGCGCCCCCGTGTGGCATCTGGGGTGCTACTGCATGTGCCCACAGCAGAGAGCTACTTCACAATGTATATTCACCAAGGGGCAGTAAGTCACTGGTACACTTATTCAGAAATACACATTTAGGAAGTCTACAGGTTATATTAATCAAAAATGCAAACAAAAATCTGTTAAAAAGTATGGACACAATATTGGTTTGTGTTTCCAGGTGGTGGTTCTTGTGAATGATGGGTCTCAGGAATTCTTCACAAAGGTGTCACCCAGACTGGGTCTGTGTACTGGCAACTGGCACAGAATCACTGGTGAGAATTTCCTAAGTAACACTCAAAAGGCAACAAAAGTAATGATGAAAGATTCATGTAAACTGAAAAGTTGAAAAAAGTCAACAATTGCTATGATCTCATGTCCTTGATAGACATTTCACACTATATTTTTTAACTGGAGTCAATATCTGTTGCCAGTCTGAACAGGTCACGCTGTTGAATGGACCTGCATATACACAATAATTATACCAAATATGTCGCAGCAAAAGTTAAGTAAAAATGTATTTACATACTGTATATGTAGCGCCTTTGTAGAGCTGACATCCATGTACAGCAGTGCGTCACAGTAAGCACACAACTAAAATACTGACACAACTAAGCAGGTGGGTCGTGAGCCGCACTAGTTGCTAGGGAAGCCAGTGTGAAGACATCATGATTGCTGTCACTTTTTAATCTTTTAAAGACCCCCTAAAAAGCTTTGCAACAGCATTCTGCAAGAAGAATGAAATGCTGTCATTGCAAAGATTCACTGTTTTACAGTGCTTAGTTTTGTAAGTTCAGTGGAGCATTTAATCTCTCACACCATTTAAGTCACTTTGAGTTTTGCAGCTGTTAGGCAGAGATTCAAGCAATTATTTGGTCTAACAGCTCACTGTCACTGAACATCTCCACAGCAGCTGTCCATGATCTTTTCCTAAGCACCAACATAAAGTCACAACTGGAGTGACAACATTTACGTTGAACCTGTGTCCATACGGACTGGTTTCTTTTTATTCAGTTTTGCTGGTGGATGAGTGATGTGTGATGTGTCTGCCATGTTTTTGCCACGGTGCAAGCCAAACATAACATGAAAACATTAGAAACATAGAAAACATAAGAACTGGTTCCAGATTAAACTACCCAACAGTAAACCTTTCAGTTTATACCATACATATACTGTTGGTTATGTATTGGATACTATGGTACAATATATAGTATTAAAATTAACTTCATCTCCACCACCCAAGAAGTACTCCAGCAATTTAGTATTACACTTCCGTAAAATTTGGGAATTCGCAAGAGACTGATTTAAAAAAAGAAGAATAAAGTCAAACCTGAAGCAAGGCTAAGATATGTTGATGTTTAGTCCCTAATAAGGGTCAAGCTCCAGAAGATCCTACACTTCCCATGATGCATCTCATTCTGTAGAACTTTTTGGCTAAACTGATGCTCTCTGTCCTGCGTGATCTTAGTGATCCGGGATGCCAATGTTGTCCAGCTGGATGTGGATTCTGAGGTTAACCATGTGGTGGGACCTCTGAACCCCAGTTCCACACATGCCAGGAAGCCAGTGTTCATCGGTGGAGCTCCAGGTGAGCCAGAAACATTGTTGATGTTCTCCTGTTATACTACCCTTACACCTTTCTGACCGTGTGCTGCACCCCTCCTTCTCTCAGATCTTTTCCTCCCAGAGAACACCGCCACCAGGAAGTCCTACGTGGGCTGTATGAGGAACCTGACCATCAATAACAGCCCAGTGAGCTTCAGCAAAGCTGTTGTGGTCAGTGGAGCGGTCAGCGTTGGAACCTGCCCAGCAGCATAACATTTCTGTCCACACCATCACTATCCCCAATGAAGCACTGACCAAACACATTAAAAATGACCTTTCTTTAATACATAACCATTATGAGAAGTATTGTTACTTTTCTGTTCACTCTTTGTCAAATGTTTGTCCTTGTTTCTGTCTTTTACTGTAATTTGTCAATTCTTTTTTAATGGTTTACAGAAAATCTCTCATGCCAAGAATATGACCAAATTGTCCAAATTTAAAAATAACCAGAAAAGAAACGCATCCGTATATGAGAATATGAACCGATTTCAGGTTCTGAACCATCCAGAGTGTATCCATGATTTAGACTTCAATTATTCCTGTGTAGTAGGTCTTTACTTTCTCCGTTTCAATGGCACATTTTTTTTTTGTACAAGCTCCTTTTTGTATACTGTTTTATTTCTGATAAATAAAAGATATTTCACATCCACGTAAGCTTGTTTGTTTTTCTTGTTTATCTTCAGAATTTTAGACGTCGATATTGCAATAGCCTATTTTAGAAAATGACAAAAGCATGTTGTGTTTTGTCTTAAATAGAAAACACAACTAACTTACACATATTTTCCATTTGTGTATTGTGCTGACAAAGAAAGTGAACTGTGGTTTTATTTTTGGTTTTGAATGTTGGGTAGACTTTTGTGACACCAGTGACGCCCAAATTGAGCTGCTTCCAGGATGGACAGCAAACTACTTACTTGAAATGACTTATTCAAGTGGTTCCTTTTATTCCTGTTGTCTAGAATTAATATATTATTTATTTGTCTATTAAAACTATACTTGAGATAAATGTGGAAACACTGCCCTCTATTGCGTATTAGGTGGATTTTCCCAACCAAAATGAGGATGAGAAGCTGAGAAACGTGGAAGTAATATGATGTGATGTTTACACAAAGTATCTCTTCAGTTAAAATGTATTTTTATGACTGATCTGCTTGAGTTATTGGTCCTAGCGCAATGTGTCGCCAAATCGATATTAGTGTCATTAGCAATAGTAACTTAACCATCATAATACAACCAAATCAGAGTGATGGTTCTTCTAAAGTGTTGACCGGTTTTAACTAAATATCTCTTCTAGTAAACGTTTGTCTGTAATAAACTGATGACTACGTCGTATCTCATATTTATTTGGACGGATAAAGAGGTGAGATAGCCTAGTAGGCACAGCAATGATGAATGACAAACCGTTGCAAATCGTTTGGAGATTGAACCTGAACTCGCCCCTGGTGAGCCAAACACGCCGTTTCCATGGTAATACGTCATCAGCACTCGACCAAACACAGTGGAGGCGCGAGTCGCGTTCAGTAGTCTTTTCAAAAAGTCGTTGTAACGGACAGCTGCGGACAGATGTTAAGTATGAGGGCAGCGTTATGAAAGGGTCTGTGTGTTGCTGCCGCCATGACACAGTCTGTTATTGTCCAAGGTGAGTTTAACTCGAGTGCAGCTCATTGAACTGAAGTAACATAACGTAACGCATCCAGAAACGAGCTAACGGCTAACGTTAGCTGTCATTTCCTGTCTTCTGATAGGCTGGGTGAATGTTCATAACTTAAATATAACTTCTCAGCTTGTTGCGGTCGTTGACACGTCACTAACCTCAGTCATCTAAACTTTTACATCGTGTTCTACAGTTGGACAGTGTGGCAACCAGGTTGGCTGCAGGTTTTGGGATCTTGCTTTGCGAGAACATGCCCATGTCAATAAAGTAAGTCCTAAAACACACAATGCATCAAAGGCACTCTGTTGACGTTCCACGCTCCAGGTGCTCTCACTTCTAACCCATGTTCACCTCCACACGTGCCTCCTCTGCCAAGATTAACAATGGTGCTGTTACTAAATGTTTATATAATATAGATGATAGTTGCTGTCTTAATCAGATTATTGCACATGTATTAAATTGATTTACACTTATAATACGTATATATAATATACTATTATAAGTATATACTATAGCACTTAATAATAATATTTTTAGCTCTTTTTAAGCTCTGTTGAATCACCCACTAACTGATTAAAACTTGAAACTGAGTCAAATCAAATCCTTGTTGACCTAGTCCGTTTAACCCTTGCGATGCATGATGTAAAGGATAATTCCAGTTTATTTCAACTTATTTTTATAGTTTTTGGGGGGCCTTTGCTTATCAGTTATGATAACATTGTGCTCACCACAATAATTGAGAACTGGGAACACAACTCCATTGCTATAATGAAGTCTGATGGATAGGAATGATGGTCAGAACTTAGAAAATGTATTAATAAACCTGAATTATCCTTTAAGGCAAGCCATTACTTGTGACCTTACTCATCTTACAAAAACAGACATTTTATCACATAGTATGGCTTTTAAGGGCACCCCTAATATCCTGTATTTTGTCCTATTCAGAAAGGATTGTATGATGAGGCTCTCAGTAGCTTTTTCAGAAATGTGGACTCGAGGTAATCACATCATTCATATATGCATACATACAGCGGTCAAAAAAAAGTCCTTTGTAACCTTAATTTTTTTTTTTTGCTGTGCTTTTCCAGGAAAAGTGACAGGGGAACCTGTGTTGGTGGGAGAATCCAACATCTGAAGGCCAGGGTAAGTTCTACCCAGAAAACAGCTTGACATTTTTTTTTCTTCTGGCCTTCACAGGGGGTAACAGCTTATTTAAGAGTCAGTGTCAAGGTCAGCGTTGGATTCTGCGTTATGAAACGGTTGGCATCCACTGGTTAGAATTACAAAGAGGATTTATGGAATGACGGCAGGGCATTAAAGGCATGTGCTCTGCGTGAAATGGCAATAAAATATATGTGCTGGCCCCATACTCACATATCTGAATCCACAGGCGGTGCTGGTGGACATGGAGGAGGGTGTGGTCAATGAGATCCTGCAGGGCCCATTGAGAGAAGTGTTCGACAGCACTCAGCTCCTCACAGACGTGTCAGGTTCCGGCAACAACTGGTAAGAGATGGACTAGCCACAGGATGTCGGCTCACAAGCTCACATATCTGTTAGCAACTGTTGAAAACCATCATCTTTTCCATTCAAACGTTACATCAGTTCTAATGGTGTTGTGTTCAGGGATTAAACCAATGTAATTGGATTGCATTTGTCCTTGGCTGGATGAATTAAAACTTGCTATCTTATACAGCCTCTGCATTTAAAATACCCAAGAGTATAACAGCATTACAAAAGATGAGTAGAGGCTTTTCCTACTTTGCCCTTTCTCAAGGCTACATATTATAATTTGCGAGAAAGGTCAGCAGTGCTTCTTGACAGGGCTGGTGTGAATGTTCCCTCTATAGGTTTAAGCCTGACAGCCATTGTAAAAGGAAGCAATGCGTCTTTGCAGTGAGTTATGTTAGAGCAGTGCCTATCACATCATACATATTTCCCCTTAAGTAATGCCTTGTCCTGCCTCTCATTCTGAAGTTTACGTGCAGAAGGGTTAGAAAGGAAGTGCTAAAAGGAAGAAAACTGCCTTTTAGCACGGACTTTAAATTATTGGACAGGCCAGTGCCTGCGGAAAATCCTGCACATGCCACGTCAACTCAAGGAGTGTGAAAAATGTAGTCTCTACTTTGACAAACTCATTTACAGAGCTGACACTGCACTGCAACATTTAAATTTGTTTTTTGTTTGTTCTTCATGTGGAAATTTTCACTTTCATGAAGAGTGATTTAATGTTTTTGCCTCTAGCCTCCAAGACATTCTAAATCTATGCTCTATTTTTTTTCACCTCTTTTCTAAAGTTTGCACCATTTACACATAACACTTCTCAATGTATATGAACTTAACAGAATCAGGTTTATTGCCAAGTAGGTTTCCACATGCAAGGAATTTGCCTTGGTATATTGTTACATAACAATTATCATAGTAAGTAGAACGCGTATGGGATTACTTTCCTATCTTTATTCAAGAGTGTGGTCTTTCAGTTTGAGAGCATGACTTCATATTTAGATTTTGTAATGCTTCCCTCAAACCCCTGCCTTCCTACAATATGAAAGAGCTGTACAGGGATGGGCAAAATATTGACAACCCCTCATTAATCTGCGTCTTGTTCTCCAGGGCAGTTGGACACATGACATATGGCTCAGCCTACAGGGAGCAGATAGTGGATACACTGAGGAAGGCAGCAGAACACTGTGACTGTCTGCAGTGCTTTTTTCTTATTCACTCTATGGGAGGAGGTGAGACACAAAGACAGTTTGACCCCATCCATGCATGGAAACACTGATGCTGGAAGAACAGTTTGCCTCTCTTGCAAAGACGGGTGTGTGTGGATGCTTTTCCAGTCATTCATATCATGTTCAGCCTTTATTTGGTAATGTGATGTGTTGGCGGTTAATGTGTTAGTGATACGAGATACTGCTTCCTAATCATTTGGACTGACCATTTTTCTACCTAGTATTTATGTGTCTCAATTTAAGAAATACTAAACTATATAATAATTATACATTACATGCTCAAAAAAATCTTTTTTCTCTGGGGGAATGCTTTACATGATGTCAAAGAAATCAGCTTACAGCATAAAGAAAATTCATTGATTTTTGAATTTGAGGTACTGGTTCTGGCCTGGGGACCAGAGTCCTGAGCCTGCTGGAGGAGGAGTTCCCTGAGGTGTGTCGAATTGTCACCTCCATTTATCCGTCTGCTGAGGACGATGTCATCACCTCTCCCTACAACAGCGTTCTGGCCATGAGAGAGCTCACAGAGCACGCCGACTGTGTCCTGCCTGTGGAAAATCAGGTCTGTGCTTTTGTAAATGTTTAAGTTTTCTCTCTCTCTTTCTCTGCAAACATCTCTGTACCAACAAAAATCATCAGTTTCTGTTCGCCCTCACTTCTCCTCCTCCAGTCGTTGGTGGACATCGTGAACAAGATCAAACATATGTCTCACGGTGGAAGGCCAGGCTCGATGATCAATAGAGACAGCACCATCATCTCTGGGCAGGGCGGGCTCAGTGGGGCAGAGAAGCCCTTTGATGCCATGAATAACATTGTGGCTAACCTGTTGCTCAATATTACCAGGTATAGTGTCACTCTTTGCTCATATACAGTAGACCGCGTCTGCTTAAAGAACCTGTCTCAGAATATTCATTTTATTACTGGACATGCTCCCATTATTTTTTTACTGTATTTTTAAGTCTTTATTTTGAAGCCATTTTATTTTTAAACCTTTTTATATACATTTATTTTAGAAGCTGGCTAAATAGAATGTTCTGGTGCTAGGTCACTATCTGTTTGTCCCCACTGTGTCCTTGCACATTTATTTCAATGTTTTCTTTAATTTTATCTGTAGTTTCCAGTGTGAGTGAGTGAACTTTGTGAGTTGCCTGAAGTTTAAATATTTGTGAGAGAGGCAGTTTGTATATGTGCATTGTTCCACTAGTAAATACTAAATAATTGAGCATTACACAGTATCTCATTATAAAACTGCCTTTTTCTTGCTAAATCAGTATCATGTCATCTGTTTGTCACTGCCTCTAAATGTTGCTTGTGTGTCACCTTGTGTTTTCTTTGTTGCAGCTCAGCTCGTTTTGAGGGATCTCTCAACATGGATCTGAATGAGATTGCCATGAATCTGGTCCCCTTCCCTCATTTACACTACCTGGTGCCCAGCCTCACCCCTCTCTACACACTGGCAGATGTCAGTGTCCCCACCAGAAGGTCTGCTGTCTGGCTGTCACTGCAGCTATTTTAACCTCACAGTTGTTTGGTCCCCCGCAGAGCTCCAGATATTGAGCTCATGTGAACTCCATCATCCTCTCAACACGAATCTCACGTTGACTGTAGTGTTGAATAAGAAGGTAACCCCCTTCAGTAATGACCTCAGTGATTAAAAGTGTGTAGTTATTAACAGTGTTACTTAAAGGTGGGGTAAGCGCTTCTGGAGAAATCCAACACCATGATAAATACCATGATATAGAGTGAACAACGACACAGCAATTAATGTAACTAATGTAAGATAGCTTTACGCTAACCCACAACCTAACATGCAGAGGGGACGAGGCGGCCCCAGAGCCAGCACACCAGCTCCAGACTGCGATGCAATACAACTCTCTAGCTGCTATAGCTGACATCAAAACAGCATGTTTTGGCGAAATGGAAAGTAAGCTGAATGTCTGTGGGCGAGTCATTTATGTACTGACACACAAATCATGGCTGGAATAGCGTGGTGTGGCTTGAGCCTCTTTGTTTGTTTGAGAGCCAGGGCTTTGTACAAATACCAAAACACTGCCTTTGGACAAAAAGACGTGCATTGGATGAAAATCGCACACCACACCTTTAAACTGTCACTTGGAACATAATGATAAAATATTTCTGGTCATGTAGGAGAAGGACTTAACGTATTGCAGATAGGGTAGGTAAAATGATGATATAAATGTCTCTATTTGCACCTTTCATACATAAATGCAGCTCAAAGTGCTTTACCTTCACAAGCACTTAAATAAGTAGCAAATACAGCAGCATGCACAAACGCCACATGCTCAAAACACAGGTATTAAAACTGGAATTAGACAGGGCTATAAAATCAAATAAATACATAAATAAAGTGTGTTTAATCAGTTAAAAGCAGAAGCATAAAGTAGGTCTTGAGCTGCTTCTTTTAACTATCTGTAGGAAACTTCTCTTATTTGTAAAGAAAGTCTGTTCCAAGCCATTGGTGCATGAGAACATAACGCATAACTTTTTACTGTTAAAACTAGAGTCACAGTACAAATAACAATATTGATTTGACCAATGTGATATGATCTCTAGTTTTTTTCAAACACATTTTAACTGTGAGAGATGATAAAAAGTGGGCTCAGTAGATGAGCTCCTTTTGCATTTTTTCTTTTTCAGTGTTAATTTAAATTTGATGACTTTTTGCTCTGATCAGTACCAAAAAGTAAACAAGAGGCAAAAGATTTTCAAAGACCACAAAGGAGGCTTTCATGTTATCGAGTGTGATGGTGGAAACAAACAACAAGCATCTGAGCCACCACCCACCCTCCTACCTCCTCCCCTGCAACAACTGCCATGAATGTGGCCTTATGTGAGGCATACAGACCTCATCTGCTCCAGAGGACGTGCTCATCGGTCAAAAAGAGGTGGTGGTTGTGCTGGGCCAACTCCCAGAGGTGAATATATGTGACTGTATGTGTGAATGCAGAGCAACGTGTTGCTTAAAAATATCTTGCCTGCTCAGCAGAACCTGCCTGGATAAATAAAGGTACAACATGTCTTTCTCAAACATTAGCCCCTTGGGCCCCAAGTCTAACTCAACTGTACCTGAAATCCCAACACGGCCATTTCAGTTACCATAGCCCGTCAATAGAGACATTATGTTCTGAACAGGCAATTCTCAAAGGCTGCTATTTGTCAGGATCGTTTTTTGTTGTAACATGGCGTGAATCTTCATTTCCATCTCCTAACTGTGCACTCTAGACTGGATCAGATGTTCAGTGATGCCTTCAGCAAAGACCACCAGCTAATCCGAGCCGACCCGAAGCACAGCCTCTACCTGGCCTGCGCCCTCATGGTCAGGGGAAATGTGCAGGTGTCCGACCTCCGCAGGAACATTGAGAGGTCAGAGCGCCATCCTTCCACTCAGTCTCTTTCTGCAGCAAAACAGCCAACGAGTCAGTTCACTCGACCAAGCTGGCCCAGAAATGACCTTCACGCTCACTCTCCCAAGTAGTACCCCCATTCAGCACCGTCAGCAATGATTCATGACTGGTCCATTGAGCACCCACCTCTCCTCTGCTCTCCCTCAAGAGTGGATTCTCATGTGGCACGTTTTCAAACTTGAACTGAAGCTGCTGTAAGAGCAAATATTTATAGTGTAAAGGAGAAGGAAAGGCACAAAATGTGCATCATACTGCAGCATATTTTGCGGTTGGTTATCTCTGCCTTTTTTTTTTCATTCAGAAAAATTATAATTTAACAGGATGTTTTCGTCCTGTGAATTTTTGTAGGTGCTGACGAAAAAATGAATCAATTAATTAATTATGAGATGAATCGTTTGCCATGGTTGCTTCCACACTGCAAAAAGTGAGCTCTCAAAAACAAGGGGGAAAAGCATTAAAATAGGGGAAATATTACTTAAAGTAAGCAACATTATCTGCCAACAGAACAGGAATATTTCACTTCATTGCTACTTAAGGACAAAAAAACTTGAAACATAAACGCTGCCCGGTAAGAAGAAATATCTTGTCAGACAAAAAACATGTTTTGCTTTCAATTAAGATAATTTAGTTTAGTTTTTGCAGTGCAGCTGCTCATATATGAAGATTTGCTACTTTTCTCTATTTTATATCATTGGAAACAAGACATTTGGAATCTGGGGAACTGCAGGATAGTTTTCACTATTTCCTGACATTTTATTAACCTCATTAATTGGTTAACTTAAAAAGAATCAACAAATGAATAATGAAAATAGTCCTCAGTTGCAGTCTCATGGGTCACTCTGTCATTACCATTATTTCTCCTTGATAGCATATTGCAAATAATATTACAAATGGTGCTGTTTTAATTGTAACGAGGACTCATGTAGATTTTTTCATACATTAAATGTTAAATGTCCTGTTAGGTGCCCCGTAACCCTTTTAACCATATGAATCCTTTCTGCAGTACTTGATGTGTCGTTTCCTCCCTGTTCTAGACTCAAGCCTTCGCTGCCCTTTGTCTCGTGGAACCAGGAAGGCTGGAAGACTGGTCTGTGTTCAGTGCCTCCTGTGGGTCACTCCCACTCCCTGTTAGCCCTGGCCAACAACACCTGTGTGAAGCCCACATTCATGGAGTTGAGAGAACGCTTTACCAAGCTCTACAGGAAGAAGGTGCATGTTAAAAAAAATTTAATAACATTTCTGACCAGCCTATTATTTTATTTTTTAGAGAAAGATTAATTCCTTTTTCATTTAGGTTAATTTCAAGTTGTTTAATTTTACAGGCTTGGAATGCAAAGAGACATACATTTAATGTAGGCTAATGACAGTGACAGAACTCAACCTGCCTATATTTGGGACAGGCCTTTCGTGACTTTTGCACAAAACGTGGCATCATTCCAAACCTGGAATATCAACACCAAAACTAAATACACCACCTTTAATGTGCCCCCTACTCTCTTTTCGTGAGTATATAAAAAATAAAGTTGTGGTTGGGTCGGACTACATCCCAAAAGAAATTTTGCTCCCCCAAATGTATTCTGTCATTCCTTTAAAGACAGAGGAATCTAAATCGGATTAAAATAATTTTGTTTATGTATTGTTTTGTTATGTTAGACTTAATTACTTAACATTGTGCTCTGTCTCTGTTTTTTCAAAGGCTCACTTACACCACTACCTGCATGTAGAAGGGATGGAGCAGAGCTTCTTCTCAGAGGCCATCAACTCTCTCAGCTCACTGATTGAAGAGTACCACCATCTGGATGCCACCAAGGGGAGACTCATGCCTGACGCACCCAGACTCAGCGTAGCCAGATGAAGTTCCCCTCTATTGTAGATCTGTTTTCTGTCTGTCTGCTTGCATAGCAATGATTATTGTTCCAAATGAATTCACACAACCAAATCTTTTGTCTATACTTTTATAACTTATATATATGAATATTGTCTAATTTATCAACAAAAAAAAAGCAGGAACTTGTAAAAAGAATGGAAGAGTTTATTTAAACCTGTAGTATGACCTGACTTGGCATTGTTTAGGCTCCCTGTTCATAGCATTGTGAGGTACTGTTAATGAGTCGACATCTGCTGTTACAGCTACTGCACTGGCCACAGTCTTTGTTGTTCTTGCACGTAAGATTCATAAACGCTTTTATCATAACTAAAAACCTATATTTTCATTTATTTAATGATTTCAGCCATTCTTATAAAATGAGGTTTTGCAGTTTCAGCTTGTTTTACTGTGAGGAGAACTTAGTAACCTAAGTATGCATAACTTTCAGTCCTTAGTCTGCCACAGCAGGGCTCGTATCCTGTGACTGTCTCTGGACTTCTTGGAGGGATCATTTAGAGTAACCGCAGGTCAGAAAACATGTCACCTGGATCATTGCACTTCCTCTGGCACACGCATGACATTATCCACTGCATCTTCCACTCTATGGAGCCTCCCTTGCACGTGAAGTTGACCTTGATCATGCGTGACTTGTTGGGGACACAGCAGCGCTTGTCTGTGCAGACACCGCAGTACGTGGGCTTAAACTTCTTGGTACTAGTACAGCCTGAGAGTGTCAGCTTCTCCAATTTCTTTGCTTGGAATTTAGGCCGGCACGTCTTTCCCTTTGGCACCTGTGAGGGGAAAACAGTAATTTTATTAGTAAATATTTAGATTTTATTTAAAACTATGTCAACACTTGAATAAAATCTGACGGACTTGTCACCTTAACACTCTTCATCACACTCTTCTCGCACGGTCGCAGCAGACACAGGCGTCTGTCCTTCCTCATCTCACATTTGCTGTTGTCGTTGTTGACACGCACAGAGATGCCTAGGCCGCAGGTTTTGGAGCAGGGGCTCCAGGGGGTGGTCTGGATCAGACAGTTCTTCTTCCAGGCTAAAGGAGGATCCCTGTAAGCTTTCAGTATTACAGTTAAAGGGCACTGTGTCAACAACACCCTACACAAAGAACTAGTCTGTGTGCCACCGCACAGCAAAGCAGAGCACAGATCAGAATCTACCAACATACCCCAAATCCCTGTTCTTACACACATGGGAAGCTCATTTTCTGCTAGCAGTTGTAAAGGTCCTAAAATTCTAAATGTTTTCTTTAAGCTGTATGTACATGAGTTTTGAGTACTGTAGATACACTGCGATTTTGTAGCTTTTCATTGACATTTTCCTCTGAATGTCAGCTCTTGAATTTTAAAATCAAAGCCACGTGTTCTGTTTTTCCACAGTGACATATTAAATTAGCGTTTTCCTCAATCCGACACATCCTGGTATAGATAGATTTCATGGCAAGCAAGCAAACTACACAGGTACATCAGTGTAGAATCTTTGGTGCTTTTAATAAAAAGTGAATTCTCCCTCCTGTTTATAACAGGAACCATCCATCTTTCTGTTTTCCCCGGTGGGGCAGTCTGACCACAGCTGGCCTCACTGCTCCCTCCACTTACACCACCAGAGTAATGAAAGGCCCACTCCCCTTCACATCGAGCTAACTTTGACAGCAATTAGCATTCCTGGCCAGACAGGCGTGCCCTCTTTTCACAGTTTTACTCTACAAACACACACCTGACATGTAGGTAGTGTCCTGCTGGTGCTTCTTTGGGCTCTGGCCACTGCGAAGGCCGGCTGGCATGCTGCCCATCAGCGGGGCAGGGCCTAAGAGACCGGCAGGCTTCTCGATGAAAGCAGGGGTACAGCCGATGGCTCCAGCAATGCATGTGCACTTATAGAGTGGGCTGGGCTGGAAAGCTTCTCCGTTCTCATAGTGGGCCCCATTCAGGTCACAGCCCACGGCCATCATGTCTGAAAGTGTCAGGGAAACATTAAGGCTCTGTTCATCACTCATGCAAGCAACATATCTCTCTTAAGCTGTGTAAGGTTTTTACATAATGTAACATAATGTTACATTAATGTAAATGTTTTTGTGATGATCCAAGAACTTTTAATATATTTGACAGTATATTAATTATTCAGAATTGTCACTTAAAAGTAATATTAATCGACATGTTGCAGTTAGACATATATAATAGTATTCAACAGTTCATTATGAGAATGACAAAAGAAGCACTAGATTTAAATAAATTCTGGCAATTTCTTTACAAAAAAAATCTACAATGAAATTTGGAAATGGTACATATCCTGTATTTATATATAAAGTGCTTTTGTTTCACAGTCAGTTGCATAATTCCTGTAGTTACGCACATAAGCTGAATAAAGTCTTTAAAGGTGCCATAGAATAATTATTTTCAGATTCGTGTATTTTAAGATTTCTCTTAGAATTTATTTAAAAACATTTTTCTCAACCTGTCTGTTGCTTCAGCACCTCTATTCACCCTCTGTCTAAACACTTTTGTTTTAGCTCCCGTCTCTTTAAGACCCTCTGCCTGAAAGCCCACTTGATTGACTCTGATTGGCCAACTTCTAGGGGCAGGGGATTACAAAAACGGACAGTGAGCTAAACTGAATTCTATAATGAGATTGTTGCCACACTTAAGTATAACAGTTATACCTAGTAAGTAATGTTTTGAATGGGTCTTCCACTGTGTTGTTATCCTGAGCTGTTATGTTGCATAAGTTACAGTGTCTGAGACGGTGAAGAAGCTGTGTACCTGATTATCTGTAAAATGGCAATAAATCTAAATTGAACGTTACGAGGCAAACCACGACCGATCCATGCTAATCTACCGTGCTGCTTTTGGTTTTAGAAACAAACCATTCCACATTATCTTTTTACTGTTACACCATAAGCTAGTACGCTGGTTGTAATGTGGCAAGCCGTACAATTTTAGTATGTTCAACTTATCCAGTGGTTGGCGTTAGCCGGCAAGCTAACGCTATCTAACTTGAGGCAACTTAAATACAAAATCACAATATATTTCACATGCTATGCAGTAATGTTAGTTTACCTGTCGAATAGGCTGAAAGCCAAATCTGGGTCAGTTTTTATATCCAAAACAAAGCGGAGGTCTCTACCGACTCAAATGCCTCTCTGATGTTAACCCAGGTTATTGCCTGATGTTGATCTGACTTTTTGTTGTTTTTTATCCTTACGTGGAGTTTGTATGAAAGTCTGTGTTGTGCTGGGAAGTGGTTGTTTCTTTTGTGTTAGCGGACTCCATTTCGTTAGCTGAGGTGTTGTTGCTGTGCATGCTTCAGAATCAGTAGGCAAGAGGTTTGGGAGTGTGCGTGAACATCACAGCCAACATAAACCAATGGGTTTTGCGGATTAGTATGAATACTTTTAGCACCCCTGTTCCTTTGACCTTCCCTCTCATCACTAATCAAGAAAAGATTGGAGTCACTCACATGCACACACTCCAACCTCGTATCTTGGGTGGTCAGCTGAGAAGTCGCAGTACATGCTCTTGTGCGGGTCACAGACATCCCTCTCGTTGCACGACTCTCCGATCTGCCTGGCACAGCTCTTGCAGCAGCCGCACCCGTCTAGGACAGAGCTCACCCCCGGGGCACAAGGAAGTCTTTCCCGACACTTGCAGGGCCACTGGCAGAACTGCCGCCTCTCGGCCACAGCCCGTCCGTCTCGAGGAGCCAGCTGCCCATTGTTCTGAGCCCTGCTGAAGTACTGGGTGAGGAGGAGGAAAGATCCATTTTAAATGTCCTTTTGCGATACAGTTTTTTTTACCATTTTATACTCATTATTCAGTCATTTCTTTTATTAGATGCAAAAGTCTGATAGCTTTAGAAAGCTGAACCTAACGGGTTTCACAGGGTGCAAATTACGGGGGAGCCAGGGGGGGCTTGGCTCCTCTTAATAAGGCACAAGCTTCCCTGAAAAAATTATTTGTGAAATCTGGGGGGGTCTCTAAAATACTGACAATATGCTATGTTTGCCACTCATTTCTATTGTTTTGTATCATCATGGATCACCGACCGTCCGCAGTGCACCGGGCCACTCCACGTCCTCCTGTGCCTGTCTGGAAATTAACACCCTTCAAGCGTCAAATGCGGGTAGATTTTCCATTTGGCGGCTAAATGCTGGAAGGCTACCCGCTACATTGGCAGGTAAAGGTATTCGGTACGATATCACCATATAACATCATTTTTATGGTACCTAACAGCAGATCAGCGTTGATTTTTGTTGTGTGTCGCACTTAAATTGGTCCCCGTTGTACCAAGGGATCTAAAATCATGTCACACACGGGTTAGAGGCGTTCATGTCCATTTCAGGTTTCTTGTGTTTGATTGGCGTATATATTTAAGGGGGCAGGCGTTAGGGGATAGTTGGGAGTAGTCAAGTCGTGCTTGGAGTACCTGGAGTTTTTTCAGCAATTAGCTAGCTAGCTACCACTCTAACGTTCATACCTGTCAACCCTCTTGTTTTCCCCGGGCTTCTCCCACATTTTGCCGTTCTCTCTTGGTGTCCTCCCTTAAAGATATTTCCCTGTAAATCTCCTGTTCAATTATACCTGCTGTTTGTTACGTTCCCTTCCGTTAAAGCCGGTGGCAGCATGTAGACAGCTCGGTAACAGTAAAACAACTAAAAATAATAACACAAGAAGAAGAAAAAAGGCAGCGCGATGGGTTCAGGACAGGTGATGCGTTGCTAAACAGAGTATTTCACATGCATTTGCCCGTATAATAGATACATGCGAATGAGAAAAAATGATCCATTGTGTGCTGTTTTCTGTTAGATCTTGTCTTTGTTGGATGTTTGTTCCAGCCCAGTGTCCTGTCTGCTTGATTACCAGATCTGTCACCCATGTATCTCGCTGCCTGTGTGTGTGTGTGTGTGTGTGTGTGTGTGTGTGTGTGGGCCTTTCCGAAAGTACTGGCTGCTCCCACTCACTACCTGCTTCCACTCTGTTTGCGCGTTCATGCGGAGGGTTAGCGATGCGTCTTTGACTAGTTCACGCATAACGACTGGCGACCGCTGATATATCGCATGTGGGATTGTTAAATTCCGATACTACACTAACATTTCTATATCACCACACAGGTTAATAACATAGCCTAAAGGTTATACTGTGTTTAATAAAAAATGCTCTTGCCTGATAGACGACACAACTGTTATTTTTATTCTTATTTATTCCGTACGAAAATCTTCAGCCAAAACAAAAGAACATAAAATGATAAACAGGGGTATCATGTAAAAAGCAACAAAGGCATTAAAGAAAAAGAATAGAATCTTTGCACATTTTATCTGTTTTAATTACTTTTTCTTAACACTGCTGTTGTTTGTTTGATACACGAATGAGAGCAGTGAGTGCAGCATTATCACGCAGTAAATCAGGCCGTATTTACGTCAGGGAGAGGGAAGTTCATCCGAAAGTTGGCTGCTGTATTTATAACCTACGCGTTAAGGGAACTCTATTTGGCTGTGTGGGTCTCCGACCAGAGTACATGATAGAGTGGAAGTAGTGAGGGTCTAGTCTCAGAAAGGCCATTTGTGTATGTATTTTCCCTGTACTGATTGCCTGATGTGTTTCACCTGGTTGTGCTCCACCCTGCTTGTTTGCTCTTGAATAAATTGTTGTCAGTTTTGTTCAGTCTTCGTCTGGTTGTCATCATACGTCTCTAAATTTAGAATGATATTAAAACATAACGTCCCGATTACATAGCCCATTTTCACTTCTAAATGATAACAGACCATGTCGTTCAGACAGTACCCTGACGTTGATGAGGTCAGATGTTGAATTTCTTAATAAAAGCCCTCTAAAATGTCATCATGGCATTGTCATTTACAGATTACTTTCATACCTAGTAGCATGTTGTTTATTAACTTTAATGTAAACAATATTACAGAGATGCACATAGGAGGTGGAGTATGTAATC
The DNA here is from genome assembly GCF_021292245.1 of Micropterus dolomieu. Classification (NCBI taxonomy): domain Eukaryota; kingdom Metazoa; phylum Chordata; class Actinopteri; order Centrarchiformes; family Centrarchidae; genus Micropterus; species Micropterus dolomieu. Next base: position 3,326,841 of record NC_060159.1, read on the forward strand.
GTGAGGCGTTACGTCACATGTCTCAGTACTACAGAATGAACTGGTTTACCAAATGTTTGCTCAAATGGAACAATGAGGAAACCTGCAGGTCCGAGTGGCAATAAAGATAGATTTGTTTTGTATTGCTGTCTTGCAATAGTGACTTCTTCTATACTTATGAAGTGGAATCGTTCAGTGGAAACAGGACCTTTCCTTTTATTTGTAATCATAATTAAGTGGGAATATAGCTCATGTAAGTTTTTGTTGTTCTCTAATTTTTGAAATCAACATCAGACTGTACTGATACTGTCAGACTGATACACTGGAATGGCTGACTATCTTTGTGAAGTGCAATCAGTCTGTGGAAACAGTTTCCTTTTAATTGTAATCTTAATTTAGTGGGATTAAATCGAATAGGATTTTTGTTATTATTTAATATTTCTTCTAGTGCTGGGCAACGCTTAAAATTTTTAATCACGATTAATCACGTGTAAAAGTGAATAATGAAGTAGTGTATTGCGCAATTTTAATTTAAATGTACTGCTATATACACAAAGGTGTAATAACATGTGGTTTGCAAACACTTAAATAAGGTGCTTTTTACCAGCAGTATTCCTTTACACAGTAGCAATAAAATATTTCTTGTAAATCTCAACTTAAACATTAATGTAATCAAAACCTTCACTCGCACAGACTTCACTCTGTTAAAAACTTGAAATGACGTTACAAGTGGCGGTGGATATTTTACAAGCACAGACCAGGTAACATTAAAGGAACATTGAACACAGGGTGCAGATGTTGGTTTCGGCTGTTTGAGTTGTTTGATGACAGCGTAGTTGTTGTGGGGGCAGCCCGGCTGACAGTGAGTGTCCTGTTTTTTTCTCCTTTTCATCAGTTATTCTGCTTTTTCCTTGGTTTTCTCTGTTCCCTGCCTGCCTCCCTGTGTCTCCTTCCCTGTGTGTGTGGTCTCTCTCTCTCCCTCTGCTCCTGAGCCCAGCCTACAACCTGCACCTGCACCTCATCAGCCACCTCGTCAGCCTGCCACACCTGCCAGTACTCAACCTCATCCCTGCCTGTATTTCAACTCCGGTTCTCCACACCATTCTTGCTTGATCGTCGTTGCTCCCAACCTGGTGCCAACCTCTCAAGCTTTGTTTTCCAGCCCCTGGTTATTTCTCGCACTAACCCTGTCTGTCTTTCTGTCTGCTTTCCTCCCTTTCCAGTTGGCTGGGCTCTTCCTCCAGTCCCCTCCTCTTCCCTCACGGCGTCCTCCCAGTCCTTCTTTGCTTCCCTGCTTCCTCGGCCCCAGTGTTCCCCAGCTCTCTGGTCCTAGTCATCTCGGTTCCCTGTGCCTGCGTTTCCCCGCAAATCTCCTCTCCCTTGACTCCAGTCCCTAACCCCCCTTTCCTCCAATAAAACCTGCTTAAACCGAACATTGCATTTGGGTCCACTCTTTCCCCACGCCCCCCTTCTAACAGTAGTCTACCGAAGCCTCCCTCTGCTGCTTGTCTGGGTGCTGATTTGCAGGCTGATCAACATCCCGCCCCTCCTGTGACCCATGGTTTGACTGGATGTGTATTCAGAGCCAGTGAGCAACTGACTTTAAAACTAATAATAATACAATAAAAACTGCGTTAATGTGCAATAAAATAATTGTTGGCAGTAATTAATTAATGCATTAACGTGCCCAGCCCTAATGTGTTTGTTTTTTTTATTTGTTAGTAATCATTCATTCACTATTGACTGACTCATTCTATCCACGCACTATAGGATAATTGGGACAATTTTGGGTCACATTCTCCCCTCCTGACAATTGCGGAGATATTCCCAGTTTAGAGGCTGGTTAGAAAAGATTATGAACCCAAATGATCCTTTAGTGTGAGGGTTTTACACACATAATCTTAAAATCACTGACTGGATTGTACATGTAAACATTTGTTTATTTCTGAAGTCAAGTTTGATCACACGTTTCTGTGAAGTCCCCGGGACGCCACTCTGAAAGTGTGTATGGTCCTGCGTAGGGACTGAATCGGCTGGTTTGTGCATTCTTATGATTAAAATATTGAAAAACAGGCAATTCTGTTGTTTTGACTTGACGTATATTTAAAAATTGTTAAGATTTGAAAATGATGTGTTTGAGTTTAGGTTTGTTAAAAAAACCAAGCGATTTCTTGTATAGTTGACGGGAATGCAACATTGTTATGCAGATGAACCTTGATTAAAAAGAGAAATATTTTTTGGTACTTTTACATTTGCAACTGCTGCGGCTTCCTCTGCTGCCATTTTTAAGAGTTGTAAAATAGGTTGGGAGTTCCTCCCATTTTGCTACTTAGCCAAGATGGTGACTGAGGGTGAGAAATTCCAAGTGTTCCAGAAACAACTTTTTGACCATTGTGAGTACAACTTCTTGGTACTCATAGTGCGCTGCATTTTGACATACATGTCAGTGTGAACACACTTATGCACTCAAAATGGCATAGTAGCAAGTATGAAAGGGTGCAAACAGACACAGCAGTGTCTTTCAAAGTGGAGGCTGGCTTGACCACTGTGCAGTTCACTAGGTCAGTGCTTAGTTACTTCACTTCTGTAGCTAGATGAGCAACACATGAGCACTGACACAACCGCAGGATTGGATACCTTCAACTATTGCGCAGCTAATCTCTAATAAGTAGGAAAGAAACAGAAACTGCTAATGTCTCAGGGATTTTAATTTTTTGGAACAAAAGGAACAAGGAAATGTAATAAACTTTTAACACTAATAGACGTAACTAAATAACTGGTTTAGTAACCGCTGACAACTTCCTATTTATATTCCCATCCATCTTTCTGATGGACAGCTACATTCTATGTTGAGAAAAGTTTGTTTGAATTTGAGAAATCTTAATAGGGCACCACAGGATAATGCATTTTCACATTTAGCTTTGCACTTCATTGAAGTTCTATTTGGCTGGCAGGTTCAGTGTTTTGTGTCAAATATTTTTTGGCCCAGCTTAAGAGAGACAGATGGATACTGGAGAGAGAATGCTCCCAAAAGTTATAGCATGTTTTTCCATCAAGACTGAATAAAACTCAAGTGAGTGAGCAGAAGACTCCTTATATTCTAATCTCTGCAATCGTCACCAAAAGGCAATATCAGTTTGCCAGTTTACATTTTCTATAACTTCTCCAACTAAATCTAAGCATACTAGCTGTTGTACCAGACATGTGTAAAGATGAGATACCAAAAAGTCATCCTGAGAAAACAAATGTGGAAAAACATAGTTATGACGCTGAGGCAACAGTTTTCAAAAAGAAATGTTGGAATCCCCTGCTGCAAAACGCTCACGTTTGGCTCTCTGATTGGGTCTTATAAGTCTTGCAAAGCAGAAACACAATGCTACTGACAGAGTTTATTTTATTTTTTTAGTATTTTTTGATTTGGTATTTTAATAAAAATATTTTGTACCATGCAAATAACAATTATAGCCTACAATGTGCTGTACTGTGTATGTTGCCACAGTCGCTTCAGGGTACAAAAAATGTGTTAAGGAAACACAAAAGATAAACTAAGAAAAAGGGTCTGCTCTCGACCGGAGAGTTAGACTTGCACTTAGGGGAATAAGGTTCAGCGCTGCAAGTGGGACATCCCCTGTAGCCGCTTACGCAGGCAGTGGAAAGGCGAGGACAGACAAGTGTTCTCCTCTCTTATGGGTTGAGTGATATCGCAGCCACATTGCAGGGGCCGCCGCTTCTTTGTTTCCCATAAAGTGAAGTCCCCAAGACTGTGCTAAAATCTACAGTGCCCAGCTGTTTAAGGAATTCATGATCCCTTTCTAAGTAAAACTATACATTTGTGACCACTTAATCTTGAGAATGAACCAATGGGCTTGAGTGAGAGTCACTGACAGGGTAGGGAAGTGGGAAAGTACTGAGAGATGCACTAACATTGGTACTTAGGGCACTGGAAACTAGCTGTACTCAGGACATAAAATTATCATCTTATAAAGTTGATAATAGCTAACATGTTAGCAAACATCCAGCAGATACAGAGCAACATTACCATTCATTCAGTCATGTTTCTGGCCACCTGATGAATATATTTATCCTTTTTAGCTCTGTTTTGGTCTCTACCAACTCTTCAGAAAATTATTCATAATGTAATGCATAACCAGAATATAAAATAGGCTAAGCTAGTTAAGGTCAATACTAGAAACTGACTGTCTTCAACTGTGTCAGTGATCATCAGCCAGTCAAAAGTCATGGTCAGTATTCAAAATGACCAACCTCCTCCTATCCACATGTCAAAGTGTCCTTGGGCAAGACACTTAACCCCATGTTGCTCCCCAGCCACCAGCGATGCACAAGCCAGTGAATTCCTAATTGCCTGTCCTAAACCCAGATTAACAGGGAGGGTTGTGTCAGGAAGAGCAGCTGGTGTAAAAAAAAATGAAATGAAAATAATAAAACCCTATCCCTAACCCTGACATTTATTATGATGCAATCCATGCGTAGTGCCACTTCCATGACTATTCAGCCCTTCCAAGGGTCACTAGGGGTTATGCCAAAAATCTGAAGCCTGTCTGCCAGGTTTACTGAATGAGCTCATTTCACAGTGTTAAAATAGGTCCACAGGAGCTTTATATACAAAGAGCTCAGACTTTGCTCCCCTTTTGCCAGTTTATAAAACCTGAAAGAAAGACTAACCTCGAGCCCAATGAAATAAGAATAACACTACCAAAAACCTACCAATATTAGTCTAATAATCTGATGAGTAATGAGTCTAATAATGAAAAGGCACATTTCTTCAAAAACAATTCTAAACAAGACAGAATAGTAGTAGTGGTAAAAATAAAAGAAATTAATTTTTCTGTAAGTCACTTTTAAAGAGTTGATGTTACTGAGAACATCCGAGCTTGTCAATTGTTGTAGATTTTCTTGGTTCTTATATGGTAGATGTTGAGGTGTACTATCAGACATACCCCATTCTGTCTGTAGTGTTAGAATAGAAAAAGATAATGCTCTTCTTACCTGTTGAGCAAGGATGAGCAGGAGGGAATGGCAGAGAAGTGATAGCATCTCTTAAGTGAGAAGGTTTGTGCGAGCTCCAGGAGGGTGCAGGGGGACGAGGGAGCTGGAAGGTGGGATTTAGGGTGAAAGACTGGCAGAGCGATGGAATAATGGGGGCGGGAGGGTTGGGAGAAGCTGACCTGTTGGAGAAGGAGACAAAGCTCCCCTCTGTCTCCTCTCTAAACACACCTTTTCCTGCCTTACTGATCCAGAGTGGAAATATTTGTCTTCATAACTGCTGGGCCACTCTAAGGCCTTCAAGTCCTGCCCATTTTTTTTATTCTTAGTCGGTTGACATCACTCACATTTATCTGGTTGCAGTTAAATCTGTAAACCGTATGTGACAGGCTGCTACATAGCACTCAGTAAAGTACATCTTACGAAATAGTCTATTTTAATCTTCAATGGACAAAAAGTGAATTCACGAGTAGAATTCTAGTTAGTAAATGCATTCACTGTAGGTTGTTTGTTTAATGCGGTGCCTAAGCTGTATGGTCCCACTTAATGTGGACTGACATGTATTTGAGGTCACATTCCATTATTATTTACATTGAGTAAAGAGGTCCCTCTCACAGCCAGCCCTCTGCCTCCATCTACGTAAAGCCAACACCCCTTTGAGAGTTCACATAGACAGGACAGAATAAATTCTGCTTATTTGTAATGTTCCAGTTACTGCTATACCTACTGAGGACCATGAGCGCCTCAACAATACTGGTTTTCTGAAGCTGTTATCAATATAAGAGTTTAAAAATTCCATACTATATCAACCACAGTTTGTTTGTTGTTTTTGTTTTTTTTGCCATGAATCCAAATGACTTTGGTGATCCCAGAGTTTTCCTGTAGCGCCACCAGCAGGTCAAAGTTTTGACTTATCCAGGGAATTATCTCAACATCTGCTGGATGGATACACACAAATGTACAGACATTCAGAAAAAAATTACTTTAAACCATAAAATGTGTGTACCTGCATTTCATTGTTAACTGATCCTGTCGTTTACCTTACTTTGCCAAGTGTGTGAGGAGGTTCAGACTGTCTGATCAGAAAGTCCTGCTTCGGCACGGTACAAAGTAAACAGTACGCCATAAGAAGAGACACACACACCTCCAATCTGCGACCTTGTTTCTTGGGTATAAAGATTTCAAAGATTGTTACTTGAAGCAAATCTCATTTGCCAGTGTTTTGTGGGGTTTGGTTCCAGGTAACTGTCTTGTCTTTGTCATAAATACATTCAAGACTGAGGAGTTTGTTCACTAGAACTGAATCTTAAACCTGATAGTACAATTCATTCATGTCCACCTCAGTTCCAGTGAAGGTCAAAATCGAAGGCAACTGTGGAAAAACAGTGAGCTGCAGCACACACTCTCCTTCCCAACACTAGATACCCTCCAGCCAGTAAATGGATATAAAGTTGTTACTGTGATGTAGAGACAGAGCTCAGTTAAAACTTTATGGATGAAAGATACATTTGTTACAGATTTAAAACTCACCACTCTGAAACTCTTTCTCCAGTCCATGTTGCCTGCAGCTGAACCCAAGCTGTTTACCGACTTTTCGCTGACCCGCCCTTCTCTGCTTCTGATTGGCTAGTAGTCCTTAACTAGGAAATGCGCATGTGCAACTCCCAACAAAGATCATTTAGAGACAAGATGTAAAACGAAGTGTTCATCTTCGAAGCTGCAGCAATGTGCAGTATGACAAAAAAATGTTTGTAATATGTGTTTTTTGAAAATGAAACCATGTAAACCTGTTCTGGTACAACCCCTAAATAAGATTTTGAACCTGAAAATGAGCAGAATACCACCTCTTTAAGTTAACTTAAAATAAGTATAAAAACAGAAAGATATGAGATCACTCCAATCTGAATTATTGCTCTGAAATCCCCTTAGGAGAAAAGGATGAGATGAAGAGAGATTGAGGTTTTGAGATTTAGGTAAGACAAATGGATACTGAATTGAGATTACAATAGGATAAATGAAATGAAATGAAAGTATCTTTTTGGGTTCATTAATGTCTTGCTTGTTGCTCCTAAAAGCAGTTAGGAGCTCTGGGGAGATGTTCGTGAGCTTCATTGTATTACATTACTGTCTGTGCTTGGAAAACTGTGCTGGAGGATTGCCCTGAGCTGGATTTGAACCCCGTTCCTGCTGTTCAAAGGGCAACACTGCCGCTGCGCCATCCAGCTAAACTTAATAGTGAAGGACTGATTGTCTTTAAATATACAATACAGTACAATTTTCCTTTACTTAAAAGAGGAGAAATTCCATATTCCACAATTAAAGTCCTCAAAATTCTACTCAAGTAAAAGGTATAAAAGTATTCCATAGTAAATGTAGTATCAAAAAAGTATCAAAAGTAAAAGTGCTCATTCTGTATGACAGATACATGTTGTATCTCAGTTCTTGCGTGCATTCGGTCATTAATGAATTAATCTCTAAACAACATGTATTGGGTGTTTCAGTTATGCTGTCTGTGACCTTAACAAACTGGAAAACATGACATTTGAAGTCAAAACTTATTTTATTTCAGTAACTTGTAACAGATAATTAACAAATACAAAAAGGATTTGAAATTAAGCGGGTGTAAAAGTACAAACCCCCATAAAAAGAAAATACTCAACCTCAACCTTTGACGTAAGTAAAGTACTTGAGTGAAATCACACTTATTTAAGATACTGTAGAGTTCTCATAGGTTCATAGGTAGCTTTATTGTCACACATGCACAAGTGCACAGTGAAATTTGTTTCTATTGGAGCAAGCCTCCGGGCCGCAGCTATATTCAGCGCCGCCACTCGTTTTCCTCATGTTTTAATCAGAGTAAGACAGAGATGAGTTTGCTCCTGAGGCCAATATGAGAAAACTGAGACATATTTGAGAAGAATCATGAGATCCCAGGAGTCATAACTTAGTTTTCTTTGAGCTCTTTCTCTGATCTCATGGACAAATGTTCAAGAGACTTAAATTAGACTTATTTAAGATCACTTAAAGATGTCTTGTTTTGAATAAATGAGATTTTATGTGGTTGTTTCTCCTGAGATGAATTTGAGAAGTGGGAGAAAAGGCTTTTGGTCTCACCTTGGTATTAAAAGCAGCTCATTTGTGTCTAGGAGAAAAGAAACAACTATGAGATCTCATCTTGGATTTTGCTTTCCTATGACACTATGATGGAGTAACATGAATTGTACTTAAGCCAGGAATCCACTGACTCCGGCTACGGCATGTTATGGCTACAGCACGGTTTTGATGCATCCATAGCCCGGCGTCAAGGTCCACTGGAAACATCTCAGAAGCATTTCAGCAGTGGAGCGTGCAGCCTGCCCCACATTATTTACTTGTTATTAATTTGTCATTTTTGTGCTTCTATCTTCTTCACAGCTGTGACCCCGTTTCATTCCGTCAACTTCACGCTGCATTTCCCACAAGAAGCATTTCAGAACCAGAGCGTTTTGCTGACATGTTTAGATTTTTTTGATTTGGTAATCAGTGTTTGCATTTTGTGCTTCTATGATTAAGTAGGCCACATAGTTAAAGGATATCTTTTTGTGTCTGTTTTAATTATGTTTATTGTTGTTTTACGATCAGGAGTATCCACAGGGTGTTTTATTTTGAAAATTGACCGGATTCTCTATGCCATTCTGTATCTGACTTCCTGCCTGGTTCGATCTGCTCAGTGCTGCTTGAAGCGGCTAGCGGCAAAAATAGACCTACTACCTATTCTCTGCGGAGCGGAACGGAGAACCGATTCTGGGACGCGCTGTGGCCGCGTCTGGTGGGCTCAAAAGCATCAACTATAATGGCCGCGATTAGCTCTGGCATCTGCGGCGCACATGCAACACACCGTAGCCAGAGTCAGTGGATTTTAGGTTTAAGAGTTGTCATATACTTTCAATAACTCATGGTCATTACCTTCAGGTTTTAACACAGTATACACTCACAGTATCTGAAAAACTAAAAGTAAAACCAAATTCTTCAGAGTTCAATAGAAAGAGGCTCAAAAATAGTGTTACTTAGTTACTAGATATATGTATTTTCAGTAAGTTTGCTTACAATATTTGTATTTATATACAGGAATTTTATTTTTGCAGAAGAAACTTTGGAATAACTTCTTTAAATATTAAATTTGTGGTTGGGGGCATTGGTAATTTGGGAGAGGGACTGGTACTGTGTCCCCTGACTTTCCTGCAAGGTACGATGGGTATGTGAAAGGGGTTTCAAAGTCAGCAATCAAAAGTGCATACATGACTAACATTTAGTTTTCTTTTCATATATTCTATACAAATGTAACGTTCACCACTTTGCAGAATGACACAGGTTCGTTTAAGGGGGTAAAGTGTAAAGTGACTGAGTGAGTGATTTCAAGACTGCAAGATTTTCGTGGATAACCCATTTCTCTTCAATTCTGATTCCTGCTTAAAGCCTTTAAAACTACTGTTTGTTCTACCAACATACCAGAAAAGGCAGAACAACAAACTGCCACAGACTGGTTGACTGCTGTCGATGACTCAGAAGACACAGAGCTGATAAGATCTAATTTCAAGACACACCACAAACACAGCCCAACCAGCCAGCCTTAGGGAATGGGACAGAGAAGGGCTTTCCTGGAGAACATGTTAGATGTAGTCTATTGAATCAAATTAAATGTAGTCATGTAATCATTTCTTGGATCAACGCCTGGACTGCACTGCTGCACTATTGCAACTGTGACCCTGAAGGATAAGCAGAAAATAAAGAGATGGGTTTCAACTGATTTGTTTTTCCTGGAGAAAACAAGACACGCTTTTGTGAGAATGGGTTGTACAGACCACAAACCGTTTTGCGGAGAACTATATTTCCAAAGCCAAATGGTATTATAAACAGTATACAGAACATATTTGTATCTGAACTGGGAAAATCAGAAAAATCCATGTGTGGCTGTGAAAATCTAGTCTTTAAGCCAGTTAGCCCAATCCTTCAGTATGGTGCTATGTTTTTTCAACGTACTTATTTTATTGCAGTCTGTGTAAAGTGCAGTTGTGCACAGGTAGCTTGAAAATTCTGCACAAATGGAAAAACCCTAAAATAGTACAAAACTCAAATTACACCTCTGAACACAGCAGAAATATTTTTTGGTTTCACATTACATCATGCCAATTTAATTCAAATATACTGTACGTGTCTGTAAACAGTTGTGTAATTATTTATTAACCATGTTATTTTGACATATCCCACTTTTTAACCATCAATATGACAGAATATTTCAATGCGTTGATGAAGCCTCTTGCATATTTATTCCTTACAACAAATAAGAATTTAACTTAGGCATGACCAGCCAAAGTGGAAATAAATGAAGAGCCGTTTGGGAACCAAAAGAGCCAGCTCTCGGAAAGGAACAGCACGATGAGATCCAGCTCCCTTTAAAGGCCGTAATTCCCCTCGCTACTGGAGAGGAGCCTCTACCCCTGGCTGTATACCTCCAGCAGTGTGAAATACCTACTACTACTCTGGTTGTTTAATTGGCTTCAAATGGGGTTTAATGAGCTAACACCAAGTTCAGCAGGCTAAGGCCCCATCCACACTACTCAGTTTATAAACGGAGAATTAAAACGAATACGAGTTAAAAGTAACTGCGGCGGCGGAAATCAGACTGGGAGTCGTTGCAAAATAAATACGGTGACATACACAGTACAGAACAGTGTAGGCTATAAGTGTTATTTGGATGGTAAAGGATATTTTAATAAAAATAGTCAGTAGCATCGTGTTTCTGCTTTGCATGACTTATAAGACCCAATCAGTGAGCCAAGCGTGAGTGTCTGTCGTCATTATTAAAGTCCTCTGTTTTTGCCCATCTTAAATCTAGTTCACGCTACACAATTTTTAGCCTGATTTGCTGCTCGGCGACCATCGTTTGGGGTCGGCAGTCGTTATGTGTGAACTACTCAATGACTCATCAAAACGGCTCCCCGACACATTTCTGACACATCGCCGACGTCTACCAGATATCTAACATGCCAGATATCTGGAGGAGTCTGCTGACTCGACATCCACATCCAGCCAATGAGAGCAGGCAGCTGGCAGAGCAGGCAGTTACCTTTTCACCGCATAACACTTTACTCACCTCCAGCTCTCTGTAGCTCAGACGATCCCTGCTACCTGCGCGTGCTAATCCATTCTTTCACCCAGATTCTTTGTCTTTATAATTTCTATCTCTATAATAACAAACAACAGCTGTTTCGTCTGTAGGTTCGCATCATTTCACGTGTTTTCTTGACAAAACGTGGTTTGGAGACCAGCGTCGGGTGACACAGCTGTCATTGATCAGTCACGTAATGTGAACGCCACAACGCCGAGATTTGCATCCACCTGTTTTTTTCAGCACAAATGAGCGTTACCAGGTGCATGAAGTTCTTGGCTGGCATGCAGAACTCCGCACAATCTGGCAAGCCAACAGCAGAAACAGCTGATCAGACGTGAGTTTGCTACGTCAGAACTTATTCGGAAGAAGTGTTTCCATCTCCCATTTAGCACATTAACTCTTTTTCGACAAAGGCAAAAAACACCTCAAGCGTAAAACTTTTTTGCAAAATTAAGAATATTTTTTGTCAAATTTTGCCATTTCCATCAACCTTTCTAATGCGATACACAAAATGCATTAAAAAACCTTGATGGAAACACGGTTATTGATTGATCCAACCTTGCTAATGTTTCTTATAAACAAAAATATTTATTTGTGAATGAACGAGTGAACAGAATGAGCCCATATAAACAGCAACAGCTAACAAATACACCCCAACAATAATACAGTTTTAAAAAATACATCAAGTCAATGAAAACCCTGACACTGCTTCCAGTGCATGAGATATAGAGAACACATTAAAAAACTTGTTTAAACAGATTCAATAAAAATACATGCACCAACCACCAGGATATCATTTCTCACCTTCTGAAGCTAGGCTGCTTGCTATAGCCCAAATTATACTATGAACATATGTAGTCTACTCGGTCATGCTCTCGCCATTGTAGGATTATTAAACTTAAACCCTTGTAGGTAGAACTTGCTGAACAAGGGCATCCTGATGAGAGGGATGACAGACTGCATTTCATTTTCATGTTGCCCCAAAAAGAGCATGGTCACATGTTAATTTAATAGACTGTTTAATATATTGCATTTGAATATTGTGCACTGTAAAGCAGGTTAAGTCTTTGAAAATTAAATTTCAAATGCAGTGTTCATTTTAATTTTTGAATTGTTAGAAAATTGGATTTTCACTTTGACTTAAAGGGGCTAAATGAAATATTTCAATTAAATCATTAATTAATAATGAATTCCTTTTTGTCAATGAGCTGTAACCTCACTTAGAAATGAACCCCACGTCTCGCTGACTAACGCCAACCAGTTTCTAACGTCATCTGATGCAAGATACTACAGTTTTAACGTTATGACTTTCCACATTACTTCACCAGCTAACGGAGAACCAAGCTAACGTTAGCATGGATCTGCCACTGTTTGCTTCACAACGTTTAGATTTAGTGTCGTTTTACCGATACTCAGGTACTCAGCTTCTCCATCGCTGTAACTGACGTGATGTTAGCTTTACGCACTGGACTGTGGAGTGTTCCCGGTGAACGAGCTCTGACGCGAATCAGTCAGTTGTTAGGAAAGAAAACAAAACGTCTCTGAAGTGCTACTAACAAGCTAACGTTAGCTCATCGCCTCAGAATGGGCAAATGTCTGAAGTTCAGAAGGACGACGTCAGAGTTGGCGGACGAGGCTGAGGGCAGTGACACTGACATTAGCTCAACAAGTGGATTAGCGTGCGAGTCAGTCATACTATGGCGAGCGCTAATGGAACAGCGGAGCTGGAAAACCCGCTGCAGGTTCCTGGTCACTTAACATTACAACAGCAATGCAGAGACAGTTGTGTATAAGACGAGGACCGTGTCTGCGCCACTGTTGTAGGGTAACGTTATGTGAATGGAAACCATCCAACATGCTCACACACATTAAACTCCTTATCCCCGCTGCTTTCAAGCCAATACTATATAACACTATTTCAAGCAGCCTTTAGAAGCAACAGGACAGGATGAATAATCACTGCAAGTAACTGGCTTTTTACATTGGCATATTATATTACATTATATTACCTTATCTAACCAAGGTGTAACTAATTGTAACAACTCAACTGCACAATTTATTTTGTATTTTTAGTTTCACTCAATAAGAGTTCTTAGTGTGACAAATATTGTATTTATTTCATAGGTGTCATTTACGCTGGGGACGTGTCTCCGTCATGTGTTTTTTTTAAAGCATTTGTTGAACATGTTCTGAAAAATGGCTTGCAACAAGAAATGTTAAACAAATGAAAATGTTTTAGGAAAGGTTTATTTGCACAATAAGAAAACATGCAATGCAGTGTAAATAAAGAAGAAACAAATGTGCTAAAAAAAACTGATGCTGATTACTGCATTGTATTCTGTTTGAATTGTCACCTGACTTTTGTTTCACTTTATATAAATAAAGACAATTCTACTATAAATTGGTGCAGTCTCCAGAATGCAACACACCACTTCATCATTTAGTTTTAGTTTAGTCCATTTTAGTTAGATTCATCGTGTTTTGCTTTGTTTATCTTTTTAAATAATTGCTTATGTATATACTGGTTTCTTTAATGTTGCGTACGAAAGCAAAATAGCAAAGTTGGAGAAACGCCGGTTGAACTGTGTGTGGAGGTCTGTGAGAGTAGTGATGTTTCTGTTGGTGTGGCTTGGTGGCAAATCCAAGGTAGCCAGTGTAGGGAAATGTATGAAGCACCTTATTTGTCGGGAAAACAGGGTCAGCTTGGCTTTGAACGCTTGCACGCATAAATACAACTTGTACGCAAATACATTCTTCCTCTGCAACTTCAGATTGAGGTCATTCAGATGGCTCATGACATCGCCAAGTCAGCGTTACCAATGGTCACCAGATATGTCCCTATATCTCCTCCTAACTCCTACACACATTGAAACAACCCTCCTGAGGCTCGACCAGCAAACATTCGAATGGTACGCCTGAATGTTCTGTCTCACTTTCCACCAGTAGCTGGATGAACTGGCCGTGTGGAGGTGGGCATGGTTTGCATTCACCTGCAGTAGGGAGAGGTGGGGGAGGAGGCTCAGGTGAGCAGAGACAAGAAGAGCAAATTGACAAAGCTGCTGTTCATTGACTAATTATGCTCTCCCTCTAGAAGCAGTAGTGTGCTGGACTTCAGATGTCTGCTGCCAACCTGCACTACACACGCAGACACAGTGGAGATGGCCTTGTTTGGAGCTTTTGTTAATTTGAGTTGAACCACGTCAGCTGTATCAGAGTGACCAGCAGGAGCGGGTCGGGCCGGGAAGACGTCGAAGAATCGTGTTGAGTGAATGTATGTTTGTGCTGGCAGCAGAAAAATACAGGGATTGGACAATGAAACTGAAACACCTGGTTTTAGACCACAATAATTTATTAGTATGGTGTAGGGCCTCCTTTTGCGGCCAATACAGCGTCAATTCGTCTTGGGAATTACATATACAAGTCCTGCACAGTGGTCAGAGGGATTTTAAGCCATTCTTCTTGCAGGATAGTGGCCACGTCACGACGTGATGCTGGTGGAGGAAAATGTTTCCTGACTCGCTCCTCCAAAACACCACACAAAGTGGCTCAATAATATTTAGATCTGGTGACTGTGCAGGCCATGGGAGATGTTCAACTTCACTTTCATGTTCATCAAACCAATCTTTCACCAGTCTTGCTGTGTGTATTGGTGCATTGTCATCCTGATACACGGCACCTCCTGTGGATACATTGGATACAATGTTTGAACCATTGGATGCACATGGTCCTCCAGAATGGTTCGGTAGTCCTTGGCAGTGACGCGCCCATCTAGCACAAGTATGGGGCCAAGGGAATGCCATGATATGGCAATGTTTCACATTGTCCACATCCCAAGATTTGCGCTCCTTGCACCATTGAAACCGACGTTTGGCATTGGCACGAGTGACCAAAGGTTTGGCTATAGCAGCCCGGCCGTGTATATTGACCCTGTGGAGCTCCCGACGGACAGTTTTGGTGGAAACAGGAGAGTTAAGGTGCACATTTAATTCTGCCGTGATTTGGGCAGCCGTGGTTTTAAGTTTTTTGGATACAATCCGGGTTAGCACCCGAACATCCCTTTCAGACAGCTTCCTCTTGCGTCCACAGTTAATCCTGTTGGATGTGGTTCGTCCTTCTTGGTGGTATGCTGACATTACCCTGGATACCGTGGCTCTTGATACATCACAAAGACTTGCTGTCTTGGTCACAGATGCGCCAGCAAGACGTGCACCAACAATTTGTCCTCTTTTGAACTCTGGTATGTCACCCATAATGTTGTGTGCATTGCAATATTGAGCAAAACTGTGCTCTTACCCTGCTAATTGGACCTTCACAGTCTGCTCTTATTGGTTCAATGTGCAATTAATGGAGATTGGCCACCAGGCTGGTCCAATTTAGCCATGAAACCTCCCACACTAAAATGAGAGGCGTCTCAGTTTCATTGTCCAACCCCTGTAGTGTGAATCAACTTCTCCGTTCACCCGTGGGCCGCCTATTGCCGACCACTGTTCTGTATGGTTCAGTCTTACACTGTACCATTAATGCATACTGAAAGAGGATATATTCCACATAGCCCTTAGTCCAAGGGTTGGATTTTCATCATCTCCATAATTTTCATTATCTCTAATCTCCATTATTTTCATCTCATCAATTATTTCCACCTTGCCTACTTCCAGATCTGGTTCCAATTAATCTAAAGAAAAGCATATTCTATACAATCTACATACATATGATAACTATGTTACAATTCTTATCAAAACATTTGAGAAGATCTTTTCCACTCAGTACATTTCTTTTATAAACAATTACATATTAGAAAAATTCCTATTAGTTTCCAAGCTTTCCACTGCCCTAAAAAAAGCTCTAATTGAGGTCACCAATTACCTTGTACTCAGCTCATCCTGGTGATTCCACAGTTTAATCCTACTGGATCTCAGCTCTGCATTAAACAGTTGATCACAAAATTTTAATCAATGAGCTGGAAAAATGATTTAGCTCCTGAATGATCCTGCTCCTGTCTCACTAAACTTCTCTGAGGAGGCCTTTACATGCTGCCCTTGAGGCACATACAGTACCTTATGATTATTCATAATAATAATAATAATAAATTGGACACATACCTTCAACTCAATCTTGTCAAGAGAATTTCCTTGGAATTTGGAAAAGATCTTTTCTCCATTGCAAGTAGAAGCTTTGAGACTTGACATTTCTGCAGGTGATGAAAGTCTTTGTGGACCAGGATGTCATGGTCCAAAACATTGGCTTGTTGGTCCATTATTCTTGAGGTTGAGAATCCGGGACAATGTTGCAACATGCTTGTGAAGATGTGTAGACCTGAGATATTAGGGATTCTTTGCATCACACGGACAATCCTGATGCAGTCCTCCACTAGAAGCTCGAAAGACTCAAATGTCATTTGAGACTTCTCCTGCATGACATCTGTTGAAGATAATTATTTGAGCAAGTGTCACTCCAAGCCAGCTCTGCATACGTCTGTGGAGACTCAGGGTTTTTCAGGTTTTCAACAGTATCAGCTGATTTCCTTTCCAGGAACTGGTGGAAAAGCTGCACAACCTGTGTGAATGGTAAGGTTGATTGTTTGTGTAATTTTGATATGCTCAAAGTAGCTAGAGCAGTGTGGGGGATAAGTTCTGCGCGTAGTTTCTTGAATCGCTGCTTTTATTTTCTCTTCATCCTTTGCTGCAATGGCCCAACAGAGAATAATGTCACCAATCTTTTTGAGTGAATGTCTAATTTCAGAGCAAGACGTATTGTGCAATAGGAGTCCTTCTCTTCATCATAACCAGCAACATCTCTGACAGCCTCGATGACTTCAAAACTAAATAGTTTTGTCTTTTCAAGCTCAAAAAAAGTCTGCCCACTTCCAAGGTTCATGATCAGAACAGGTATGAGGTCTTCATCAGTGCAGAATTTGACTGACTTGGAAGCAGCTTTGTCCTCCCATTTGACTCAGTTTATAGGTTGTGGCACACTCTTTTTTTTTTTTTTTTCCTCTCCATAGAAGACTCTGAGACAGTTGGTGCAGTCTTACAATATGGTGGCTTTAGATTATTAATGGTGGAAAGCTATCATCACAATCACAACTTGGTGCAGTGGAAGATGAACGCACTGAAAAACACATTATAATAAAAGAAAAGAGCAGTTGATGTTTCTTTAGCTTTAGTTTTCAACATTATATCATTGAGTACTGTACTGTGGCCAATTAAAGTTATGATTTTATAGCACCACCTATAATCCAAAATGCTTCAAATTGCACCACCTAATCATCCATCCGTCATCAACCCGCGAGGGGGGCAAAAGGCGGGGTACACCCTGGACAGGTTGGCAGTCAAACCACCTAATCAGGGGTCAATAAATTGTGATGTGTGTTGAATTTGAGTGCAGAAACATATCAAAGGCAGATGCTTCTGTGCACCAGGGCTCACTTAATGGTTTGGTGTGTATGAAAGATGCGATGGCCTTTACAGTCACCAGAGTTTAAGATTAAATCTCAGTTTCACACCCATGGAAGAGTTTGGGCCAATGTGTAAGACAATGCTGTCCACCACCATCTCAATAAGACGGAACAATTTAATACCAACTTTTATCTTCAGATCTATTTAGTGATGTCTGTAACGCTATAAGTCCTTTTGTTCTGTCTGGCTGTACTCATGACGTGATTAAATAAAAGGTGGAGTACATAAATGAGGGAATATCTTCAGGAGGAATGGTGTTAATCCCTCCATTAGAGTTCCACAGACTTGGCAAGTAGCCCTGAAGCTGTTCTGGAAGCTCCATACTGAGACACTTCATGTTTTTCCCTTTTATCAGGGTCAGAATTTCTGGCTTAAGACCCAAAAGCGGACCAAGACAGTGAATGACTTCCACAGATTTCTTTGGGCTGGCTGGTAGTTAGTCGGGTCGAGGGAGAGCGTCTAGGACAAAAAGGAATCGGGTTAGCTAGGTTACAGAAAACCAGACTAGCTTCGTAAAATAAGATTCTTGTTTCCCATTTGGCAGGCAAGCGGCACGACATACAAATGTGACTCAACGATCTAGCGAGGACTGGATCTCTGGTTCTGCTTAAGTAGAGGCATAATTAAAGATCAGCAGCAGGTGTGGAGCTGGCAGGCGGAGAGGATGGGCCCCTCACGTCCCCAGGCCACTGCATGAGAGAGTGAGGGAGAACAGGGAAAGGAGCAGGGGGAAACCTGGGGAAAATCACAGACAAAACTAAAACACAACAGACACACTCCACCCGCACCAAAAGGTCAAAGAAACTTCAAAATACACTCAAACTCAAACCAGGGGGGTTCGTGACACCATCCCTATGTGCCACGCCCTTTTGCTAACTTAATTCTGGGAGTGTAGAGACCAAATTTGGTCACAATTGCCTCAACAGCCATTCACATGTAAGATCTTTCCATTGTGTGAAAGACTAATACATTCCGATTTACTTTCTCATTCCCTGGTGTGTAGGGAGTTGCACAGTATCACTTGACTTAAAACTGAATTCTTGCCTTATCCGTACATTTCAGGTCAGTGCTGGGACCATCCCCTGACACACACGGAAGTAACTTGCTAAACGTGATGGGCTTATTTCTAGTCATGTTTCACAAGTTGTCCTTAAAAGATAGTCCTTTATCTTACAAAGTACTCTAAAACATTCCACCAGCTTCTGTTTGACCCATTAACGGGTGGAGACATCAGATCACTATTAGAAAGACAATAGTCCAGACAAAAGAGCCCTGTGCTATGCCCACCCTTATGTAAGAGTAAAAGATGATTACATCTGAGTTCCATCACAGTGTCACTTGACAAATCACAGGATTCCTGTAAATGAGTAACCTTTCATTCAGCAATCAATGTGCTGCAACACTGGCCATTTGTCTGGCAGAACTTTCACTTACTAGCCAACAAGGAAGGATGAACGGAGTAAGATGTCTTTTAAAGGGTGGAATCAAAGAAACGTAACATTGATAAATTATTCTTGATGAAGCAGGTTTTGTGCCAGAATGTAAAACACACTGAAAGTAAGGAGTCACATTAGGGTGACGTCCAATTTCAAGCTCTTTTAACTGACTTTATCCTAACTCGTAGCTGCAAACTAGCTAGCTTTCTTCAGAGTCTGGACCAACTCTGCTGTAGTAACGTTGGATTAACAGGGTCTTTTTATTGCTTTTCTGGGGCAGCAAAAACAACACAAAGCGTTTCAGGTACTATAACCTGATTAGTGTAACCTTAATGTAAGTACACTGGACCATCCTTTGCGAGGAAGGAAAGACGATCATTGTGTCCTACAATTGCTAGGGCCTGCAATATTTAAATCGACGCACTGTCCTCGAACTCAAATGATAAAATCTATCATAACTGATGAAGGACCACCATGTAAGATACCATTGGCTATTAAGCATTTTCTCTTTATATTCCATAACTTGCTAATATGCATATGTTTTGAACTGTCAATAATTTAAATCTGTACACAAGCTCTGAAATGATCAAAGCGAGGATAATGTTGCAGCATGTAGGCTATATGCTAAGTTTGCATTAGTTATTTTTGGCCAATGTTTTGCTAGCCTTCAGAAATATTAATTTTACTTCAGTCAGAAATGCTGACACTCTTGCCGTAATAAAAGCAAGGATCAAGCTGGATAACCTCAGTGGCCTTCAGTGGCAAGAGAAATGCTGCCGTTAAAGAATCTTCTTAGGGGGCTTAATTGGTGGAACAGGGAAAGGTGAGACAGGTCTAATTTGGAGTCATTAGCTGACCCTACAAGTGTTCACTGACCTTCCAGCTCTAGTTACTTCTCACATGTAACTGTCCTTGTTAGGTAGAGACAGTAGCTCAGGCGTCAGGCTTGCAGAGATCGGTGTTCTCTGGGAATCCGGCAAAGTTGAGTCTTACAAGAATTCTTACAAGAATTTACCGACTCCACAGATTAGAGAACAACTCGTGGATAGTAATAGATTCCAATATGACGTACAGTATGAATTCTCCTTAATGTCTTGTATTTATCTTGTGATGTTTTCCATCTAGCTCTTCCAAAGGAAAAGTGGTGAGGAAAGGACATAGGACCAAGAACCTGAATGCAGCCCTGGCCAGCCTGTGTGTTTACAGGAGGAAACAAAAGAACACAATTTGGTGTATCAACACCACGGTGGCTGTTTGTTTTACAAGAAGAATACAGATGAAGCTTGATACACTTTGTTGTCAGTTAATACATAGATAACAGTATCAGTTACCAGTTCAGTAATTCCAAGAATGTACAGTTTTAGTGTAAATTTGAAGCCATTGTGCCATCTGCGATTGTTCTTCCCTCCTGGCCAGATCTTAACTGGAACCTTACTGTGAGATATGGAGAAAAAGCATGAGGGACTTACTTCTGTTTTTTCAATAAGGAGTTAAGGAGGAAAAACAAATTAAGATTATTCTGACACCACATGAATCCATCATTAACCGCTCACCCTTCCCTTTCCAAGCTCGGAGGAGAATCTACGGTGGCCGACACGCTCTGTTGGTAATAATAAATAATACGTCCACTTGTCCAAATTTCTTTTCTATTACTTTTAATAAACTAGACAATTACACAACTGTTCATTACGTAAGGTCTTTATACACCACTGAAAACATAGTTATGGATATTATACTGCATTTCTGTCAATAGATCCTCCTAAATATTACACACTGGACCTTTTTTAGTGTTTCTACACATCTTGACTTGTGAGTACTTGTCGTTTGTGCTCACAAGTCTGAAGTCCTCACAGGCTAAGGGCCCGATTTTACTAACATCCCGAATAAAGAGTACTAAATTGCGTGTGCATTCTAAAATATTGTACGTGCAATTGTAGTACCTGTTATGGGTGATTTACTAAGAATTATTGCGTAGATGACAAAAGGAGCAAACACAATGGAGATGGCAGTATTTAAATGAGGGTTTTGCGTGTTTTAATGGTTTAACGATCACTGACCGTCCGCACGACCGGCGCGCTGTGAACAGTTGGTGATTGTTCCCTCTGGCTGGATGAATTTTACGCGTGATCCGTGCACTACTGCAGCTGGGGGCTCTCCGCAGCGTCACGCAACTTTCTAAACTCTTGATCTCGCGGAGAAAAGAAGTGAGGTCGAAACGAAATTTGCTTTATTGGCAGAATGTTAGTACAACAGTATTGCCAAAGCTAAAGGAAAATACAAAAAAACTATTCAATTCATATAGTTCATCAAATAAATAAAATAAAATATTTTTATTTCTATTTATTGGATATAGAATAATTATCTAATATTGTTAATTTCTCTACATCTTCTTTCATTACAGCTGTGTCTCTGCGCAACACTTGGCGGTTTGCACCTTCCTTTCAAAGGTATTAAATCCAGATGCTGTTGCTTGGTAGATCACATTGCGTGTAGTAAATAAATGTATTTGCATGTTACGCTCCAAATTGCATATTCATTAAGGCAAAAGTAGTAAATGAACAACAGGTGCTATATTGCACTTTTGAAAGACGTCGCTCTGTGTGCACACCGTTAGTAGATCAGCTTATGTTATAATTTGTTGGTGATATCAAGTTTGCACGTTTTTACTCACACAAACCTTTAGTAAACCTGGCCCTAAGTATTTATTTCATTGAGCTGAGAGAAATAAACGTACAACGGGCCTTTCAAGCTTTGATCTACACCAAATGAGGCAATGTAATTTCTGAACACTGACTTAAAGAACATATCCTATAAACTCTGATGCAACTGTGTGTTTATACAGAGGGCTAATCACATCATTGTGACATGATTTTTTGCCATTCAGATAATCCAGTTTGACTTTATTAGAGACTGTCAATTTGTTTTATTTACTCCAGTCGGCCATGATTGGAACCTGAGTTGAGCTAGCTTCTTGTAGCTTTCTTTAGCTAGTTACTTAAGTGGTCCCGGGCTTCTCCCATGTCAAATCACTGAAGCTAGATATTATCTTTTTCCAGGAAACTCACATTAGTGTAAATGAACAGCACAGACTGAGAGCAAATTTGATTTCTCAAGTTTTCCAAAGCCCGTTTACTTGCAAGGCCAGTGATGTCGTCAATCTTTTTCATGAAAAATAGTTTACTTTGACTCTGATAGCAGACCCATATGGCAGGTACCTAATGATTTCAGGTCATAGATATTCCCTTCCAATGACAATGCTTAATATCTACGGCCCAAATATTGACAATCCTGCGTTCTTTCTTAAGCCTGTTGATATGAGGTGAGCTTCTCCCTCCAATGTCATTATTGGAGATTTGTTTAATTGTTATTTGGATCCGATCTTAGGCAGACTCTCAACGAAAACACTTCCTGCCAAAACCTCAGTCCAAACTTTAAGTGATTTGAGACAAAATACATAGTCCATAAGTCATGTCCATAAGTCTTATACTAGGATTTCCTGATGTCTTCTGAATTACTATCCAGCATTACCAGCTCCGCCTATTCTCATTTAGTGATGTTCCTCTGGAAAAAAAGGACACACAAACTGTCATCTAATATCTCAACGCACAGGAGGGATTTGATCAGATTGGCTTTTTATATTTGAAAATTGTGCTACTGTGTGTTCACTTTCCTCCTGCGCGCTCTCCACCCCCCCCCC
>NC_060159.1:3349662-3377537 GCF_021292245.1 Micropterus dolomieu
GAGGACCCGTGGTGTGTGTAGATAGAAATAGCTCTTTCTAAGGTAATCAAAACATAATGGCTCATTACGTAAGGTCTTTATACACCACTGAAAACATAGTTATGGATATTATACTGCATTTCTGTCAATAGATCCTCCTAAATATTACACACTGGACCTTTTTTAGTGTTTCTACACATCTTGACTTGTGAGTACTTGTCGTTTGTGCTCACAAGTCTGAAGTCCTCACAGGCTAAGGGCCCGATTTTACTAACATCCCGAATAAAGAGTACTAAATTGCGTGTGCATTCTAAAATATTGTACGTGCAATTGTAGTACCTGTTATGGGTGATTTACTAAGAATTATTGCGTAGATGACAAAAGGAGCAAACACAATGGAGATGGCAGTATTTAAATGAGGGTTTTGCGTGTTTTAATGGTTTAACGATCACTGACCGTCCGCACGACCGGCGCGCTGTGAACAGTTGGTGATTGTTCCCTCTGGCTGGATGAATTTTACGCGTGATCCGTGCACTACTGCAGCTGGGGGCTCTCCGCAGCGTCACGCAACTTTCTAAACTCTTGATCTCGCGGAGAAAAGAAGTGAGGTCGAAACGAAATTTGCTTTATTGGCAGAATGTTAGTACAACAGTATTGCCAAAGCTAAAGGAAAATACAAAAAAACTATTCAATTCATATAGTTCATCAAATAAATAAAATAAAATATTTTTATTTCTATTTATTGGATATAGAATAATTATCTAATATTGTTAATTTCTCTACATCTTCTTTCATTACAGCTGTGTCTCTGCGCAACACTTGGCGGTTTGCACCTTCCTTTCAAAGGTATTAAATCCAGATGCTGTTGCTTGGTAGATCACATTGCGTGTAGTAAATAAATGTATTTGCATGTTACGCTCCAAATTGCATATTCATTAAGGCAAAAGTAGTAAATGAACAACAGGTGCTATATTGCACTTTTGAAAGACGTCGCTCTGTGTGCACACCGTTAGTAGATCAGCTTATGTTATAATTTGTTGGTGATATCAAGTTTGCACGTTTTTACTCACACAAACCTTTAGTAAACCTGGCCCTAAGTATTTATTTCATTGAGCTGAGAGAAATAAACGTACAACGGGCCTTTCAAGCTTTGATCTACACCAAATGAGGCAATGTAATTTCTGAACACTGACTTAAAGAACATATCCTATAAACTCTGATGCAACTGTGTGTTTATACAGAGGGCTAATCACATCATTGTGACATGATTTTTTGCCATTCAGATAATCCAGTTTGACTTTATTAGAGACTGTCAATTTGTTTTATTTACTCCAGTCGGCCATGATTGGAACCTGAGTTGAGCTAGCTTCTTGTAGCTTTCTTTAGCTAGTTACTTAAGTGGTCCCGGGCTTCTCCCATGTCAAATCACTGAAGCTAGATATTATCTTTTTCCAGGAAACTCACATTAGTGTAAATGAACAGCACAGACTGAGAGCAAATTTGATTTCTCAAGTTTTCCAAAGCCCGTTTACTTGCAAGGCCAGTGATGTCGTCAATCTTTTTCATGAAAAATAGTTTACTTTGACTCTGATAGCAGACCCATATGGCAGGTACCTAATGATTTCAGGTCATAGATATTCCCTTCCAATGACAATGCTTAATATCTACGGCCCAAATATTGACAATCCTGCGTTCTTTCTTAAGCCTGTTGATATGAGGTGAGCTTCTCCCTCCAATGTCATTATTGGAGATTTGTTTAATTGTTATTTGGATCCGATCTTAGGCAGACTCTCAACGAAAACACTTCCTGCCAAAACCTCAGTCCAAACTTTAAGTGATTTGAGACAAAATACATAGTCCATAAGTCATGTCCATAAGTCTTATACTAGGATTTCCTGATGTCTTCTGAATTACTATCCAGCATTACCAGCTCCGCCTATTCTCATTTAGTGATGTTCCTCTGGAAAAAAAGGACACACAAACTGTCATCTAATATCTCAACGCACAGGAGGGATTTGATCAGATTGGCTTTTTATATTTGAAAATTGTGCTACTGTGTGTTCACTTTCCTCCTGCGCGCTCTCCCCCCCCCCCCCAACCGGTTGAGGCTGCTTTGGGCTGCCAAATGTGTCAGTGCACACCCCTATAGCAAACACTCACTTGTTCAACACAACTCTGATGAACAGTTAAGTGGTACACTGACAAAAAACTACCATATATACAGCCACGAAAATCAAACAGACTAAGAAACTGAACTAAGTTTCAGTACAGTGGACAGCGCCTACACTCACACCCCTAATTCAGCCAGACAAGATTCATCATTTACGGCACAAATGCCAAGTTGCTTAGCTGTGACAATAATCATATGCCAAAAAGCATTAACCACGTGCCAGTATGCAGTGCATCTACCAAGTAAAAAGTTGGTCCTCGGACCCAGCTGAACAGGCTCCCTCCTGTAGAGATGCGGGCTGTTCTAGAAGGGACCTGATGGGACTGCGACCTCCTAAGGGCCGGTCTAAAGCAGGAGAATGTAAAGACAGCAAGGACAAAGTAGTAAAGGGGCAAAAAGAGAAATAAATGAAACCTAGCCTAACAGCTGCCCAACCGGTCCTGGCTCTATCTATCTCTATCTCTTCATTCCCGGGGCCCAACACGTGGAAGAAGTTTGCCTTGAGGGCTTTCTGGCAGAGAGGCTTTCTGCCTTTCTTTTTTCCTAATCCTAACCAAGTAGTTAGGTTATCTTCTTGTTAATCACCTGTTTTGCACTATTTAAAAAAAACTGAATGAAATGACACTGGAATTTGATTTGTTGTTTGTTCTTTTGGCATGTGTGATTTGGCCCTTGACAGTACGGTGGAGCCCCACACCTCCATAAAAGAATTCCAAATGTCAGTCCTCTCAGATTACCCCCAGGGATCTATGTTCCAGTTTTGTGAATGGTTTTGGTCGTGGTGTCCGCTTTGAGCCACTGAGTAGTGTGAAGCTCACCCAGAGAGAGACTCACTCTCATGTTTAAACTATGCAACAGTAGCTCAAGCCAGAGACCCTGATAGGCAGAGGAATGGGAGCTAGTGCTGATGGGAGTCAGTAGCCAGAGCAGCCTTAATCCCGCCCTGCTGTATTTGTCTACTTCTTTTGTGTCACCAGCTTAGATGCTTACTCCCCCGACATGGAATCGCAGGTCAGATGAATTACAGAATACCAGTTAGAATGTGCTTTTCTTTTAGCTGGTGTTAATGTCCTGCTTACAACAATTGAACAGGTTTGACAACTGAAATGCAGCTTTGAAAGTCCATTTGATACCTTTTACTCAAAAGCAATGTAAACATGAGAAGTTTGTCAACGTAAAGGTGTTTTGTCTGCAGTCCATAAAATCCCACTGAGTGAGGCCTGTTTGTCACACATCCTGGTAAAAAAGTCAAAATGTGTTACCTAAAACAAATCTTATGAAACTTTTTGAGGTGGGGAAAGAGACAAAAACAACTCCTGCAGCTCCTCCCACACAGAGCAAACACCTCCCTCCTGCTTTAGTTCCCTCCCATCACACTGAGGTTAAATAACCGTCACACAGCTCCACATTTCACAACAGATAGCCACAGGTTGTGGACTGACTGGAGCACAAGGTGTGGCTGTATCTGAATGAGGATTCTTTCTATACTTGTTAATCATCAGCCCGGCACACATTCATTTCAGTGTTGTATCTCTGACATTTGACTGAGGCTTGGCTCTCTGCCTTTATCTGCTTGTGCATTTTTGGCCTCTGCATTTTAGGAGCACTTTTGGACTTTATGAATGAGACCTGATCAGTTACAGAGTGACACATTTTAAAGTGTGCATCTACAAAAAGCAGGGGAATGAATTTTGATGAAATTCTCTGTCTTATCGGAGGCTTCGGGAAGTTCCAAAAGATCGTGTATGTATGGATCTGTGTGCCGCAGATCTTTCTGGCATTCCACATGCTGGTCTCTGTCTTCACGGGGGCTGTTCCTCCACATTTATGCCGCTCCACATGGCCCTCAGCTGGTGATCCGGCCCCTTTCAACTTCAACCTCAGCCTTCAGTCTACCCCTGATGGCCAGCCTGAGCTGTCCTGCACAGTCCCCTTGAACCACAGCGATGCAGTAGCTCTTGGTGATGGACACCCTACTGGGAGCTGCCAGAGGGGCTGGGAGTACAGCACAGAGACCTTCCAAAGCACCATAGTAACTGAGGTGAGTTAAAAACCAACAGCTTCTCTGACAGACTCTAAATCAGGATTTATATTTATTGAATATACCTATTTTCATCTGTTTAACATGAGTGCTCCATGCAGCTAAGGAATGTGAATGTTTTTTTTTTTTTGTGCTCTGGTGATATCTAAGACTGGATTACAGGTTACCTTAACAATGTTACGGTTGAGAGATGGGGTCCTGCAGCGCAGGTATCTTCCAGGCCTTGAGGCCCAACCTGAGGGTTGGGCAGCAGGAACGGTTACATCGTAAAATGATGCGATTGGACAAAGCAATGTCACATGTGACCAGAGTCACAGCCAGCAGGCAGGACATCTGCAGTTGATTTAAAAATCTCTGGAAGTTGGCCAGTAATATTCCAGCTGCGGATAATATAAGGACTTAGCGGTTCTCAGGAACAATAGCAGTAGTTTAAATCTAGTCATGACATGTGGTTTTATTAAAACAAGACTAAGCCTCCAAAGGAGAGTGCTTCACCAATATGAAAGTGTTGAACAGAACAAAATGATGATTTCTATATTTTTAAATGAAATTAAAAAAACGGGTAGTATAAATATAGAGACCAAAAATTCATGGCACTCTGGATGGTAGTTGGGAGGTGTCTGCACTTGACCCTCACTTTTCAGGCAGTTCTCAGACTAAACCTTCCTAAATGAAAAGTGTTTTCAGTGAAATGCTGTGCCTCTTTGCAGTGGGACCTGGTTTGTGATAGAGCCAAACTGAACAACATGGGCTCCTCCATCTACATGTTTGGCCTCCTTGTTGGAGCTGTTGTGTTTGGGAGCTTAGCTGATAAGTAAGTTTGAAAACACTCACCATCTTCAGAGCACTGTTGAATAAATGATGGAACTTCTTACCACTTGTCCCCCCGGTTTTATCTTCTGCATTACTTTCTAGAAGTGTTAGAATTTTGCATCAGGACAAATTTTAAGTTGCCTTTGCATGGAATGACCAAGTTCAGAAATGTCTTGTCGTGATCCAGGTATGGTCGCAGGATCATCATCCTCATCAACCTGGCTTCCCAGGCTGTCTTTGGGGTTGGTGCTGCTTTCGCCCCTAATTTCTACATCTACACGGCCCTTCGCTTTATGGTTGGAACATCAGTCTCTGGTGTCATCATGAATGCCTTCGTCCTAGGTCAGTGTCTTATAGAGGGGTGCTCAAAAAAAAGAAAAAAAACAAATACAATATTATTTTTGAGGATTGGACTGCACAATGAATCCTTTAATATCTGTGATTATGTCTGTGGCTTCCACAATTAATAAACTGGATCAGTGCAATATGTATCCTATGCTTTGATAGGGCCTGCCTAATTTCATGATTTTATTTGTTCAGTCAAATTGTATTGCGGTATCTAGCCAGGCAGATTGGCTTGATTTTGTTTACCATGGGTTTGATATATCCAACTATGTGAATTATGCTGCCACCTTGGAACAATGGAGGTGAATGGAAGTACTTTGGTGGCGCTTTCAGCATTGAAAACATCCATTTGTAAAACTTGATAGCACTGTGTCTTTAGAGAAAGAATGTTGCAGGTACTCAAGATAGTTCACAGACCTCACTGTTTTCATTAGCAACTGTTTGCCTAATGAAAACTTTTTTACAGATTTACAGTGTCACTGATTAACAGGTTAAGAAAGAGAAACAGGAGAACGCCTGTCAGCATTGGAGCGCCATGACCATCTGGAAAAAATCAACCAAAACCTATTACCATTTGGGATATTGATATTAATTAGGTTGAATTTGTCCTTTTCAAGCTTTTTTATTTTTAGAAGTACAGTATGAAAATGAAGGCAGTTTAAAATGTTTGAACACTATTTTATTCCAAAAGGTGGGTGAATAATCAAAGCAAATCTAATCTTAAACAGATAGTCCACTGATTTTACACAAAAGGCCCTACTAGTAATGAACAGTACTACTCTTCTGTTGTATAATCTCTTCTGTGTCTTTGGATGAGAAAATAACCTTGATGATATCATTGAGGTTGTGGAACGGACTGGGTTGATACCCCTATTTGTACATAGTTTCTTCAGTCATTATTGTGTGTACATACAGTATGCTGTGTGATTAAGGTGTCCCTGTCCTGTTGGTGTCTCGTCCAGGCACAGAATGGACAGGATCTAAGCAGCGGATGTTGGCGGGTATAATCACTGACTACTTCTTTGGCATTGGCTACATTCTGCTGGCCGGATTGGCATACCTCATAAGAGACTGGCGTAAACTGCAGCTGGCAATCTCAGCACCTGGTTTCCTCTTCATTTTCTACATCTGGTGAGTGGTCAGAGTCAGCAGAGGGACCCAGATTTGATGCAGTGTGTTTCTTGAGTTTCGAAAAACAAAAAAATGACTTTAACGGGATCTTTAGAAAATCAACAGACTGGGTTGAGTTTTGCTTGTGTTTTTGAGAGTATATGATAAAGGAGATCCCCTTTTTATTCCCTATGAATGAAAACAAAATGTGTAGCAGATGCCAAATTCCTCTTTTACTTTTAGTGTAGGAAAATGCACTGACATACTTGCTATAGATCTCCCTTGACACACATTTTTAATTGTCAAACACAACTGATAACCTGAATAATGGCTGCATTTGACTGAAGACTTCCAGTGTTCTAATGTTATTAGCTACACCTGCCCTTTTTCTTAATACAAGTCAATTTGTTTACGCGGTGATAGTAATCAGGCGGACACTCACATTGTGAGATGCACATGTGTAGATTTGTGGTGAGATTTCTGCCTGATCACAAGTGTTTTCGGTTAGTTTCGGTTTCCACCTCCTTGTCTCATCCTAACATACAGTCCCAAACTGAAGGGCGTACGACCATATCAGCAGAGCAATAACTCTCACTCTGCACAGCCCAGAGTAACGGCAGAACTTTTAAAAAATATTCTCATTAAATGATGACATTAGTCTCGTAATGTCATGACTTTTTTTCTCTGTAGGAGAGATTTTGAATGTGCAGAAATTTGACATAACAAATCCTGCTGAAGAGCTACAATGTCCAGAAGTTTATAAATTAATTAAAATGAATTCATCACTGAGTTGAAATGTGCATTTGACACACACAAGTCACTTCCCCAAAGGTACAATTTTTTTTTTATTACTACGCAATACAAGGGTGTATGATACACATACAAACATAGAATCAAATGTGTATTAAAATATGGTAACATATTTAAAATGATCTGTGCTGGGAGCTAAGGGTGGGCGGGTAGGTGGTGGTGCTGGAGTGGGTGTGGATGAGGGGCCCAATTTGGAAAATGTTGTCCCCCTGTCCATAATTCCTAATGGCTGGCTGGCCTGCCTGCACCACCTGACGTACGGAGTTTCTGTTCTGTACCTCTCCCACTGCTCTGTCTGAATCCACAAGAGATGTTGAAGCCCTGTCTGTCTTGCATTTATAGAAGCATGGCATGATGGTTTCTGGTCAAAAATTCATGTCACATCATTTCTGTGATAAAATGTAATAATGCAATGTAGAATTACAATAAAATAGCTGCTTCAACTCCACCTAGGTCTTTTGGCTCAAATTATCCCATCACTGCCATTCAGCAGCTAACGTCATGCTAACAGTATAGCCTCATACTGTAACTTCCTAAAGCACTAACACCTGAGATTTATTCACACTTGTTTGTAATAGTTAGGACACAAGAATCATTACTTTTTAAACTTAAATGTGCTTATCATTTATTCCATGGGCCTCTCTCTATCACAGGGTGAGTAAAATGGATGTATCTTCAAAAATGTGTGGTCACATGACCAATTTTGTCTATGTTGCAGAGAAACAAGGGGAGGCTCAACTTCCCCGCAGGCTCAAATTGCCCTGCTCTCCCTTACAGGTGTTTGCAAGAAGTTTACCTGGGCAATTTGTTTTTACGTTTTTAGGGTGTTGCCAAAATCAGCTCGCTGGTTAATGGCCAATGACAGAAAAGAGGAAGCATGGGAACTGATTCTGAAAGCAGCGCAAATGAATGGGAAGCCCCTCACCAAAGATTTGGAGATGTGTCAGGTAAAGATGCAATTTTTTTTTTTACTATAGATATTTTTGATTTACTATACAAAACTGATCTTTGTAAAATATAACCTCACCCCCCTTACTTACTGCTGCTATGACACGAAGGATCTTTCTTTCCACAAATGTGGAAATTTAGCAACCAGCAACCGTCGATTTTGCCAGCTGAGTAGAAAACTGTTGTTTGCAGCTTTCTCAGCTGTAACTTTCTAGCTAATTAAGCTTAACTAAGTACTTGATCACTACATACTGTATGATATTGTGGTAAAACGGGGGGGCTAAATCTTGAGAAGCTACAGCGTTGCAGTCTCTATTCATTAACATACATTTCCAGCTAAACTGAGGCTTATTATTAATATCAATACATCAGTCTTTGTGTGGTTTGTCAGTGCTATTACGGCCGGTCCACGAGGTTCAGCACACCACCAGCTAGTGTTGTAGCACTCGAGACCGGTCTTGGTTTTAAGACCACATATTGATGGTCTTGGTGTTGTCTCGGTCATTGAGGACTCAGGATTTTATTTCAAGACCAGTCAAGACCATAACTTTGGGAATATCAATAAATTGCTTTTGCATAATTGCATTGTCTGACTTGTTAACATCCTAACTTTGTTTGGAAGTAAAAACTTATTGCTTCAAATGCAACCAATATCCCTAATTAATGATTGTCACCCCTCCCTGCGATGCTTGCGTTGATTTCAGCTCTTAGTGTTTGTATGTGGGTGTTTTAATGGGAATGTGGATCTTTTTAGATCACTTTGAGAACTACCTATGATCTCATTCCACATTTTATTGCGTGCCATGCAATGCAGGGAACTGGTCTTGGTCTTGACTACAACACTACCACCAGCACAGCTGGAGCTCTGTCTTTTCCTCTTCACCTCTATATAGAGACACACACACACACGTTTTTTATGGGTTAGGGTTACAATTTAGGATTTATTCACGCACTTTAAAAAGATTTATTAAAAGCTTCTTTCTTTTCACATTTTTGTTTACAGCTTTATGTTATTTATATGATCATAGGCAGTGTATTAATGCATTGGGAGAAAACCAGTAGTTCTACGTAAAATCAGACATTGAGTACCCCCATTTAGCCAAAATGGTATGATCCTCATTATAAATATATCTTCTAACCTCACAAACTAGTTAGTTAATGCTCTTCCTTAATGCTTCCTTCATGTGTTCCTTGGATGGTCCCATGTCCCGAGTTGTGAAGTCGTTCTTCTGACCTCAGTGTGTTCATGTGCTTTTAAATGGGAATGTGGAAAAAAAACACGGACGTTACAAAGATGTGTTGGATTGTCACTTTGAAGCTTAAAGTGACCTTAGAGTAGATAAAAACACTTAATCTATTCTGTGCTCTTGTGTTTTTGCTTTTACCCTAAACAGTCTTTAAATGCAAAGTTTAGTTCTTACTACAGCCACATGTACCCCACTGAGTTTCGACAATCATTTGTAGGAGGGGTTTAATAACTTGTTCTGACTGGGAAAAAAAGAATTTTATAATTGATAAATTACAAATTAATATCAAAATTTGTAGATCACCTCATTGGTCTTCACTGCATATTTCTGAATAGCTCTTCTTGATTCAGTAGCAGTGAGAGTGCACCAACTGACTAGTTACTCCACTATCAAACAAATGCCTCTGACTCAACCAGCAACCATTATTACTTTGCATAAATGTGTCCCTCACTCATTATCATTTAAACATGCAAACTACTTTAAACAGTACTGTTCTGTCACTTCAAACTCCAGAGCGTCTTACTCACTGTCTAACTCAATGTTTTACCAGGTCTATAAAATTGAAGAGGATACAGAGGTGAAGAAAAAACACTCAATCATAGACCTTGTCCGAACCCCGAAAATGAGGAAGCAGTCTTTGATTGTTTTTTATCTCTGGTGAGTATGAGTACAACATTCTGTCTCTCTTTATAGAAGTTTCAAGACTTCGCCACTAAATCTGAAAATGTCACATCAACAGGTTTTAATGAGACATTAATTGCTGCAGTATTGTTTTTTCCTTGTGGTGTATAGTGGCACACCCAAACAGCAGAACTTCTCAGGAGGGACACTTGGGAGTTTGCTTGCCCTCCCACATTCCTAACAGTCTGGAACTTGTCTAGCGCACTCTTCTTTGCCATCTCTTGTCAGTATCATATTTACAACTGATTTAACGAGAAAACTGGGGGGGGTATATATTTATTTTTAAATCACAAATGGTACTGCGTCCTCACATCCACCCCCCAACTAAAAACTAATCGCTAAGATTGTAGCAAAAGGGGGGCATTACTTGTAATCGTAAATTACAAGTAATGCAGAGCATATTCTTATTTATTTTTACTTATGTGTAACAGTATGGCATGTATAATTCTTCCCTGTGTGTAGACTAGCTGCTCTTCAATCACTGGATGAAACTTCTAAGACAGCTAACAAGTGACAAGTGTAATGTGTGTGACATGTTAAATAAAAGTTAAAACTTAAATGGAACAGTTGAAACCCAACAAAAAAAAACAAAGTTCCTGGGGTTAACCATGTTGATTAGTGACAGATCATTAGGAATACTGGAATGCACATGTGCAGCTCATTTATGTTAATGAGCCTGCTCACTGAAAACAGGCCAGAGAGCTGCTGACTACACACCCCTCTAGTTTTTGCCCTTATTCTGAAAATTACTTCTTACTAATCTGTTTATAGCTAAGGAAAATTAAAATGTCACATCCCTTTTTACATGGAGCCATGCATACTCCAATTAATGTAATGATGTACGTTGTACTCCTACGCCCTAAGGAGGAATATTTCAAATTGCAGTCGTGTTACTCCCAGGGTTGGTCTTCCCTGTTAAAGTAGGTGTGGTTCTCCTAATGACTCCTGACTCCTTTTGTGCATGCATCTCTCCCTTTCAAACTGTTGGTTTGTTTACTACGCACAGAGCTGAGGGGACACAGCCTTTTGACATGAAGCCTACGCCGAGTTCTAATAGTTCTACTTTTAAACGTTAAGACAGGTTTTTGAAAATGCAAATATCACAAGCCAATCTTTTCAGGACAGTGGTTGAACAAATGAAAGCGCGAGCCTGAGTTCGTACTGTCAAGTCTGTACTGCACCTCTGCATTCAATCACCCTTGCTCTGGGGAGTGTTCTATTTCTACTTTAACTAACCCGTTACACACAGGCTACACAGGTTTACTGAAGTAAGAGGTGTGGTTCCACAAGAATTACTCATTTGATAACTAGTAACTGTAAGTGCCTGGAGAGGAGAAAAAAAAAAGTGGTCACTAATGCAAATAACTAATCAAATTACAATAAAAAGTTTTACAATTTCAGCAAACATGTTAATTTTAACAACACACTCCTAGTTACTTTTGATTATTGAAGAAACAAAAGGGCGAAGTGGGCCAGGGCCAGCTGTGGAAAGGCAAACTAAGGGTGTGCTCAAGGGGTGCGCCAACTTACCCACTGCGTGTGCCTGCAGCAATCGATAGTCACTGCAAATCGTGCCCCAGTGCTGTTAACACTACAATTGGTGAAGGGACCCACACTAGCATACCTAGCCTCCACCACTAAAACCCCTGAGAAGGAAAACAAGTTAAATAAAACACAATGGGCCAGTTGGTTATGTCTAAAATGCAAGCATACTCAACTGGGAGAGCGCCACCTGGAGGCACTGCAGCCAGAGTGTACCAACAATTAATTGTTAAAATCTTAGATTAACTGAGGCAAAACAGCAGCTGACAACCTACAATAAAATAAATACATATTAACAACAGGTTTATAATAGTCACCTCTGGTAGTTATCATACCCCACTTGTTGCTCATTAAGCTTCTCATACCTTAACACAAGGTGCTCTGTAAAAGGACAACACATCATGCCTCTCTAGATAGGGAACCTTGGAATCAGCCAAAACACTTAAGAGGCAGGCAGCAGACTGTGTCAAAACAACCTCAGTCATTTGGAACACACAACAAAAACATAAGACAGGTCACCTACCTAAACGTCAGAGGGTTCCGTGGTGCAACAGACAGGCAGGGAAAAAGCAGATAGGCAGTTATGATAACACCGCTGCCTTAAATAAGCTTATCTAATTAGGGGGTTTGATCTGAGTGGAGCTAATTTGATGCTCTAGAGGTGCATTCAAGCGCAAAACACCTGTAGGCCTGCATAGAAGCACACACACCACTACAAATGTATTTGTTCAGTCTCCCTGGCACAGAGACCTGCCAGGCAGATCTATGGCATGCCAGAGATAGTCTTCCCTGCACACGTGCACACACACAAACAGTCAAAACTAGATAAAACAAGAGATTTGAAAGGAGTGTTATCACTCAGGTGTATGGACAATCTGGCAGAGACTGGTTGGAAAGCCGGAGTTTAAGACAGGAGGGGTGATTGCTGGATCTTCTTCAGGTGAGTAGGAGAGAGAGAGAGGACCATGACCGCCACACCCACTCAACACAGGACAGATAGATGACAAAGCACAAACACAAGGGAGAGGGAAACAGACAGAACGCACTAAGACTGGGAAGGCAGCAAGCCAAATCAAGACACACACGAACAAACTCACGATCCTCTATGGACTACTTTCATTTTTTTTTAGTTCCAGCAAATCACAGTTTCTGTCAAAAACGTGTTTTAAAGCCAGCCAATAAGATTTGACTTACTTGTTGTACAACATGACCGTAATGTGAGATGGGTATGGAAATAGAACAGTCTCATAAGTGTTCACAAAGTATACATTACACCACGGTGCTGGCCTGCCAAGATACATTACTCATACAACCCAATGCACAAATAAATGTAGAGTGATTTGTATCTGGATCTGTGCATCAACTTTACCAGTCTTTAATCATCATTTGAACATCATTTTAGCATTTTTAAATAGAAATATATTGATCGATCTCCCACTTTTTGAGTGGATTCATTTGAGACACTTCTACCGTTCTTTTTCAAACTAAATCTACAAATTCATGAGATGATTTAGCCTCTTTTTAGCTAGCCATGCACCCGCTGTGCCTCCCCTTCTTCAAACAGTGCGGAAGAACAGTCGGTATATGATAAAGGGAAAGAAGAAGCGAACGTGAACCATGTGTATGACATTCTCTAAAGTGGTGCTTATGTTCAACTTTTTTCCCATCTGTCTCAGGTTCGCCAACGTGCTAGTGTACTACGGCCTGTCTCTCAACATTTCTGACTTTGGAATGAACATCTATCTGACCCAGATGATTTTTGGCCTGGTGGAGATGCCTGCACGCACCATCACCCTGTTTACCCTGAACCGTTCTCGCAAGATCTCCCAGCTAGCTTTCCTGGCTGTGGGTGGCACAGCCTGCCTGCTGACCATCTTCATCCCCAGCGGTATGAACACATGTACAGCTGTGTACTGTAGATGTCCTTACATTTTTGCTTGGGCTGGTGACTTTTCTCATTTTATCAACATACAGTGTGAAATAAGCTAGTTTTCATATGACTTCCCCTAGACCTGTCTGTCATTAAGACTGTGTTGGCCATGACTGGGAAGTTTGGAATCACAGCCTCTCTGTCCATTATTTACGTCTACTCAGCTGAGGTGTTCCCTACTGTTATCAGGTGAGTGTTTCCGTCCCAAACCCTCCTGTGTGTTCCTGACAAAAAAGATAGCTGCTCCCTAACAAGGTTCCTGTGCCGCAATTTCATGCAATTTAGCAGTTTTGGCATTGTCCCTGCATTTCCTTTAGGTGGTTTATGACCCTGTCCAGTGCTCATTTTGAAATGAAGCCAGCTGTGTTGTTGTTGAGGTGTAATGCCAAAAAATCCATTTGACTCAAAACAATCAGCAGTCTAAAGGCTACTTAAACTTCAATAATGTCAAACAGTTAAAGAGCACAAAATAATATTATCAGTACTGTCCAGCCAGAATGCTTTTATAGTACAGATATTTGTGATGCTCATCAGCTCATGAGAAAACAAAGCTGTTACTCTAAAGAATGAACAATTGTGTTCTCAGGCCCTCCAGTATCCATGAGCAATGAATGTCTTTGCTAAATTTCTATTAGAGTTTCTTTTGAAAAAACCCTATTCTGCTGGGAGTATAAGACATAAAATGATATCCTTGTGAGTTTTTCTAAATCTAAAGAAATTTAGCTTTTCTAAATCTAAAGAAATAAAAGTAGTGGATGATTTAAACATGTAATACATGTTGGATATGTAAATAAAAAATAATTTTAGAACTTAAAACACATTAACTAAAACAAGCTTTGTTATAAACTTCAGTTTGGGGCAGTGGGAACTGTAAGTGGGGGGGCGGGATACTTTGGACTGTGTCCCTTTTTATCTGATATATTCCATATGTTTTTTTTCCAGAGCAGTAGATGCAAACCAGATGCTGGAACATCAGATTTAGGAGCAGCAGTGCCATTGTTATTGTTTTCAGACTGATACCATGTACACTGCTCAAAAAAATTGAGGGAACACTTAAATCTCGATGAACGAAATAGTTCAAATTTCAAAATATTTACTGTACATTATATAATTTGTTGAGAACAAAATGACGTAACTAGGGCCGAGGCGATTCGTCGACGTATGCATCTGGTT
This sequence comes from Micropterus dolomieu, assembly GCF_021292245.1. NCBI lineage: Eukaryota > Metazoa > Chordata > Actinopteri > Centrarchiformes > Centrarchidae > Micropterus > Micropterus dolomieu. Next base: position 3,364,452 of record NC_060159.1, read on the forward strand.
TTTAGTGGGATTCCACACAAGCACGGCACATTAGGACACGTAGTTCGTTGAAATGTATTTTCTTCATCCCCTTCATGTGAAAAGTAATTTCTGCCCCGCTGTTGTCATGGTAACGTAATGTTACACCGTGTGTGATCTAAAGATCGGCTGTTTCATATTTTCTGTTTGTGTAACGGCCACGTATGAGCGAGAAAACAGCTGCATCTAACATTACAGACAACAATAACCTTACAGTCTGTGAATGGTTTCAGGTGTTTTCTTTGCCCCACACTGATGCAGAAATACATTTGATTATCATACTGCATTACTCAATATTGAAATAAATCCATGTCAGAAACATTTAAAGTTTTAAGTAAAGCAGCCTAATTAATGTCTGTTGTTATCACAACACATCAGTGAAGAGGAAATTTGATTAATTTTATGATATGCTGCTATTGTCATTATTCTAATGTGCTTCATCAGGATGACTTGATAAAATCTTATTGATTAGACATGTTTTGATATTTAGTTTTAATAAATTGGGATGTTAATCGAGTAATAGGCAATTTTTTTTCTTTAGAATACACAAAAATAATCATTAGATTAATAGACTTGAAAAATAATGATTATGTACAGCCCTAGACGTAATAACGGTCAATGGAAACCAATTTCACCAACTGATTGAGGGCTGGATTCAAAATCACACCGAAAATTAAAGTAAAACTCTTGAAATCACAGGCTGATTGAGTTTGTTTGACTTTTATCTGTGGTGCTACTTGGTGGTGATACCAATACATAACTTCATAGCTTCAGCAACTATTGTACTTAGAAAAGTTGTATAGCAGTATATTTTCTGCTGTCTCTGTCCTCCTCCCTCAGAGACACCGCTGCTCTGTTTGACTGTCTCTCTCCTCCAGGATGCTTAATTCCCTCTGAAGCGAGTAAGCTAAACTTTATCAGAGGAGGTGAAGTTTACATTTGTGTGGATTTGTGGTGAGATTTATTTCTGATGACAAGTGTTTTAAGTTTTGGTTTTCTACCTCTGATGAAGAGCAGTGCGCTCGTCTCATCCAGTACAGTCCCAGAAGGGCTCTGTGTCTGTCAGACGGTCTAAAGGGGGAAACGTACTACCATATCAGCAGAGCAATAACACAGGGTAATGCACAGCAGAGGGGAAGGTAGGTTTTGTTAAAATATTATGACTTCATTATCATTAGATTGCCATTTTATTCTCGTAATATTATGACTTTTGTCTCAAAATATTAATCTGTTAATGTCAGGGAACACAGATGTGAATGTGCAGAAAGTTTTGAACATGAGTAGAAATCCTGCTGAAACACGGGAGCTAATAGTCCAGGGCCGGTATTTATCAAGCTTCTCTTAAGTGCTGAGAATAGAATAAATGTAATTTACTCCTACTTTTAAACTTAAGAATAAAAGTAAGTTATCAAATTTCTCAAAGCTAAGAATCACTCTCCAAGTTATTTTAGACAGCTCTCAAGTGGGTGCTGATGGTGTAATGGATAAGACGCCTACCTTTAGTGTGAGAGACCCAGGTTCAGTCCCCCACTGTGACCCATCCACCAATGTGTTCCTGAGCAAGACACTTAACCCCTCGTTGCTCCAGAGGCGTGCGACCTCTGACATGTATAAGTTGCTTTGGATAAAAGCGGCAGCTAAATGAATAAATGTAAAGTATTTGGTTAGGAGTTGCCAGTAGGGGCTTGTGATGGCACTGTGGAGACAGAAACATAGGAACAATCTTTCTGAATTATTTGACGACGCGCAGTAAATTAGACGGGGTCGGACAGTGCAGGCATAATCTTTGTCAGCGAGTTGGTGAGGGACGTCAGCTCACCACTGACTTTACACAGTAATGCGTTTTCAGTTAAATTGAAGGTTGTAATGACGCTTCGTTTATTTGCTGCTGATTTTGGCCATCACAACCATCGATAAGCCGAATAGTCATGGAAACAATTATAGCACTTACACACACTGTCACGCGTTTCATCGACTTCCCAACAACACCCCCGTAATCCGACAGAAGCAAACACAGTTTGTCCAAGGACACTAGCAAAGGACACTAGCAAAACGCAAAACTAGAGAACAAAAGTCAGAAAGAATAAAAAGAGAGCAACTGTCTGTGGCCACCAACTGCAAAACCATTCTCTTTTTGTTGTGTTGCTGTTGACCTAGTACACCTGTTATCACTTTCATTTGCACCAAAACAAGTGAAATGATTCACAATCGCTTATGCTTCCTAACTGGAGAGACTCATATCCCCAAAAGTTAAGTTTAATTGACATGATGTTATACTGTGATGATTAAGTGGTCCCTTTTTTGAGCAGAGTATGCACACGAACACTAATCAATAATGAGGGCATTTCTTATCTTTACACATAAGAATTAGTTGATCCTGAAATGGTAACCTCCATTTATGTTGGGTACCTTAAGACTAGATGAATCCTAAACCAATAGCATGGAGTACTTTAGCAGTTAGCAAGAGCTAGATGGATAGAAGGAAATGTGATTTTATTAAAATAAATATACATAATTATTTTTGTTCAGAGGGAATATAATCACACAAAAAATGAGAAATTTGTTTTATATATTTATAGAATGATTACCATCACAAATCCAAGGTGATGTCTTCATATTCCTTCTTTTATCCAACCAACAGTCCAAAACACAAATATATTTAGGTTACTATCAACACAAAGGCAAAAAATAAGACATGCTTGAGGATGTAATATGCACCAATATTTCAGAAATTACCAAAAAAAATCATTATCTGAGTTTTAACTCTAATATTGATTTCCACAGAAATACAATATTGGTTGAACTTTACCAGTGACCACTCTCCCACTGGAAAGCTAGTTCTATTCTCATCTGCTAAATAAATGAACATTGTGACAAGAGAGTGTTCAGCATTACAAGTTGACCCACTCAGAAGGGGAAGACGGAAAGAGGCCTTGTTCAGTAATGTCAGTGTTTTTGTTGTGATTTATGACCTGTCACCAGACATTTGTGTACACTAATGTGAAATGTGATTTTAAATACTATTACAGGTTAACACCGGTCTGTTTTTTTGCTGATAAAGATTAATAGGCCTATAGGTCAAATATTATTCTGATCACCCGAGAATTGCTTGAAGACAAGTGACTCGGCAGAATCAATAAGGATATGTAGGTTCTGACTCTCTTTGTCCTCCCACTCCACTGTCACTCACAGACAAAATGGGATCGGTATAGGCTCCATGTGTGCTCGGACTGGAGGAGTCCTGGCTCCCATGCTGTACCTTCTGAGGAGCATCAGTCCACAGGCTCCCATGGTTCTGTGTGGCCTCTGCCCTCTGCTGGGTGCTGTCCTCACCCTGCTGCTACCTGAGACAGCCAATAAGTCCCTACCTGACACCATTGAAGACGTGGAGGGATCCAGCCTCAGGTTTGACACCGCCACTTTTAGACCAATGTCTTTAAAGCGTCAGGGGCCTGTACTATGAAGCAAGTTCAACAAAACCAGGATACCTTTTCATTGTCTGGCTTCATTAAGTCCAACAATAGATCACGCTAAGCAGTCACACAACGCTGGTCGTCAACTCTGTAAGGCAACCCAGGATTTCCCAATCCAGGCATGATGCTTTCAAATAATAGGGACTGTGTAGACTGTGTAAAAGGGACTGGCAACAAAGAGCAAACTATTTAAACTATATAGACAGAAATTAAGAAGTTTAACACATAATCCAGGCCAGAAGCGAGCTGAAGCTGCCACATGCAGGAAGGACAGCTGGCAAAAAAATTAGAGTAACATAAAATTGGGCCTCATGCGAAAACAACTTGCAAACAGAATTGTTCTGAAGTGAATGTAACTCTACGGTTGTTGAACGGCTGTAACGAGGCATAATAGTCAGAATAAAATGTTTCCATTTCTTGTCTTTGTCAGTGAGGAGGATGGCGGTGTGAAGCCAGTCGACTTTCAGACCTCTTGGAAGAAAACGGACGTCGTTGGGAACACCAGGGCGAATTTATGAGCAACAGCGCCATATATCATGAGGCAGTCAGTATTATTTCAGGACGATTCCATAAGTCTGTTTCCAGTGGGAGTCAAGATTACATTTAGTTTTTATGGGTCTTTTACAAGATACCCAGATTCTGAACACTTAAACAAAAGTGTAAGTATTTTTACTCTTCTTTTTTTTTTACACGTTTGTATGTATGCCATGTTATGTATGCCATCTTTGATTTTGTTCATGTGTCCATGTGTTAAATATCATCAGCTTATGTTATGTCAGTGGAATAAAATAACTCATTTTGAATGTGATCTTACGCATTACACACCTATGACACAGTTCTACATTCTAAAAGTAAAATCTGATATCCATGTGGAGGTAAAACATGAGTCCTCAATAAGCCATTATAGAATTATGGAAATTATAAAGATATATACACCCATGTTTGAAAAATCGCAGCTGAAGTGCCCTCTTGGACTCCCCAATGGGAGCTAAAACATGATAAAGTGTCCTCTAGGCTGGCCCAATGTGTAAGATAATGTGATCAAGTGCCCTCTAGGGTGCCCTTCCAGTGGACAAAGCGTGATGAAGTGCCCTTCCAGTGGTGAAAACGCAATACAGTGAGATATAGGCTGCCCTACATGCTGAAAAAATTTAGCCTCCACATGCTCCTACGTGCAAGACAATTTTGCCTCATGGTGCTTCTATAGTTGAAAATGTTTGTTTTTTTTCTGCGTGATGGTGCCCCATTTCATTTGTTGTGCCCCTGCCCATCAGACAGTCTGAGTCTGCCACTGGATATATAGATAACAGAAACTGGTGCCAGTACAAGAAACTGCTTCATCATCCTTCAGCATAGCACCTATTTGCTGAAGCAGCTCGTACTTGTGTCACGCAAGAAATTCACAGAACACAATTTTTGTACACAGCACTTAAAATCGCATGAGTGTGACTTATAAGAAAATTTAGGCCTTTTAAGGTACAATGTATAAGAAATGAGACTCTTCTGTACCGGTTGAATTCATACTCACCTGATTGGCAAAGGAGGCATTATACATATATCATTTCAAAATCTATGTTTTGTCCAAACCGAAATGAGCTGTCATCGAGGCTGTGTGGGCGCAGGTACGCAGTAAAGCGCTGGTTGGGTGCTTGCCACAGTCCCAGTCACAGATGCAGATGGCAGATGCAAACATTTAGAAAATCAGGCAAATATCTTTCCAGTTTAAGGCTTTATGTTCTACTAATACAACTGAAATCCAGTGAGCGCACACCACGGCACTGGTGGCCTGTTGGAAAGCAGCCTGCGTCGCTCTTTAACAAGCCAGCAAGTGACATACTTTCACTTTCCATTAACGGCGCATTAAAAGCGTCTTTAGTCTCTGCAGAGGAAATGAAGACTACACACTGTAACATCTATGTCAGGTGATCACTGCATTGATTGAGATATATTAAAAGTGTCCTGTTGTTGAACAGAGCATCGCTTTGGACATTTCTTTAATACACATTGGTTACTATTTGTTCTATAGCAATGTCCGACGGTGAGTCCATAAAGAGAATGTCGCCGGTGAAACTAATCTTTCACTCAGCAGCTACCAGCTGTTATTTTTCTTTCGAGATGCACAGAGAGAGAGAGAGAGAGAGAGAGAATATGGTGGATAAAACAGTCCTGTTGGGTTTTACACTTGACGCACAGCTTCCTCTGTATGTAGGTTTACCTGCTTCAACAACGAGCTGCTCCCGTGTTACTGTCACAATAATTCTTTGCGTTGTGAAGATTATTTAGATGCTTCAGGAATAATCAGATTGTTTTGGCAGCCTGCGCTACTGCAAAACAAGCAGTTTGATTGGCTACATCTCCATAATAAAAGGCACAGGCAACAAAAGTTGGCTGGGCAGCAAAAGTGATATTTTAAAGTGATCTTATCAACACCTTCATGGAGATTTAAAAAGGAAAATAATTGTAGAAATAGAATTGTAGAAATAGCTAAATTACAGATAATCAGCTTCTTCACTGCATTTGCAGGAATATTTTAATGGGCAACTCATCAAGTTGCCTAGTCTAATGCAACCATTAGTCCATTTTTACTCTGATCTATCTTAACCTTTCCTCATGTGGACACATAGGGGCTGTGATCCTGCACAACAAAACATGCAAGAATTAAATCCCCACACTACCATGGATAGTAGTGGTGCAACGGGTTGCAGAATCTGTGGTATGGATCCCTTCCACACGGTGCGGCAAAGTTTATGATGATTTATCCTGTTTGACCTCTCAAAACATCCTTTATTCTGGAAAAGTCAGAGAACCCTGTGATATTCTGAATGTGCAGAACTTTGAACATGAGCAGAAAACCTGCTGAAACACAGGAGCCATTAAGGTCCAGGAGTTTATCACTGAATTAAACTGATTTAATTTATTATTGATGAGGTAAAAAGGTGCCACATGCACATTTAAAGAGGTTACCTTATCCGTCACGCCTGTGTGTGTGTGTGTTGATTGAGCAGTGATGATATTAAAAGTTGATCTACAGGAGAAACATATCTGAAAGCTGAGAGCTGCTCTGCATTATATTCTGTTACAGTTTTAGATTTTAAATTGTTTTATTAAACCTTTATTAAACCAGAAAAACTCTTTTTCCAAGAGTGTCCTGGCCAAGGCAGGCAGTAGTACAATTGCACATTTAAGATGGAAATAAATAATCAGTTACAAGGTCATAAATTATCAAAATGTTCTTAAATTTTCACCACAATTCAGTAACACCTGAATTTTGTGTGTCACTTTACATAAATCATTTCCACAATAAATTGATGCAGAAAAGGCAGAAATTGGTGCAGAAAAACACCAGAATGCAGGAGTACCCCCAGACCCTCCGGTTCATACTGTCGCAGTTTTGTTGTTATGTTATTATAATTAGACACGTGACATTACAATTTAGCCATATAAGTAGAGGATTTTTACGGTTGCTTTACTGCTTTACAGACTTGTATGTAGTTTTATGGGCTGGGCTAAGCCCCCAGTGTTTCAAGATCCTAAAAACACCCCTGCGTGTGCTCCTTCATTTGTCCAAATGTCATTTCTCTTCTTACTTCTAATCAACCAGAAGACTACTCAGAGACTGTATATTATTATTACTTCTTCTTTGTACGCATTCAATGTAGTGACTGGCGTCTACACTGCCGGAATTATACAAGCAGAAGAAGAAGGCCTTGATGACTAAACACGCTCTGTAGTGCTGTTTACGGCACAAATGAATTAAAACACAGGGCTATCTGGTTAGCAGGCTACCTTCAGGAGATATCTCTGTAACACAATGTGTATGTATATATATATATATATAAATATCTTTGACCAGATGTGATAATGAATGTTTTAAGCTAAAATTCTGGCTAATCTTAAACATCTGTACCTTTTAAGGCTGCACTAATTAAATAGTATTTTTGGATCGCTTGGGGCAGTAGACTGTAAAGACACAGACATTTTATCATCACCTTAAAAAAAAGCTAACATCTTAGCAAATCATTCTGCAATCCAGCTGACACAGGGCAACGTTTTTCTTGGTCTAGTGTCCATCAACTCCTGACAAAAATCTGCTGGAAATGTTAACACTACTGCAGCTTTAATTTTACAGACAGTGTTGACTTAAAAGTGCAAAGATACCTGGAGACCGCTGTGTAAGAGCCTGGGGCTGGTTTGACCCCTAGTTGCAATAAAGGCTAAGCTTAATGCCACAGTGCCGAGTTAAACTTTAGACAATTATGTTGTTCTTACTGTGTGTAAAGAGTTTGTGTTTGTCCCTGCCCTGTGTCAACATGAAAGTGCCCCCGAGCACAAAATCAGCTCTTGTGCAAACACACTCCTCCACAACTGTCTTAGACTTACTTAGAGATGAAAGAAGGAAAATAGAAAGAGAGAACGTTAAGTGTCAGGAAGTTCAGACAATAAACAAAAAGTCTTTTAAAGTTAGTCAGGGATGTTGATGCAGTTAATCTCTGCTTTCTAGAACTCTGGTGACAACACAAATCCATGGTGTCTTCACAAAATGTGACGTGCACAGTATTTTAAACACACTCAGGTTGATCAGCATTCAGTTAACCATCTATAAGGAAACGCTGACACTCGCTGGCATACAATGAGCATCACATCTTTTCAGTTCATCAACAAATATTTTACTAGGTTAGGTAAAGCCACTGAAATGTTGGACTTACACTTTTCTAAAAAAATTTAAAAAGCATGCTCTGATTCTAGCAAGGGTATCAACATTTAGGTAAGTAAGATTTATTTAGCCAACAAAAAACATATAAAACAATACAATATAAAAAAAGACATTTGACAGGGAAGAAAAGAAAAACAGGTATTACCACTCAAGCAAACATATCAGTTAAATCCAAAATATAAGGAAGTCTATGTGGCTTTCGATTTCAGTAGTAGTAGTAGTAAAGTTCAACATGGATTTTTCAATTATTTCATTTTGATAATGTCACATTAAAAGGGTGTTTAAATGAAAACATCATGGGACTGAAAACGAAAACGTCTTCATGAGACTGGGTGTGTATATATATATATATATATATATATATACACACACATACATACACAGTTCTTTCTACATTATGGTATACACTGTTAAAGTAGGGTCTCAATGTTATTTGGCAAAAACAAAACATTAAACCCACCAAGAAATCAATGACACAAGAATAACATAATACCCACTTGTACTGGATGAAGTGTATGGATAACTTAATTTGGATTTCAGAATGCTCAGTTAGAACCTTATAATTAAATTCAAAATATATAGAAACAGTGACTGATGACCCTATTCCACTTTCATCATATCAAGTGTCGGTGTAATGTGATTATGTTTTTGAGTTTCATTATGTCAGTGGATGATGTTGGCGTAACGGTCTGTGAGTGACTCCGTTCTGCCAAACAGGAACAGCTGTATGTTATGAGCTGTGGGAAGCTGGCAGAGGGCAGCGTGGTTGTCAACACTCAACCCTGACCAACCAGCCTGCAGACATCAGACAGCAACTGGCACTTCAATTAACAGAGGATCCAGTAAGGCAGCAAAGGCTAAAGCACCACTGTTCTCCCTTTGCAATCATGCTGTGGCACTGCAGCTTTATTCTAACTGTTGTAGCAGGCAGGATTTAATGACCACAAGCTTTGAGAAATGCTCTACTAATGGACTTATATTATAGCACACCTCTTATATATATTCATTGTCTGCTTTTTTTATTCATGGAGAATTTCAGCTAAAATAGGGTTTTGATCAAGGTAGAAAACAGGAGAGTAAAAGTTACTTTGCTGTGTAAGATATTTAGCAAAAGCCTAAATTTTGATTTAATAAAAGGCAGCGGTTAACAGAAAAGTATTCTCCCTTGATTGAAATTACTGAGAGTTGCAGCAGACCTGCTGCTTTCTGAGAGTTTGTTCTAGATATATGGTGCATAAAACCTAAACGCTGCTTCTACATGTTTAGTTTTGACTCTGGGGAAAGAAAGATCTTTCCCAGACCACCTGCGAGGTCTGGATACATACACACAGTGTACAATATACCTTCCACACAGAAAAGTGCAAATTAGTGCAGTATGTTTATTAGGTTTATTGCACTAGGTATAAATGATCGCTTATAGATCTTTTTGTTTGCCAGAAGTACTCTGTGTTATCGGGGGGTTTACTGTGACCAATGATGGACAGATAAAGGTCATCATGTGACTTTTGTTGCTGGCCGATTATCTTTCCTGCTGTTTTGACAATCCTGGCCAGCTTGTTTTTGTTTATAAGTGTTGTCCAAACTACACGGATAAATGAAACACGGGAATACTCTCTATCAGGCTGGCATACATTGTCTCCAAGATGTTTTGACCGACCCCAAACCCCTTCAGTTTCCTAATTAAAAATACTCTCTGGCTGGCTTTTTTACATATGGAGTGAAGACTTTCAGTGAAACTCAATTTGTCATCCATATGTGTTCCTAAATATTTAAATCAGTTGACAGTTTCGACTGCTTGACCACAGAGTGGAAGTGAAAGGGACGTGATGCATGATTTAAAATAAGCTCCTTTGTTTTCACAGGCTTGAATAATAGACAGCTGGACCTACACCATTGCTCCGGCCTGGAAACCTGTGCAATGTAATTAGAGACAGCATCATGCTAATAAAATAGACCAACTAAGGCCCTGTCATCATCATATTTAAATAGCTTTAATTGCTGTCCTGCAGTGTCATCTCATTAGTGCCCACAGAGAATAACAATAATGGTGAAAGAACCACAACCCTGAGGTGCTCTTGTGATTAGAGCAATCTCATCAGATAATGTTCCTCTCACACAGACTCTCTGTGGGCGGTCAATTAAAAAGTCCATGACCCCCGTTTACCCCCAAGTCCAGCCGTTGCAGCAGAATATGTATCTGCATTGTCTTAAAGCCGAGCTAAAAACTACAAATAAAAATCTGGCATACGTGTTATTTTGCTGGAGATGACTGGAAAGCATGTTAACCATGGTAAGGGTAACATTCTCAGTCCCCCTGTTTGTCCTGTAGGCAAACTGTATGGGATCTGGATCAAATTGTTCTGCTATGCATGAGGTAAAATGTTTGCTGAAAACTTTCTCCATGCACTTAGCCAGTATGGGGCTCTACAGGGTAAAAGTCATGCAGGGCTTTGGACCTTGGTTTTTTGGGTACTGGTCTTATGATAACATGTTTCTATGTGTTAGGTTCAGTGGTACACATACAAACTGGAATATTACAGTGAAACAGTCTTTAGCTGGATGTCTGTGAAGGTTCTCAGTCATCCAGGTCATAGTTAGTTGAACTTGGTTGAACATACTAGAAGACAATCTTCTTCTAGTATCTTAAACAAAGTCCAGCTGCCCTTGACCTCAACCTTCGTTGGATAGTCTTTAGCTGGCTGACACACACGACAGAGCACGTCGATTTAAGCCATCAGGTCCTGGAGCTTGGTGGGGCTTAATCTGTGAAAGGCAGGTGCCAACCTATTGCTCTGAAAGCTGAATTGTAATGTCTCTGGGTATATCATCACAAATGGCGTTGCTCTTATCTTAAATATCCACGGTGTCAAATCTTGCATAAAACATACGTTTATGTATTGTAGCTGATGGATTTATCCAAAGCGACTTACTATTGTTAAATATGTCAGAGGTCGCATGCCTCAGGAGCAGCTATGGGTTAAGTGTATTGCTCAATGACAAATTGGTTGATGTGTCACAGTGGGTAATTGTGGGTCTCTCACACCAAAGGCATGGGTCTCATCCACCGTTCCATCACCACCCCTTTAAAAGGTTAAGGTCATTCAGGAGGGAGTGTCCAGAAAGCTGTCATCTTCTCTTTTGGGTATCCTACCCATCATTGGGTTAGCCCTTTCCATGCTTGTCTTGGGTACACTGTACAAAACTGATCCTCCACCTTATTTTTCAAATTTTGGCGCTCTGTAACTTGGATCTGAGCTCCGTTTATTTTGCATTTAACACCGTCAGTGTCTCTCCTCAGGAATATTGTCATTAAGGCATCTCTTCATGTATTTTAAAAGCCAGGGCTTCAAGAATCTGTTAGAGAATACTCTGACTCTGACTATGGAAGAGATACAATCTGTCAGTCCATGTGGGGTCTCTGAATGAATCAAAGAACAAGGCCCAGTTTGTGGTTTCAAAACAGCTCCTAGCTTATCGTAACTCTCTCTGTCCCAGACCTTGATTGTCTTGACTATGGGGTTTTCCCTCTTCATCGTTTGTCTGAACTTCTGCAGTAAATGGATGACATTATGGTCTGATTTACTGATAGAAGGTCTGCATATAGCCTTACATGCATCTTCGATGTTGCCATAATATTTTATGAGAAAAAGCATGGTGAATGTGTTAAGAAACAGGAAGCACTCAACAGATCCTGCAAATTTAGTATTAATTCCTCGTCAGCCGCAGCCTGTCGAAAAAAGGGGGCCAGATAATGTTTTTAACACACTAAAATTAGCTTTGTTAAACATTTTTAATCAATGATTTTATAATAACTCACAATCTTAATTTCACGTTTTTAACTGAAACTTGGTTGGACCAAGATAACAGTCCAGCTGTCCTTATCGAGTCTACCCCTCCCAACTTCAGTTTTATGAGTGAAGCTAGAGAGGAGGTGGAGTTGCCATTTTGTTTAATGACTCCCTCCAATGCAAAAAGATGTCTTATGGGAATTTTGCTTCTTTTGAGTATGTGGCTCTTCAGCTGAATTCCTCTTCTCAAGCTAATTTTCTAAATATCTACAGGCCCCCTAAATAATGTGCAAACTTTTTTGATGACTTTGTTGAACTGATGTCTATAATCTGTATTGACTTTGACTGTGTAGTTATTGTTGGTGATTTTAACATCCATGTTGACCACCCCCAGGACAGAGGGACTAAAGAACTGTGTTGTGTTCTTGATAATTATGGACTGACTCAACATGTGACAGAGCCCACGCACAATAAGGGGCACACTTTGGACTTGGTCATCTCCAAGGGTCTGGACATTTCCAAGGTTGTGGTGACTGATGTTGCTCTCTCTGATCATTCCTGTGTTTTCTTTGAGAGTGCTATCTGCGTGCACACAAATGTTAAAACAGAGGTGATCACAAAAACGGCATATCACTGAAAACACTAGTGAAAAATGTATTGAGCCTTTCTCCTCAACACCCGCCCTCTCACAGGTCTCAGTCAATGAGCTTGTAGATAATTTCAGTTCTAAAATTACAAATGTTATTGGTGAAGGTGGTCTCTGGTAAGAGAAGATCTCCATGGAGAAATGCCACGCTGGTTAGAACTCAAAAAAGAGAGTGTTGAACGCAGGTGGCGGAAAACAAATCTCCAGATTCATTATGACATCTATAAAGAGAGACTTCGCATTTTTATTTAGAGCTGAGAAATGCAAGGCGGTCCTTCTTCTCTGACATCATCACCAAAAACACTAATAATGCACGTGCCCTGTTTGCTACTGTCGACAGGCTAACCAGCCCTCCTGTGTCTGTAGCCTCTGAACTTCTATCCACCAGGGCCTGCAATGAATTTGCTTCCTTCTTCACAGACAAAATTCAAACAATTAGACAAGCAA
>NC_060159.1:3377637-3520558 GCF_021292245.1 Micropterus dolomieu
AGGGGCACACTTTGGACTTGGTCATCTCCAAGGGTCTGGACATTTCCAAGGTTGTGGTGACTGATGTTGCTCTCTCTGATCATTCCTGTGTTTTCTTTGAGAGTGCTATCTGCGTGCACACAAATGTTAAAACAGAGGTGATCACAAAAACGGCATATCACTGAAAACACTAGTGAAAAATGTATTGAGCCTTTCTCCTCAACACCCGCCCTCTCACAGGTCTCAGTCAATGAGCTTGTAGATAATTTCAGTTCTAAAATTACAAATGTTATTGGTGAAGGTGGTCTCTGGTAAGAGAAGATCTCCATGGAGAAATGCCACGCTGGTTAGAACTCAAAAAAGAGAGTGTTGAACGCAGGTGGCGGAAAACAAATCTCCAGATTCATTATGACATCTATAAAGAGAGACTTCGCATTTTTATTTAGAGCTGAGAAATGCAAGGCGGTCCTTCTTCTCTGACATCATCACCAAAAACACTAATAATGCACGTGCCCTGTTTGCTACTGTCGACAGGCTAACCAGCCCTCCTGTGTCTGTAGCCTCTGAACTTCTATCCACCAGGGCCTGCAATGAATTTGCTTCCTTCTTCACAGACAAAATTCAAACAATTAGACAAGCAATCAGTGCCTCCATGTCAGTAACAGGATATGTCTTGTCCCTGTGTCCACTTAAAAACAATTCATATAGCATGAGACAATTTGATGCTATTAACCATAAAGACCTGGAGAACATAATACAACATCTGAAATCCTCCTCATGCTGCCTTGATATTCTGCCAACAGGTATTTTCAAAAATGTTTCTATATGCATGGCCTCAGATTTACTACAGATTGTCAACATGTCTCTCCTCTCAGGTTTTTTCCCACAGGCCCTGAAAACTGCAGTCATTACGCCACTCTTAAAAAAGAGCAATCTAGACAGTTCACTAATGAGCAATTATGGGCCCATATCAAATCTCCCATTTTTAAGTAAAATCATTGAAAAGACTGTTTTTCAACAGCTTAGTGCTTTCTTGGCACTAAATAACTGTTTTGATGTCTTCCAGTCAGGTTTTCGACCACACCACAGCACTGAGACGGCTCTTGTTAAGGTCTTCAATGACATCCATTTAAACACTGACAGTGGCAGAATTTCAGTCTTAGTATTATTGGATCTCAGTGCTGCATTCGACACGGTCAACCACAACATATTACTAAACAGACTTGGGTTGGACTTTCTGGCACGGTACTAAAATGGTTTGAATCCTACTTAAAGGACAGGGACTACTTTGTGTCTATAGGTAATTACACATCTGAGCTGACAAAAATGACATGTGGAGTTCCCCAAGGCTCCATTCTGGGACCTCTTTTGTTTAACATTTACATACTTCCACTGGCTCAGATTTTACAAAATACAAAATATGTTACCATAATTATGCAGATGACACAGATTTACATAACCATTTCACCAGGGGCTATGATCCCATACAGGCGCTGAGTAACTGTATTGAGCAGGTCAACGATTGGATGTGCCAGAATTTCCTTCAATTAAAAAAGGATAAAACTGAAGTTATTGTTTTTGGAGCCAGGAAGGAACGATTGAAAGTCAGTGCTCGACTTCAATCTGTAATGTTAAGAGAACCACAAATCCAGCCAGAAATCTTGGTGTAGTCATGGACTCAGACCTGAATTTGAGGAGCCATATTAAGACAATTACAAAGTCAGCCTACTATCACCTGAAGAATATGTTCTTCAAGGATTAAAGGACTTATGTCTCAGCAGGAGTGGAAAAGCTTATCCATGCATTTATCTTCAGTGGACTCGACTACTGTAACAGTGTCCTTACAGGGCTCCCTAAGAAATCCATCAGACAGCTGCAGCTGATTCAGGACGCTGCTGCTTGAGTCCTCACTAAGACCAAAAAGGTGGATCACATCACTCCAGTTCTGAGGTCTTTACATTGGCTTCCTGTATGTCAAAGAATTGATTTCAAAATCCTGCAGTTAGTTTATAAAGCACTAAATGTTTTAGGGCCAAAATACATTTCCGATCTTCTGCTTCATTACGAACCATCCAGACCTCTCAGGTCGTCTGGGGCAGGTCTGCTTTCTGTCCCCAGAGTCAAAACTAAACAAGGAGAAGCAGCGTTCAGTTATTATGCACCGTATATTTGGAACAAACTCCCAGATAACTGCAGGTCTGCTGAAACTGTCAGTTCTTTTAAATTAAGACTGAAGACTTTTCTTTTTACCATTGCTTTTAATTAAATTATTGATAACTTACACTGCACTATAACTTTTACTGTCCTGTTTTCTTTTTCTTTGTATTTAGCTTTTTATCATTGCTTTTAATTAAATATTTCCATTTAACTCTTTTAACCCTGATTGTAACACTGTAACTTTTATTATATTTTATGTTGCTTTTAAACTTTTTTATATTTCCCTGTTGCTTTTATGTTTTATGTAAAGCACTTTGAATTACCTTGTTGTTAAAATGCGCTATACAAATAAACTTGCCTTGCCTTGCCTTACAGAACTTAAATATGGGCAAACCAAAAAATAAATAAATAAATAAATGTAATAAAACATCTTAATTTGCATTTTTTTCATGTTGCTATGACCAGGCAAGAACATCTCTAAAGTAGAGGCCCCCAGTATATTAGCAAATAGATAGGTCTGCTTAACTCACTAACCCTATACACTACATTTACGTTTAGAATCCATATAGTAGGCCTGCTTTCAGCAACAATAACTATTAAAGGGAAATTGATAAATGAGTTGCAAAATTACTTTTCAGCTGTGACTTCAGTTTGTTGAGAAGTTCTGTTCTGTCTAGCAGAGGTGCTGTTCTACATGAAGACAGCAGATGGCGCTCAACGTTAAGAAAAAGTCAACACTTGAAAATAGATGTCAGGTCATCTAGCACCTATTCCTAAAAGACATTTACACCAGTAATTTAAATATAAAAACATCACAATAAAACTGAATTACTAGGTAGTTTCTATGCTCCATATATATTGAGACCTTTTAATGCTTTATTTTTGTCATTTTATGCCCTATGTTGTTAAGTTTCTAAAAGCTAATAAAAACTATCAAATCTATTCGTTTTGCAGTAATATCTGTATAAAATCTTACTAGACATCTTGATCAAAGAACTATGTTTAGCACATATTATACACTCACATTCCCCATCCCTGTCTGACCCACCTCCCAACCTTCCCTATTCTCTGACTGGACGGGCATTGTGTCATTCAACTAACTGAACAATGCTCTCTTCACTTACCCCGCTAAAAAATCTGAGTTGTCAGAACATAGAAATAAATGATGGAAATAAAAGCAATCAACAAAGTAACAGACTTGGGTTAAAATTGCGGCAGTTGTTTTATTTTTGAAAACAAACAACAAAAAGCCACATGACAATGCTAAGCTGAGTCAGACAATATCCAAGGAAGAACAATACTGGCTGCAATTTCAACAAAAATCACTCACTAATTTCGATAAATAATTTTGCCTGACTTTTGCCGCGTCTGCCCCTAAATTATTATTAAAAATGATCTCGACTCGACTATTCAGAAAACCACACACTTTCCTACTCAAGTCTTCTTGGTAGCCTACATCTCTTTGTTGCTTCGCGGTGTTTGACTAACGTAACTTCTTTGTCATTCCACATTTCCGACAGCTCGTGAAGGCAGCAGTCCTTGCATTGTGGCCCTGCAGAGCTAACGCCATCACACGCAGTGGCTACGACGAGCAGCACGTCGACAACAGGGCCACCACAGCAGCGCAGTCTTTATTACTGTCAAATTATTTCATTATAACGGCTGTGGAATATAGTGCTGCGGATTATTAGACGCGTTTGAACTGGTAAGAGACATTGCTTTCCATTTAACTCGCCATTCAACTCGCTTGTTTATCTGAAGCCAAAAATGAATTACTTTGATTTTTCCAGGTTATAACTATTATTGACATTTCATGAACGTTAAGATGCTTAACGGTAGCCTGTTAGCTTGCTACATCTTTCTCCACCTCCTCTAAATGAACGGCTGTCTGGGCGAGGCGGCGGCTTTTTTTTAGTGCGTTACTCTGTGTGTTTTCAGTGAAATATATAACGTTACACCGGCATACATCTGCCCTGGCTAACTGGAGTGATGAAACAGCACACGAAGCTAATTAGACAAGTAGGTTATCCACGGTCAGCGGCAAAAGAGAAATAATACGTTGTGCTTGTTATCCAACAGGAGGCTTTTAGTTCTCAGAGCTTCTTGACGCATTGGTTTTTGGTCCTCTGCTAGGTTGTTTACCCCCCCCCCCCCACACACACACACACACTTTCTCCCATCATCATCAGCATCTCCTATAGATGCTTAGTGGAGTCAGATGAAGGGCACAACCTCACGTGATTGACAGTGGTACTCTTTTCTGGGATGCATTTAGGCTCCTCTGCATGCCATAGGGAAACCGCAGTGCTCAGTTAACTTTGAGGACCAAGTTGCATTCCTCCACATGAGACGTGTGATGGCATCACTTTAATGCTAGGTACCCAAATTGTATCTTTCCTGATGTGTGGTTGTGATTTCTGGAGGATAACAGGGTGTTTATGACTTGTATGGCCACTTTGTTTTGTTTTCAAAAAGTCAGATACATTGCAGTGTGCTGAGGATATGGAGAGTTTGCTGTGATGCCGTCCCTCCTCCTCCTCCTCTAAGGGAGGTTTCTCCCTCCTTTCCTTTTGTAATTGGGGTTAATTTCTCTCGTCACCTCTTTCACCTTTTAAAACAATGACGGGCGTCCCTCCATCCATTATTTCGGCCCATTAAACCTGGCCTGGTCTGAATCGCAGCCATTTGTTCCATCCGTTGTGTTTGCAAAATTTGTGTAATTGATAGTATCATCAGCCACTGCCATTAGGCGCCCAGCAGTTTCTCTCTTACGTCAGCATTTCTTCCCTTAAGAAGTGTTTTTTAATGAAACAGCTTCTGTTTATTACATGCAACAGACAGCGCCACTTGAACTGAATTTAGGTGGCTCTCTTAAGGGAACACTGCAGCAGCTACAAGTGATACAATGCGATGTGGAGTTGTAATTTCCCCTGCTTTCTTTTGCTTAAGAAGTACTATTATCCCTATTTTCAGAAAGCCATCTTCCTTGTGTTTTAGTTTTGAGCAGTGCCAGCAGCTGGCAGACAGCTCGCTTACCCCACTAAATGTAAGATTGCTGTATGAAGAAGACAAAGCTGCTTATTTTACAAGCATGTGACGTTATGGCCTGGTGAGTTCAGGTGCTGCAAGGTGCAGTGTATGTGAGCACATTATATGTAAGGCTTTGAGGATGGATTTGTCATCAGGCTGCCGGGATAATCTTTATTTAGAAGTAGTGGTTTTCGAAACCACAGGAACCAGTGTGAAATATAATGGTTTGTGTGAGTACAGATCCCATTCTCATGTTCTGAAGATCATTTTATGTCTGTTGGAAGTCTGCATCAGTCCAGGACCTAATGTGAAAAATCCTTACTTCCATGTTTGGGTTAAAATATGGCATTTGTTTTGCAGGAAAAGAGGTCAGGATGAGTTATCAGCTAAGGGCTGCTCCTTTTTATTCTTATACTATACAATAGGATGAGGCATGCATGGCGTCGCTGATGAAAGTCCCGTGTGTTTAGCATGTAGGCCCAGTTAGACAGCTTTAAACGGCTTCTCATCCTCTTACATTGTGGTGAATAGCTGCCAAAGCACTGTGCTCCTAATCACAGTTCACTCCGTCACTGACTGCAGACGGGTGCTTTGTGCTGGCTGTCCCGATCAGGCAGGTTATCACACAGAGGAAGTTAGGCCAGTAGAACACAGGAACTCTAAGGCAGTAGTAGAGCATGTAGGAGTTAAACTTTAAGGGTGATAAATGGTCCCAATAATTAACTTGGAAAAATTCAGTCTGCAATCTGTTTTTAATGTCATGGGCTTGTGGTTTTGTTTTTCAGTGAATCGAAATCTTATGAACATCTCAATATGGCCAAGTACAGTATTCACATCGCAGGCGGTGCAATCTTTTAAAGAAGGTAAAATGTGTCACAACATCCCATTATAAATGAAGCATCGCGGTGCTACAGAGACGCTGCGGCCTACAAATCATTTTCTCCAGACTTAAGGGAACATCCTTGTTTGATACAGACACATCATCAATATTTTAATATTTTTTTTCAGTGAAAATGAAATGCAAAAATTACCATTCCCCCTGAAATCCTCACTCATAAAACAACTGCAATATCTGTCATTATAATTGCAAAACGTTTTTCTTAACACAGTTAAGAACGATTAACACAGGGACAGTCTGAGTACAGAGTATGAATATGTGCCTGCTGATATTCTCAAACACATTTTTAATTAAAGGAGCGCAAACCAGTTGATATACACAGTAGTACGGTTGGAGCTTTTTGGGGCCTGTGAAGCTCTGGGGCCCCACCCCAGTTGCTCCCTTTGACGCTGACCTTGTACTTGACATAACCTGTCCCGTGGTTTTACTCTGGTCTAATATTGTTTATTTTCTCCCTAGCACTATATAATGTTCAACTTCAAAATACTTCATTTTCTTTGGTTGGATGTTGGAAGAATAAAGTACAGAGACCGCTCTAGATACCTTTACATGTTTCCTACTGAAACATGCATGTACTGAACTGTTCACTGGTGTCTCTTTCAGTGTTGGTCCTAACTAGGGCTTGTTTGTCTCTGGCTGACTCTGCTCAGGAGGTTGTGATTTTATTGTGATGTATCTGTGTGCCAATCATCTGAAGGAGGGACATATAGGTACTGGGGTTCAGGTCTGCTGAATACATCATTCCTAATGTCACTCTGTGGCAGGAGCCATTTTGAACAGTTTTAGACCTGGTCCCTGTCTAGTAGCCAGTGCAGAGAGCTGGCAGCACCCATGGTAAAGCTCTAATCTTCATCATTTCACAACTTTATGTAACCTCCAATCTCTGTAACTGCACACGTTCCAGCAGCAAGCATGAATTCTGGGAGCATTTTACCTTTGTTTGGTGGCGAATAAAGGGTCTGAGGTGAATCACATTTTAATTCAGGGTTATTTCTGCAATTAATGATTAGTTTCATTATCAATTATAGCTATTGTTTTTTAAAATTAAATAGTTAAGTCTATAAAATGTTTGCTTGTTTTGTCCTAAAATCAGCCCCAAACCCCCAAATGTTCAATTTATAATATCCTGACATTTAGGAAGCAGGAACCAGCAAATATTTGGTGTGTTACTTGATAAATGACTTAATGAATTGTCAGTAGTTGTTTGTGAGCTCATTCTTAACTTTTGGAAACAGCATGTGGAACTAAATAGGCTAGTCTGAGTTCAAAGTTCGACTTCGTAGCATCTCTGAGCTTTCAAGTCTCATAGTCTTCTTTAGTGAACGGTAACATTGTCAGTCAGTGCTAATTAACTGATCAAAATCATTAGATTAGGCACATTTTTTAAAGGATTAATCACTTTAATCACTTTTATGTGCTACTGAATGTGAATATTTGCTGTCACACGAGATCTTTTGGTTTTACACTGCAATTTGAGTATGCGTGGGTACTGGGAAATTATGATTATATTATATACTAGCAGAGTATCTGTTTATGTACATATTTAAATATTTTCTGCAGTTTTATGGGATAAATAATGTATTTATTAAACATGGAAAATCAAGAACAAAAAATTGGCAGGTGGTGAAAATAAACTGAATTGCGTCAGTATAATGAACTAATCATTTTAGCACTGTTCAGGACTGCCGCACTGATTGCGCAGGTCTTAGCTCAGGGGAAAGGAGCCTGAGACCCAGGGACCAACCACACAATTTAAAGAAATATCCACGTGGAGAACAAATCTCAAAAGTTTAATAATGAAAAAATGCCTCTTTGATAGCAAACAAGTGCCTCTTCAAAAAGGTTAAACAATGGGGTTTTAATGAGGCAAGGAAACTGTTACACAAACGACACCAAAGACTGCCCTGGTACAGGCACTAAGGGGTGTTCAGTTTCAGAAAACTCAATGACTTTCAATGACAAACAAGAGAGACAGCAAAGAAACCTCAGAGGGACTTACAGGACTGAGCTTCAGGCTGACTGTCTGCTGAAGTGAGTTCTGCACCAAGCAGAGGAAGGCTTAGAATACCCTGGGTGTGCAGTTCCCCTCCTCTCTTATCAAAATGAATGAATGGGGAAAAGGAAAATGAAATAGCAGCAAATATGTATGAATGAGGGACTGCTACAATGTGGTTATAAAGTATTCAGTTAACAAAGAATCAGACTTGCCAGTAGTTCTCATTAAACCTCTACACAGAGAATAAATGTACGCTGAGATACAAATACACTACTAACCCGGGCTAACCATCATCTGGTGGAGTTTGCTCAGTTATCAAGGAGCTGCAACTTAAGTCACAGAACAGGTGATCAGCCGAAGTTCATTACTTAATGGGTTAGACTGTGAGATGCTTCTGAAAGCGCTGGGAAAAGCTAGTTAGTGGACCTTGAGTTTTTTTGTCAGGACTGAACTTTTGTTCCTTCACATTTGTTACTATGTACAGGTAAGTGCAAATAGATAAACAGCATTTATGCACAAGTTAAACTGTTATTTAAAATTGTACACAGGAGGTTGTGTCGTGGTTGGCATTGTGCTGTAGCAAGTAGTTCAAGAGTGTGCAGTGCAAAGAATGTTAGTATGTAATAAGTTACTGCATATACAGAGGTCAATGATGTGTTCCTCTTCATGGATAGAGTATAAGCAAAGCATACACAGTTTTCTTAGATGGATAGTTTATTGTTCATTATTGTCAGTCTCTGCTCAATCTTTAAGTTACAAAAGAACTTATCAAAGTAGATTTCAGTGTTTTCACATGAATGATTAAATATGGCCCCGCCCATCCCGTCTCATTAGCTAAAGTTGAGAGGAGCCTCCCTCTGCGGGAGAGTCCAGTCCAGGAGTTGATGTCATCACATGGAGCTTGCGGTGGGTCAGATGGCCCTGGCTCAGGCATTTGGCACTGTGTGGACAGTCAGCCGCTCCTACGCGCTCAGCGTCACGCCAGGACCCCAGAGGTCCGAAAGACCCTACAACAATGTTGTCCTTTGTGTCACGCTTCCAGTGGAGAGGGATGAGATTTCTCTCTTCTCCCTCTCTCTCTGTCTTCTTTTTCCCCCTGCGGTCCCTGGCTAAGTTGTGACGTACTCGCAGGCTCAAACGAAGTCATTGTTGCAGATGAATAAATGTTGAAGTAAGGATGAATGCAAGCTGTGACATAGCTGCCGGGGACGTACGCTGACGTGTGAGAGCAGATCTACAGATCATATGATCACCTCGGAACGCGTACAGCCCCTCCAGCATCCTCATATCACAACGGCTAGTTTTCTTTTCACTCTGCTAATTAAAAAGTCAGAGGTTTCACTGTCGCATATTTTAGCGTTTTACACGCTCCATAAGCTCCGTTAAAAAGAAGAAGAATGTTTACGAGGCAGGCACATGCCACTGGGTCATTGTGGCAGCGATATCATGAAAGGAAATGATGTGTGAAAGCGATGCACTTGCACGAAAGCTTGTCAAAACCGGGGCTCATGGAGATGTCCGTCTTGGGGGTGTTTCTTCAAAGGAATTCAATTAGCAGGATTTGTTTGTCTTGCTTCAAGGAGCCGGAGCAACACAGATCCTATCACGCTGATAGCATCACGCGCTAGCTCTCATCTTTGTGTTTGCTTATGTGTGCGCTGGCTCCAAATGTGCAAAGTCAGTTGCTGGTCGTCGAGTGTGGCTTCATTTCCTCTGAAAACAATCACAGTTGCTCATTTACATCTGGAGCACAGGCGAGGCATGAGAGCACCAGCAGCTCTCATATCCTGCTCCACATTTTCCATTTTTAATCTTCCTCGTTTTTTTTCTTAATCTCTCCAATTCCATTCAGCTCTCAAGTCCATTTAGCCTTTATTCTGAAGTTCAATAGTGCACTGGAGTGCCTCAGTCTATATTTAAAACCTTACCACTGAATAAATCGAGCAGAAATCCTTTAATTCTGCCAGCCGCCACCCAGCCCTAAAGTTTATACTGCTGCTGAAGCAGTGGAATGGCAATGGTAGGTTCCTAGAACAGGTTTCCTCCATATGTGGGTGTCTGAGCAGCCAGCCAGAGATCCAAGCCATCATGTGGTGGTTAGAGAAGCAGCTAGCAGAGGAAGCTTTCTGACTTTGTCTCTAACTGTGTCAGCTGCAGTGATGTTCACTGTGATGTAGAAACCTATCTAAGGCAATCCAGATTAAGACCCAGACTGCAAGTTGACTGTTACGCTGTATGGAAATGAATTGAAGACTGAAGATGGGGAGAATATACCAGCATGCTTTGGAATATGGCTGATGGTAATGTAGTGTATATATGGTATGTGGTAAATGGGCCAAAACATGTCTGAAAGCGCACGCGTTCCTAGGCAAATACACACGTTGGTGTTTTGCTGTTGTATTGTAGGGGTGGGAATCCCAGGGACCTCAGGATACGATATGATACACAATACATGGCCACAATACCAGGAACATCACGATCCAGCAATTCTGCGATAATCAATATATTGCTAGACAGTCACGATATCTAACTATGAATACAAAATGCCTGCAAAAAGGTCAGTTTTTTCTCTATTTATTGGCTGCAAATTAGGGTTAGACAATGTGTGGGGAGAAGAGATTTCCGAGGAAGGTTCCAAGCATATTTAAAACTTTAAAAAATAATGTTCGTGGTGATTGAAACCTGTCACTCTGGATGTTAAGC
This sequence comes from Micropterus dolomieu, assembly GCF_021292245.1. Taxonomy (NCBI): domain Eukaryota; kingdom Metazoa; phylum Chordata; class Actinopteri; order Centrarchiformes; family Centrarchidae; genus Micropterus; species Micropterus dolomieu. Next base: position 3,388,401 of record NC_060159.1, read on the forward strand.
ATGAGAAGCAAAATGTTTTCTCAAAATTATATTATCGCGATCGCAATGCTAACGTCCGATTCCCATTACATGTTAGCATTGACCTAACTGTCAAAGCGCTATTTTTTTTTTTATTTATTTATATGATGGGCTGGAAACATGATACTGTATCAAACATGAATCATGTATAACAATATATTCTTGTATCGACTTTTTGGCACACCCTTATATTGTATTTGGTGCGTGCTCCTTTCTCTCTGGACTCGCTTTACATTGATGTTCAACAGTACCATTTTTAGAGGCAGATCACAGTAGCTTTAATAGACCAGCATGCAATGCAGCCACAGCTTGCAGGTTTGCAGATGTATTACAGATAGTGTGAAAAGGTTTGGAATGGCACATTTGATGTGTCTCACTTTAAAAAAAATACTACTGGGGTTGCCGTCTTTTCCTACACTTAGAAAAGCTTTTTAGTCAGTAGGTATTCTGGTTAAGACTGGGTATCATTTCAAATGTTTTGATATTAGATCCTATGCGTTGCCTGACTTACAGATACAGATACCAACAATCTTTCATGCCTTACTTTGAAGAATATAAAGGTGTTTTTCTGCAAAGCTATTTTCAGCTACTACAAGAAGCCAAATTTCTCAATTGTGGTCCAAACACAAGACGCTACTCGAGAAGTGTTCCGTTTATAGAGATTTAAATCTAGAACAATCTGATAGAAGAATATGCAAAGATTGCGAAACTGCAAGCCCAAGCAAAAGCAGACATATTTTTGTCACTACCAAAACAGCATTTGAGGTATATGCAAAGACTCATAATCACAAGAAAACAGAACGGTCTTGGGTTAGTGGGTATCAAATATATAAATTACATTGTTTCATCTCTAAATAACTTCCAGAAAATGAACTGTGTTGAACAGTAGAAGTTCAAACCTATCCAAACAACATCTAATGGGAGGATAAATACTCAGAAATATGTGGCCTGTATCTGCACAGTGGTTCTTCAGTAACCGTTAGTGTCATGTGGGCGTCGTTCTTCACGCTCAACTGACGGGCAAGATAGACAATACACCTCACTACGCTTTATTATTTATTAATGATATGTTTACCGCTGTGGCAGGCAGACTGATGACAAGTGTTTGTATTTTGAGGGGGAAAACAAAGTCCTTTCTGTACGTATGTTCATGGCCTGGAGAGTTTTCATACATAATTAGCTTGCTATGAATTTTCCAGCTGCGTGTAATGTCATGTGTGGGTTACAAAGGCCATATTTTGTCCCAGCAAAGCCTCCCTGTGCTGCACGTGGATGATGCTGTTAGAAAATCTGCATTGCAAAAAAGCTGTTATGTTTTATGGTCTTTATGAATTTCTATGTGGACACAGATTTCCACACGGAGCACAGTGGAAGAGTGGCTGTTTATCTCAGATAGGAGTTAGTGAGGTTCTGTTATGGTCCCTTTCCACTGCAGCAGTAAATAGTCTCCAGAACTCTCCTGCCTGTCTGCCCTCGGTGTTACGCTCGGCTCTCCGTTTGACTGTGCAGCGTCATTTCTCTGCATTACTGATGCAGCTGCACAACGCTGACAAAGGAGAGGATTGCTTTTCCTGGCAATGGGGTCATGCTCGCGCCAGACCTCAACCTTCACCTTCACAGGGATGCTCTGTCACATGTTAAAAAGCCAGAGATGATCATTTGTACTGCAGCCATTTTGGATATTATAATCAGGGTTGGATAGAGCATGTCATCCAGAATCTGGATGTTTATCATTTCACAGATTCCCCTGTGAACAAAGAAAAGGATCCAAATCATTCGTAATGAGAAATGACATACTGAGTTATCTATCTCTTTAAAGGCAGTGGGTCCCAACCTTCTCAGCTTTTAACCTTTAAATGGACAACATGTGATCCCTTGGCCTTGTCACAGGTTGAATTTGTCTATGAGTTGCAGGAAAAAGTGATATTCCCTTCTCAGATTGTTTTATTGAGAGGGAAAGCTGTCCAGGATTTCCGAATAAAAAATCATTTAAAATAATAACATAATTAGCTTTTGTAGAAAATGTTTGAAAATGAAAATGACCGATTTTCAACAACAACTTTGAGTCCAGGGGCCTGGACCACAAAGCGAGTTCAACATACCAGGATATATTTTAGTTATCTGGCTTCACTAACACTAACAATCGCGGTCGGGATAAGCTGTACCACGAAGCTGGTTATCAACTCGGTAAGTCAACCCAGGGTTTCCCAATCCAGCCCTGAGCGCTTTCACATAAAAGAGGCGGTGTTAGCAGCAGATGACCAATCACAGACATGAACAAGTCCTTAATGACAAAATGTATGACTGGACAAATATTCTTTTATTTGTCACAAAATGCAAATACATGCAGGGTCATTCTGAAATGTTGCTTACAAATTGTTTGTGTCTTGTCTTTCACTCACACACGTTGATAGGAGATTTTATACAGATCACCCTCTTCTGCCGTCAGTCATTCAGGAGTTCCCCTCACAGAGTGTTGTTCAGGGTGGCCGCTGTGGGAACAACATCAGTTAGTAATTCTGTCTTCCTATGAACACACAAAAGCTTCTCAGTGTTCGCTCTTGAACGGAATAACCACTCTCCTTTTTGCTACCTCCGTAATGCTGCAAATCCCTCTCTCATGTAGTGTAGATGCAGACAGCCAGTGCAGGTGGAGTACAGCCTAATGTGCTGTGAGGAGAATTGTTCATTTTAATCCACTCCTCAGCAGTGTCTGTCAGTCAGCCTCACAGTGAGGGTTCGTAGCCCACTGGCAGTCCTGACCTGTCAATCAAATCACATCACAAATCACACACAGGGCTCATGGGAATGAGGATGAAACATTTTTTATTTAATTAGTGTTGTCTTGCATGTCGTGACCTTACCGTGAACCGCCTGACAATGATTCAGAAAAAACAGAGACTGAATATATTATCACTACTGAACTACCCCACAGTCTGCAGGGTTGCTCTAAATCCATGTAAAGGCTGTAGCCTACAGCTGTACATTTTGCAAATGCAGCTGTTATTGAAATGGCAAAGTGCCCTACTTACCCTTTAGAGACTAGACCTGAAATGAACCAGAAGTGGGTGGCTGAAAGCGAGTTTTATGTTAAACTGTATAAGGCACGGTGCATCTGAGCGGCACCTCTGGCTCGGACCAGGCCCCCAAAGAATATGAGTGGCTATGGTCGAAGGTGGGCAGCCAGTGGGGGAGTGTGTCCCTGTACTGAAATACAGTATTATCCTGCACTACCCATGGATGTATTGAAGTGGATACAGCGAGGCGGGGCTATGAAAGCTGTCCAGTGGCTGAACGCTATGCCCAAAAAATCACGTTGCGATTATTTGACAGAAATTGCGGGTTTTAGTGAGAATGATATATTTCCATTTTCACAGAAAAAATGTAAAAATGGTGATGATGTGATTTTTTTGTTAGGGTCTGTACCAAACAAGCATGATCCATCTGGAGGATATGATTTCTAGCTTCATTTATAATGGCATGTTGTGACACATTTGACCTGGGATTTGGGTATTTCACTTGGCCATATTGCTATTTCTATAATATTTTCATTAACTGTTCAGCCCTTCTTCGGGATGTAAAAAAGATGTGTGTATGTATGTGTGTATATATATATATATATATATATATATATATATATATATATATATATACTGCTGATGATGACATATATAAACTTTCTAGCTGTGATCTCAGTATTGCTGTTATTACAGAAATGTCTGAAATTGGCGCGACCAATCGACATGTTCATGCTGTGTCGAGCTGTGATCTTCAGCCTAGCCCGTGAACATCTTGGGCTTATAGATATATGTCTATTAAAAACTGAAAAAACAACGATTTCAAAAAAACTACTGAACAAATGAAGCTAGCCACGAGAAATACTGTTGATAATGGATCTGTCCCAAGGCTGTATTTTTTACTGTAAATGTCAATGGGATTTTGAATGAGGTTTTCTTAATTCTGGGGCCGGTTTCATAAAGATACTTTGACCTTTGCTTAAATCAAACCTATAGTTAGACTTCAGATAGATGTCTAAATTCAACTTCTGATAGATACGTCAATCCGCTCAACTTCATTTACTTCAGCAGAAAATGAACTGTCTAAAATCTTGAATAGCGCTGACCCTGTTATCAAGACCCTAAACAGAGAAAAACAGCATATGCTCTTTCACTTTGGGTAAGCTAGAACCAGAGAATGTTTGGCACTCCAGCTTGATAAACTACTTGAAAAATTTACTGATTATTGAAATTATTGTTGAGTAATTTGTACTATAGGAGTACCAGAGTAGACAAATGATATGATTTAGCAGGAGCTGTAATAGACACATAGGCCTAAATGGAATTGGCGGTGACTCTACTCATGGGCAAACAGGGAGAAATGCACAAAGCCTGATTTTTCTGCTTGAACTCTGGCTGTACAGTTCAGTACATTCAGTGCCTGCCTTCCTGCCCACTGTCCCTCAGTGGCAGCTCAACACATCGAGAGCAGTCTTCTCTTTGGACCCTGCTGTGTCTCTGGCCAGTTCCGTAGCCCACTCATCTGTCCCAGTAGCCGAGCAGCAGCATCAGAATAACTGAGCTCGTTGTGCCTTGGCCGGTCATGAGCGACTGAGTGACTTTCCCCCGCAGCCTCAGTGCCATTATGTTTTATTGGAGGAGGCTGCTGATGAAAAGAGAGAGTCGGTTCTCCGTCTACGGCCAGGGGCTCCACAGCAAATCCTGCTGGGACCCTGTCGCCATGACTGCGCCGGGCGACGGGGAGAGAGCGGAGGAAGGAGGCCACAAAGTGAACGCAGACATGTGGAGCAGCCAAATGGCAATTTTCTGTTGGTAAAGAAGACTTAAATCACATGTTTCACTCACACACTGAGGTCAGCTCGAGTATTTTGGGACACCCTCACAGTTCTTATGCACAGATCCCCAAAATAGACACGCTGTAACCTACCACTGAAAAAAAACTGTTTTGTTTCTGTCAAAACATTTAAATACAACTGGTGATTTACTCACGCCCCGCTATAGTAAGAGCTGTTTTGAAACGGTACTTTCTGCCCTGCTGAATATAATTTTGAAGAAAGGGGAACAGGTGTGTGTGTCATTCATAAATGTAAGAAAATAACACCACAGACTTAACTAGAAAGGAAGTGTCAACCCACATCTCTTATCATCCTGTTGTCCTCATCTTTTCTTTTTTCTCTTTCTTGTTTCCTCTGTTTTCTTCTGCTTTGTCTCTTTTTGTTATCTGTTTAAAGGCAGCGAGGTCAAAGCAGGCAGCACTTTGCTTCACTCTGCCATTCAGCTGTTAACACTGGGGGATTTTAAATGTAATTGTAAGTGGTGTGTGTGTGTGTGTGTGTGTGTGTGTGTGTGTGCGCGCGCGCGTGTGGTCAAGAGTGCAGCTGATGACATAATATCTGCACTGACAGTCTAATGACCATTGCATTTGAGCATGATCATCTTCTTTGCCAAATAACAAGCTGCACACAAACTAATGAATAATTTTCATGATTGTTTCCCATCATGCCCTGCTTCACGTGTATTGATCTTGTGCAGAAAAAAAAATCAGCTCACTTTGATTTAATGTACCGTTCAGTCGGTTGAGACCGAATTCAGCCAATAACAGGAAATTATTTTGTAATAGACCCTCTACATACACAAACCACCAGCAGCAGTAGAAGCAGTAGCAGTATTTTCTACGTGGGTGTCTGCTGTTGCAGAACAAATAGTTGCATCACGTCGTCGAAGCCTGCTTGCAGTTGCAGCGTTATTACCGCTACGCTCCGGCAATCATTGAAGCCACAGAGACAGATTAAATTAGATTAGCAGGGCTGAGCTTTAAAGTCAAATCTGCAGCTAATGGGTTCTAACATATTTGGCAGCAGTGACAGCGTGTCTTTTGTAAATAAAGGGCAGTTAGGAGGCGTGCCATGCAGTTAACCCGGGCCCTCCTGCCACACAAAGACTCAATTGTGTAATTCTGCTGTCAGTCAAAGAGCTGGCAGCCACTGTAAAGTTTATGCAAGCCTGGTGGAGATATATCTGGGATATAAAAGTTGCCATGCAGTGTGTCAGAAATGTCCTTTATTGTTTAGTTTATGGTTTACTTTCTGTCCTCACAGTTGTAAAGTTTAGCACATATTCTGTTATTGAAGGCTCTCTCAATGAGACATCAGCTCAGTGCTAAAATGACTAAAGCACAACGTTGTCAATTATTTCAGAATGGGTTTGTTTTTCCAAAAGGGAGGGAAATCTTATACTTTGTACTCCACTGCATTTATTCGACAGCTAGTTACTTTTCTTATGTAGATTTTACATTTTAAAAAGCGATACATCCATGATGATGGGCTAAACCAGCGGTTTCCAACCTTTTTTGGCTTGTGACCCCTTACAAGCAGAGTGTTTTCGGGACCCCATGGCTGTAAGTGTGTTCCCATCCGTTAATGCTCATTTTGAATTTGCGCATAAAAAACCTGATTGGAAACACTACACATTTTGAGAAAGTGTTGCAAGTTTACACTTGGCTGAGGTGGAAACGTTGGCGCATCAATGAAAGCAAAATGTGACAGAGTGCTGTGGAAACAGTGAATAAGTCATGACGTACATGAAGCATGTGACTTTAATGTCCCTTGAAGCTCCTGCTCCACTGAAGAGACAGACAAACAGAGGTTTGACATGTGTTCCCACACACTACCCCGATGTGCCAACTGTAGTGGGTACAAACGCACATGAATTAGCATTCTCACCTGCCGTTTTTCTGGAAATTTGGTTTAAATTTGGATGGAAACTTGACTTATGGCTTGTTAGCTGTTCTGACAAAGAGACAACTCCCCACTTAACTTCTCACATAACATAAGGAGGAAAAAAGGAGCGTCTTTATACCCCATTCATTTTCTCAAGACCCTTCAGATTTATGTCATGACCCCTGTGTTGGGAACCAATGGATTGAACTAACTGTATACAAAAGTAGTTAAAGCGAGCTCAACATAGTGATAATATATTAATCACATGGGCTATTTTTGTGCAGAGCGATACTTTAAGTACATTTAACTGATGCTACTTCTGTACTTTTACTTAAGTAGGATTTTGGCCACAGGACTATTACTTGTAAGGAAGTTCTTTGTACTTAGTTGTATTAGTACTTTATGCTGATTTGCCTGATTAGAATCACTGTCAATTCCATGTATGTGTCTATTAGATCTCGTGTCTTTGTTAAAAGATCCTCCATGCTCTCTGAATTAGTTATGGAGCCTCGAAATGACAAAAGCCTGTAAAAGTCAACAGACAGGTCAACAAGATAACTGAATACATCAATAATTCAAACGTGTCATGTATGTACGGCAGGGATTGGTCCAGGGGTGGTTCTGTGTGTGTGTGTGTGTGAACATGCATGGACACACTTATCATATAAGCATGAGCAAATTAGAAAATGTATAGATAAATGATTAAATGTAACTCCTCCCTCTAAGTGTCTGACACACGGACACTTAGTTAGTTTTAAACTGGACATTATCATCTGTTTTGTGCAATAACACCTGCTTAAATACTTAATGTGCAATACTCTCTGCTGCTACTATTTATTCATTATTACTGTTCACCATAACATTTCCTGTAACTATGTAAATGTACATATCCACACAGTCCTTTATATTTTATTTTATTTTATTTTTATCTACTCTGATATTTTTATTTCTTTATATAACACTATCTTTATTTATATTCCTTTTGCCTTTGAGCAATGTGCGCAACTGTAACACAGAATTTCCCCTCGGGGATCAATAAAGTATTTCTGATTATGATTCTGAAAACCAAAGAAACAGCAAAAGGAAGGAAATGAAAAATAAAATGAGTCAAATTAAATTGACTTATTATTATTTATTCTAGTCCCTTTTAATCATGTCCGATAGTCTTTTACTACCTTTAGTCTGTTTTGTGCGTCCATAAATGAGTACTGAGGCATGGATTCACTTTGTAAACTACTGGATGGCTTTGTTTTGTATTTATGTTATGTTTAGTATTTTATCCTGGCCTGTAAATAACTATGATTCTGTGCATGAAATGAAAAGTTAATCTTTTAACCAGATGACATTATCAGAGGGGGGTTTCCAAGCCTGCTTGTGATGCCCTACATTTGATAGCATCTCATTCACACCTGGAGAAGTGAATACATTGATTTCTACACCACCTGCCTGCTGAAGTGGCAGAAACAACTACAGAGCCACCACACAGATTTTGAAAGCTGGCAGCTTGTATGTTCTTTACAGCAACATGTTATTTACTAGTGGAAATATTGCGGTCATGTTGGCGACATGTTTCTGTGTCTAAAAGGTGAGGGGTTTTTGCCCTTCTAAGTGGATTGGGGTAATTTATTTAAAAATATATTTATCACGCTCTTCTTCTCTATGTCGTATTTCACTGCTTATGTTTTATCGGCATGATAATAGGACAAAAAAGCTATACTAATAGAAGTTGACTCTGACAGTCACTTGGCATCGTCCCAAAGCATTCTAGGAAAAATTAGCAAGGTCCATTTTTGCAAAGAAGTGTGAATGATGGCTGCTGGCACTTGCAGTTGATATTCATGTTTTATTGAAATGTACAATGAATAATTAAGTGCATCTGTGTCCCTGCAGGGCCTCTGTTGTGGCGGCACACAAAGCAATGTGGAGGAAATAAAAATCCTGATACGCTGAAAACCAGAGGTATGACTCCTCACACCCCACTGAACACAAACAAACTGTTGTTTACTTACATGCTCGTGCATGGCCCTGTGAGAACAACCTCAGATGGGTGGACTGCGAAACATGCTAAATCTGTAGGTTTTTTTGTCTTGTCTTTAAATGCATCATAAGGATAGAGGATCAAACACACACACATTCATTAAACTGCCAAAGATACCCACCAGCTGGCCACCACTAGCCAGAGGCCAGCCTGCTGCCCCACTGTGGTGCATTAGCGTGAACTGTGTGTTCTATACTGGGCAGCATGTGTACAGTTCCCTCATAATAGGAACTATGGCAAATGCAGCTACACATACCTGTTATCACTAGAGCAGTTCTGTTGCTGCCATCTTTAATCTGCATTGCAGCAGTAAGGTTAATGAGAGGTCAGCCAGTACACCCTGATCTGTTATTTTTCAACAGATGAAAGATGTTTCCTTATCCGAGTGTAAGTGTGCCGGCCGGGTCCCTGCTAGGTTAGAGTGGAACAAGATGGCACAGATTAGTTATCAACAGCTAGCAGAAATGTGTGCTTTGCCCCCTTCAAGCCGGAGTTGCAGCTGGACTGTTCACAAACCCACAATGGGACGGAGTCCAAGAACATTTTGTAAAAATGTTGTAATTTTATAAAATGAGCGCAATGTTGTACTTTGGGATTGGAATAAAGCTGTGAACTGGTAGCATACGTCGACTGTGATAGAGTGTTAGGAACATAATGTAGAGCATAGACCAGACATGTCTTGTCTTTGCTAGGTCACCAGATGATTTAAGGGATCAGAGATTAAGATTATTTTTTCAGACTATTGTCTTATTCTTGCTTCATACTGGATACTTTTATTTTTTCAGGCCTCTGAAAATACTGTGGACATCTGATATAGAACAACTCCTTTTTGGTTGAATTGCTCACAACTCATGTCCATAGCCTGTGATGAGGACTCACAAGCAGACTTTCCTGTTTTAATGTTGAACCAAAAGGTTCGAAACCACTGCTCTACTGCACAGTTCAGGAAGAACACACATGCCACCATCCCTAGTCTTGACTGAGCTGAAACCTCTGGGTCTGAAAAGTGTCTCCACCACCATCATCAATTTTCGTCTGGAAAATTCAATTTATTGATGGATAGGCCCTTGACATGCAGCATCTCGTTTTCAAGAGGGTCCAAATACACATATACATAATACAACAGGAAAAACACAAAAAAACAAACAACAAATGCTCAAAACAATTGAGTTACGAGGCAGTTTACACCCTCACCCCAGACCGAAGACACATCATAACTCAGACATGTTATAGCTAGCTCAATAAGTAGGAGTGGGAGAAATACTCGATTCTTAGATGCATCGCGATGCGGACGTGGAAGATTATGAATCGATTAACAAGTGTCTAAAAATCAATTATTTAAATGTTAATTGATAACGTAATGTTGACGGAACGCAAAAGGCGGAACTCGCTGGAAGTGCAGCGCCCGGACACGACAAAGAGACCAGTGTTCCCGTGTATTCGTCACTCCACCGCTGCGGAATGAATAACCACCCTACTTAAATGTCACACAATCATTAATATCAGTGCGCAAATAATAATTTTTACTGGCACACTGCGAGCATGGTAACACTCGACGCTTGGCAGCTCCCTGTTTGTCCTGTGTGAGTAATATTAATTATCAGCTGTATGTCATTACTAACTGAGAACATCAGGTACAAGCTTAGACTAAACTGGGGTACAGCTCTGTCCTGTATACATACTGAACATCCTGATAATTATATTTCAGTTTTCAGGAGTCTGACAACTGGTTGTTGAAGAAATGACGGACCATGGAGCTGAGGTTAATAAAGTAAATTAGGGATGCAAACTAGTCCTTTTAAGCTAATTAGGAGATGTTTCTTTTGGATTTTAATGCACAAATTAAATGCTTAGTAATTATCCAGGGATCCTGTCTAGAAAAAATGATGCATCAGGATGCATCGATAGTCGTTTTATTATCGAATCGCAGCCCTCTGAATCGTAATCGAATCGTGAGGTGCCCAGAGATGAACTCTGAATCAGGAGGTGCGCAGCGAGTGTTTGATTGTCCGAGCAGCAGAAAGTGACGCTGAACGCGAGCGGAGGAAAATATTCTGGCAGTAAATGTACGGTGTCTGTTACAGAGTGTCGGCTTCTCAAGACCAAGAAGAAAAGAGTCTGTTGTTTCCCACCTGCTGGAAAAGTGAAGCCGGTTAGCGCTAAGTTAGCTAACATCTCCCCTGCAAACTGTGCAGCTGAGCAGCTTCTACAGCAGCTACAGAGCTCAATTTATAGAAAGTAACTGGAAGCTGTACTTTATTACTGCCTACTTGTCCAGTGTTGAGAACATCAGGTACAAACTGAGAGTAAACTGACGTAGCCTGCAGCTCTGTCCTGTACAGACTGATTCAATTATTTTTCAGTTTTCAGTCTGAAAAAGTGGTTTTGGAAAAGAAAGGACGGAGGTGACTGGAGGAGCTGAGGTTAGTAAAGCTAATTTGTGATGCAAACTCGTCCTTTTAAGCTGATGAGGAGACGTTTCTTTTTGGATTTTAATGTGCAAATAAAATGCACCTCAGAAGGGAGGAGGTTTCTCATGTTGCACACAAAAGGCAAACATGAACAATCCTATCTAGAATGATTCTGAGGTCATATTAACAGGGTTTAAGGGGGTGATGTCCAAAACATGCTGTGCCATAAATGTTAAATCACTGTGGAGCAACACAACCAACCAAATTACTTTCTCCAGGTCTAAAGGTTGTAGTTCCTCCAGCAGACTGATCTTTGGCTGTTGTTTATTTATTATCTGCTCTGGCTTTTCCAACTATTTGTTCAGAGATATGGTGAAAATAATGGCCCAATATGATGTGAAATTACATATTTTTCATTGGAAAACATAAAATTTTCTTGGGGGACACCCCCAAACCCCCCAACCACCACCGAAACATTCATCTAAAGCTCACATTAAACTGGGAAAACACTGCAGTTTTAAGCTCTTCTAAGGTACATCTCATGCTCATGGACACAAGAGCAATGTTGCGTTGGTGTTTATATATTCAGACAAAAATTTTGCTTCACCTCCGCTGCTACAACTCCATCGTAGGGGAAACACCGAAGTTTATTTGTTTTGTGAAGTGTGATTATTTCTTGGTTGGGGTTGCTGTTTGTCCTGCCCCCGTTGCTGAAAAAAATCCTAGAGGAAACACTAATAATACATAAGAGATTCAATGCGAAAAGGTATCACATAGAAAGACAGAGGTCGAATCCACAGGAGTCATCAAAAACCAAAGTAATTGAAGAAGAAGCATGATGTTCATCCCTCCAGTAGAGTTCCAGAGACTGGACTATTAGGCATTCTGGAGGCTCAGAGTAGCCCAAGAACTTGAAGACATGAGCGTGGAGATTAACAAGTAATTAGGTTAATAATTAAGTGAACCTTTAGTTAAGAACTTGATAAGAAACATAATGCTTGTTCTTTCTCCCATTTATCACCCATTTATTTTAAAAACTAGAATTGAAACACAAAACCTGTTTCTGCCAAACAGCTGGCAGCCAGACCTCATCATATTTTCCCAAACAATTTCTGTGAGGCACAGTCAAGAACCATCTGTTCTACACAGCAGCTATTTGTCAGCTTCACTTGTTCTGCGACTATTTTGATGTCAAAGAGATGTCCATGTCTGGTCTAGTCAGAGGCTTTTCAGTCTGGAGCTTCCTCTTCTTGAGCGTGAGCGGAGCTTCCTACATCCCGAGCCCAGCCTGCTGACAAAGGAGACACATTGTAAAAACCCCAGCCGAGCAACCGACAAACAGCTATAAAAGGAGAGGAGGTAGAATTCATCAATGGGTTAGTGGAAACAAGCTGAACAAGGGATTCTTCCAGAAAACTGGAGTCAGCTGAGTATCCCACATTCATAGCAAGTGTATTCATTATGCAGGCTCAGTCATCACTGTCGCTAATAGCTGCTTTATTATGTGTGCTCCAGTTTCCTATGGTGTTTCTGCGTGTCTCGCTGCTCGGAGATGGAGCCAGCAGAGCGGGCTCATTGCAGAGCGGATTTACAGTTTAACGCGTGACTCAGCTTTTTTTTGGAAGAGCTTCTCGCCGTGTGAGGCGGCGGTGACATGGATGACATGCCACAGCAGGTATCAGAAGAAGCTCTGCAGAGCTAGCACATCAAGAGCCGCCTTACTGTAGGAACGTGGAGCAGATGTGTGTGTGTGTGTAAGAGTGAGAGTGTGTGTGTGCTCCAGCGCTCTTGCTGGGTGGGTGGTATTGTAGGCTGGTGAGAAACAGAAAATGAGTCACCGATTCCGATCATGTTTTCATGCTTCCACTTATCTCTGCCTCTCTGAGAGCTTCTGCATTGTGTAGACAGAAGGACTAAACAGCACAGTAGTAATTATCCTCACATTATCCGAGACTCTGATATTCATTGCTGGCGTCATGTGCCGCCATGAGACAAACACTTGCGTTCGCCTTTTGCCTCCTCGCAGCTCCCAAGCGGACTGTTCGCCCTCGCCTCCTCTCAGCTTGTTACCTCCACGATAATGGCTGATGCCAGTGTGGGCTGTGCAACTATTCACTGAAATGTCATCGTTGCCCTGAAGACTGTGGCTCCATTGTGGCTCCCAGTATGTCTAATGGTGAAGAGAGTGGGTAGAAGTGGTATCACTGAAGAACCTGTTGAAGCTTCACTCCATGATATTGACACATCTGGTGTAGGGTTGCACGACATTGACAAATTGTGATCTTGCGATATTAATCATGTATATTGTGATAATGCCATTAATTTTGATAAACGTGTAAAAACAGGCCCCGTTTCTGATATGTTCCCTCTTCGTTGTTTCGTTGAGCCACTTTTCCGTCTTTTCGCTCCTATGACTTTCCTCACTTTTCTTTTTTCTTTTTATGACTTTCTTTTCTTTTTTCCACGTAATTAAGTGATCTGTTCAGGATCTAGGCTGCAAACTGTGCCCACCGTAGCTTACACAGGATGTACTGTACTGTATGTTGGCAATTTTTGGTTGGTCCAGACTCTTAAAGAGGCCTTTTGAAGCATGACACCGGCCAACACCAGCAGCTTCTGGGCATAGAATGCCCCCCAAGTCTAGGGGGAGGGAGAAAAAATCGGTTCTTAATGCATCGCAGTGCGGACGTGGAAGAGAAGTATGAATCGATTAACAAATGTCCAAATGTTCACGGAACACAAGAAGCGGAACTCTCAGAAGTCTGTAAGTGCAGTCTGGTGTGTGCACATAACAGAGACCAGTGTTCCCCCTGTATTTGACACATTGTGTCTCTGCAGCTTTTAAAATTTCACACACTTATTATTATGAGTGCGCAACTACTGAGTTTTACTCGCATAGGGTGCGAATACGCTAACACGTTTATAGTGTGGGTAACACTCACCGCTGGGCTGGCTCCCTGTGTCTCCTTTGTGTGGCAAGAGAGTGGGCGACCGAATGAGAGAGAGCGAGCTGCAGAAAGTGATCGTGAAGGTTAGCGGTGGAAAATATTTAAGTTACTTAGTAAGTTGTCAGTCTGGCAGTAAATGTACATGTAGGTCACAAAGTCTGTTGTTTCCCCAAATGCTGGAAAAGTGAAGGCGGTTAGCGCTAGCTAACATCTCTCCTGTACAGCACGTCTTTTGGCTGCTACCTAAGTTAACAGTAGCTAAGTTAGTAGCGTGTCATTACTACCTACCTACCTGGGATGGAAAGATCAAGTAGAAGCAAAGACTAAACTGGTGTACAGCTGTGTCCTGTACTTATACTGCATGTTAGATCCTGATAGTTAAATTAGATTTCATTTTTCAGAGGACAGTCTGAAAGCTTGTTGTTAAATAATAAAGTAGAGTAAATTAGGGATGCAAACAAGCCTTTTAAGCAATTTAGGAGAAGGTTTTTTTGGATTTTAATGTGCAAATCAAATTCTTAGTAATTATCCAGATATCACATAGGAAAAAAAGATGCATCGAATCGTGAGGTGCCTAGAGATTCCCACCCCTAAGTCTTCCTTAGGCCATTTGAAGGCTGTTATGTGTCCTGCTTTATCAGGTCCACTCATGTCAGAGCGCCTTCCTCTCAGCCTCACCATCACTACACTGCCATGGTGCCGTGTTCGAGAAAAGGGAGATGTCAGCAAATTACTGCTGCAGAAACAGCAGCGCTCGGCCCCGCCGAGAGACGTCAGCTGTGGGAAACATCAAAGTGGTGCGCTGGATCCTGGAATCCTCCGTCAACGCCGCACAATGAGATACCACTCTGACAGCAGCACAAAAATCCTATCCGTCTGTGACATATACATGTGCGGTCGTCTGGTAGATTGTAGAATGTGTGTGTGCGTGAAAGTAGATGATTATCATTATTATTCATCATCTATACACATTACAGGTAAACCCCGCCATTTAGATGTTTTATTGATGATGTAGAATTTCTAGGAAATATTTTACTATGAAATCCATTGTTAATTTCCATTACACACAGATAGGTGACATTCCAGATACATAATGGGTAAAAGGTTTGGTCTACCATGAACCTCCAGAACTGCTTCAGTGCGCCTTGGCACTCATCAGACTACTCTGAGCTTGAAACACTTAGTCAGTTATTTGATCAAGTCAATCCACAGAAAGTGCAATTATTATGCAAACTGTGAATCACATTTTTAAAGCAAAAATTCTCTGGTTTTAACTATTCTGGTTGAAAAAGGGGAAGAATTTGTTTCTTCTATAAAAGCTCATTTCCATGCCTGGGTGTAGAACAATGTGCTAGAAATATCCCATGGCAAAAATATACACCCTAACAGCAAAATGGGCCCAAAAATGCTGGTTTGTTTGCCAATAGCTGCTCTTTTAGTGTGGGCTTTTCCTTAGTAGTCGACTGCACAGCAAGAATTCTGTTTGGTTTTTTTTTAAATAGGTTTGAGTTCTTTGTAAAGCCTTACCCTGCTCACCCTGCAATGGTTCCTTCAAATAAAGCAGTTGAGTTATAGAATCGAGAGAAGGTGGAGAGGAAAAAAGTAAGAGGAGGAGGGATGATTGACCTGCTGCGAGTGGTTTTAATCTACAAATCTCCAGAAAGTTCTTTTGATGTATCGCCCTCTCTTCCATTCGTCGTCTCTCCATCTTACTTGAGATAAAAGAGGCCAGGATGGGCGTAGGAAACCCAGGGGCTGGAGGGCCCTGACCACAGCTTTTTAATGAGATCTCACTTAACCTCCTCATCTGTCTACTGTTGCCTGTAATAGAGGTTGGCTGGGTGGGTGAAGGCCACGTGCAGCAGGCTGAAGTTTGGCCCAGAGAGGACTGGGATATGTATGCAACGTGTTTAGACTTCATCTGACTGGGGAAGTAACATGGTTTAAAGTTTATAACAGCCTGTGTTCAGCACCGACAGCTGGATGCTGGCTGCTGCTTACAGGATGCAAGTGTCTGTGTGCGTGTGTGTGTGTGTGTGTGTGTGTGTGTGTGTGCGTGTGTGTGTGTAGAGTATGTGGTTGTGTGTGAGCGAGAGAGCCTATTGTGCAGATGGTACAATACCATAACCTCATCCTGTCTTACTGACTTACCAAGTTGCTCACCTTCAGCACATCTGCTGCAGCATACTAATGACTTGCTTTGGGTCTGTTCAATGATTTATGTCTCAGAAACGTCTCCTCCTATTTCCTGCAAGTCAACTCCATCTCCTTAAGAGGTTGAAGCTGTGAATGTATTTTATTTTGTCGTATGTCACTGCACTCTCTTATCTTTCCTGTTACCTTCGACTGTTTGTTTCTAAGATAATGTCTATATGCAGTTTACGTTTCTGGAACACCATATGGCGAGAATAAGCACAGTTTTTCATTGGCCGGTTTGAAAAAGCAGGCGTGGGGAATCAGACGGCCAGAACAAAAGAGACTGTAGCTCCCCTTTGACAAGCTTTACTTACTGCCCAGCCTGCGGAGAGCTTTGACAGGTATATTGTCACCAGAGCTGCGAGAGGCTCCGGGTGTACCAGGCTAATGGCTTCACACTCAGATGGGCTTATTATGGACACAGGCGTACAGAGGCTAACAATGGAGTCTTTCATTTGGCTGAAAATCTTGCAAATGAAGCGAATCTTTATCCAAAATGACCATCGACCCCACAAAGAAGCCCCTAAATCCCGTAGGGTTTGGAGGTCACAGAGCTTCAGTTGTCTGAGCTCACCACATGGACCGCACCTTGGTTCCTCTGAGCTCCCCGTGTTCTGCTCAGCGTTTGTCAGTATATTTTATTTACCAATTTACTGACTGAAGGTTTCAAGTGGTTCTCTGCTGTTAAATGGTGCCAACACAAGAGAGCACTTTTGACAAGCTTCCTGTGCTCGGGGCAGTCTGGCTTGTCAATAATCAACCAGTTTCCATCAGCACTCCACATGTTGGAGGTTTAGCTGTGACGTGGATTTAATTATAATGTGGGGGGATATGGGTGGGGTGAAGGCGTCTGTTGGGCTGCGGCCATATGCCGGCCTTGGGTCCCCAGGGACTAAACCAGCGGCTTAATGAGCAGCCCCACAGGAATAAGTCCTACTTTAACCTCAGTGTTTTGACTGCTGGAAGAGGTCTGCTGCTCAGCTGATTTACAGCCGCTGATGGGTGGAAGAGGAGGAGCAGATGTAGAGGCTGGG
This sequence comes from Micropterus dolomieu, assembly GCF_021292245.1. NCBI lineage: Eukaryota > Metazoa > Chordata > Actinopteri > Centrarchiformes > Centrarchidae > Micropterus > Micropterus dolomieu. The sequence continues at coordinate 3,405,782 of NC_060159.1, forward strand.
ACCTCATCGTGTCTGGTAGCAGTCATGTGGAGTTCTTCCTCAACTGTTCCTAAACACAATTGTTTCCTCCTCTGTCTGAGAGCCATTAGGAAGACATTAAAAGCTATTTTCTTCCATCACTAGGGCTGGGAACCGTTCGAAATCTTTTGATTCTCGTGCCAATACAATAACAGGTTTTCAGTACTGATAACAAAACTTTTTTGACACCTTACTTTAAGAAATATTGACATGTTTTTCTACTAGCTTTTTTTTATTTATTTTAACAAAAGAAGATTACAAATCTGATTAGAAATTCAACATCAGCTTTCAGGTTTGGACAGTTTTGATACTTTTGATTCGGCAGAAAAAAAAGTATTGATGCCCATTACAAATGACAAATAAGACCAGAAGCCATGAAATCTCTTAATCCAGAAAAAAAGAATCCGGAAATGCCATTATACCATGGCATAAATGACTGCACCAGGGGCAAACAGGACTAAACTGGGACACCTATGATCCTGAATACTGCTTGTTAACATATCTAATTGCATTCACCTTGCTCCTTAATCATCTCTGATTAAATGGCTAAAATTAAAACTTGCAGGCCTTTACATTAAAGGCATCATGGGTATCATTTAAAATTTGAAATGCCACCTGTTGAAGCCATAGTAGTTGAATGGGAGCCTAAAATTATGGACAAGTAAGGAGATCTATTTCTTTTTTCAAATAACTGCTATATAACTTATTGGGAAATTGTATCAGATCACTTCTCATCCTACTTACGTCATCCTCAGAGTAAGGATGACAGCTTGGGAGTTTTTTTGTAATTGAATGAGAGAGGAGGAGTGAAACAGTTTAGTGACCACATGAGTTGTGGAAAACGAATTTAAGTTAAAAAAAAAATTATTGAAAGTAAACAATGGAGAATTATTTTGTTAACTTTCAATCAATAAACTGAATCGAAAGATCTCCACGAGTGTTTTTACCTTTAGTGCAAAGAAGAAGAAGAAGCAAACAGAGGAGAGGAGAGTCTGCACATACAGGCTACATTTGATATCCGTCGCAGCTGCAGCCGGAGGCTCCGTGAGGAAAATCAGCTGATCGCTGCTGTGCCAAAAAAGCTTTTAATACGATGGAACGCAGCGATCGATCGGTGATGTGAATAGCAAATAAAAATGTACAGAGTAGTGTTAAATGATACTAGTAGATGAAACCAATGGAAAGCCAAGCTTGTGGTGATAAACTTGCAACAGTGAGGAACATGCCAGAGACCGCAGCCGAAGGTGGAGCGACTGTTAAAATCTCGCATGGACTTCCAAGCGGGTGCAGGCACATAAGGAAGAAAGAGCCGTGCTCTTCTCTTTCTTTCTGTTGATGCTGTTACTTGTGTGTTTGGCTACAAGCAAAACCATACAAATAGTCATTTTTTGCCACAATCTGTTTATAAAAAGTATTGAATGAAGTACTGGTTTGACTGGAGACATTTCAATACTACTCAATACTGGGCTGTTTCAGTTGATACCTTAAAGGTATCGAGTAACGATACCCATCCCTACATTTAAGAGGGCCTACGGAAGTAAACAAACCGCCATTACTGTACTATAATGTACAGTCTGTAAACCATTTCACAGACGGCTAGGCTCCTTTTCTGGGCTGTGCTGTTATCAGCCATGCCAGACTTAATGGCAAATAATGAAAGCAAAATCCAAAAGCCTCTTCTCCATGAAATCTATTTCACCTTTATGAATCTCCATGTTTTGCTTACATTCTGATGCCTGTCTGAGAGTCGCTTTGCCATCAATCGGAAACGTTACACGGAGCCAATGATGCCCCACATATGTCACGTTTCCTGGCCAACAGTCCACTTTTACTGTATCATGCATCTCATATTTTTTTTAAATGATGCTTTATCTCTGATTACAATGCAAGACATCGTGTATGGAGAGTTTGATTTCAAGGTGAAGGTCGGACAGAAGCAGCACGTTCATGTTATTTCCCATCCACATCCTCACACTAGTGTTTTGAGACTTTCCCCGTTACCTTACACTACCTACATCATCAAATTCATCTCTGATGTATTTGCTTTCAATTTCAATTTAAATGTTTGCATGTCAACGTGGCTACTCCATATATCCTGCATTCCTTCGGGGGGGTTGTTTGTGCACTTAACAGTGGTGGCTGTATATTTAACTGATGTGAAGTTAAATCAGCGATTCGGAACAAACCACCGCAACAATGAGAAACAAACCATCTACAGTGACACTGCTGCCGCGATTTCTACCGTGACCTAAACATTAACATTACATTAGTGACCTCCCTCTGTGTTTCCGTGTTTAGTTACATTTGCATTGTGCAACATTAAAAAGTTCAGGCCTTCTCTGCCCCCTTGTGGATGTACTTTTTTTAATCATCCAGGTACCATAAAGTACACATGTAGAAGTGTAAATAATACTACTCATGCAGCAACTGTTTGTCTACATGAACCCAGGATTAAAATATATAACACTGTAGAAACCATCACACCGCAGTCAGCTGCACAGGAAAGACACTTTAGATCGTACTACAGTAGCTGTAGTGAATGGCTTTCTAATCTGCCTTGGATTTTAAAATACACCGTTATGAATGTACAGAAACATTTAATACATGGAGGACGCACAGGAAGCAGGATGAGGGGCCGAGGCTGTCATGCTAAGTATGTAACCACTCAGACTAAATGAGAACGGCAGTCTGACTGTGTAATCTTTCATACATGGAGCATCACATATCATACGATTTCTGATGTTTTCCTTCTTTTATTGTAGGAATATGAAATGCCCAGTTTCAGACATGGTTCATACATCTGTCCAGCACTTTTTCTGAATACTTTATACGCATATGTTTTATAATTAAGTGTATATGAGCATGGCTGCCACACAGTAATTAAGCATCTTCAGCAGAGCCATAGTTCAACTTGAGGACACCATGTTCCTCGATGGTGTGTGTTAACAAACAAACCTAACACGAGGAAGAGTACACACGCAGGTAGTTCTGATATTTTTTTGTTTAAGGCAAATACATATAAACAGATGTAGTATTACGTACTTCACAATGTAGAGAATGCTTTGAAACAACATTTAGACTATAATGTAAGGAAATTCAATTTACAGAACAGAACTAAACAGTGTGATTTTCTTTAAATACGCAGGAAACCCCTCAAATGGGCAGAGGGCCTGGTTGGATTCTGGCTGGGGACCTTTTGTTGCATGACATCGCTATCGCTGTTCCCCTCCACTGTAAGAAATACAATAAATACATAAAATGCATGAATTGCATCAGACGTCCCACATGTGTAACAAAAACTCATTTTATTTACAATTTGTGTGAAAAGTATTAATATTCGGATAATAGATCACATAATATGATGATATTTTACCTGAGGTCAACAAAAAAGTAATAGATTATATTATCTTTTAGGCCTAAAGTTTGTCCACACGTGTTTGTGCGATATTCTTCGTTCATTTCTGTGATAAAAACATTAAAAAAAGCTTAATTCATTTGAAATTTCAGACGTCAGTTCTTAAAATTTCTTCTTGCTGTTCACTTTGTGTCTCATTTGGATGGCTGTGTTCGTGCACGTGCGCGCGTGTACCCATACGTATAAACCCCATGAAGACAGAGAATGATGAGCCTTAAAGATTATCCCCAGCCGGAACACAATCCTCTTTGGAGGTGCTGAGCAGTGGGGGCGTTTCGGAGCCTGGGTGCTGTCTAGACGCTGCAGCTCTGTGTGCAGGAACGTGCTGTACTGAGCCACGCAGCTGCACACGCTGGCACAAGGAATCACAGCTGATTCACGCTGTCCTCTGAGGCACAGCACATTCTCACATCTGAAGGCAGACAGACACACTCACAGGAACTGAGATGTGCAGATGTTTTATTTTTCCATCGGCCTATCTGAAGCAGTGCTGTCAAAGATGGAGTGATGTTGCCCTGCCTACACTGTCTCCTAAAACGTGTCCCCTTCGTCACGGTTTGTCCTCCATCATTCAAGGGATCTTTAATCATCATGGCTACTACGTCATTTCCACTCCCCACACTCTGCTCAGGAATGTGGTAACCTAGCAACGGGGCTGGAGAGACAGATCACAGCGTTGGGTCAGTGATGGGCGACCGTGCCTCGTCTGCTGCTAGAGGTAAATCCTGCCTCTGAAGGGCATCTGTGACGTCACCCTCTAAGGCTTATCAGCTGATTTTTAATATTGCTTAATGGAAGCAGATTTAGAAAACAGACATCAGGTCATCGTTAGTGTGAATTTACACATCTATTTTTATTTTTTTGCATGTCATCTGTTTTTTACTCTGAAGAAATTTAGCAAACTAGTGTTAAAGGTTAAGAGTCGGGTAGGGCAGGGCATCCTGGTAGCATGGGGGTTAAGATAAATACCGGTTGTGGACCTTTGTGTATATCAAACCTCTCTCTCCCCCCCTCTCTCTCTCTCTCTCTCTCTCTCTCTCTCTCTCTCTCTCTCTCTCTCTCTCACTCTCTCATTGTTTCCTTTCTCTATCTCTACAGTCATAGTTCAATAAAGACAAAATGCCAAAATAACAAAAACAACACTGGATGTATACCACTAACGCTATCAATGTACCTATTTGATGTGGCACACTTTAAAAACTTTTTATAAAGTGTTGAAAAGAAAGAGTGGAAAGAGCAACAATATTGATACATCATTAAATAATTCATCATTAAGAAAACCATTACAAACCCCCATAACTGAGATATTTAAGAACCTGTATACAAACTCATTAATGGACTCTGTTTTCATCTGCAAAGTAGAGGAAGTTACTACAGTACAGAGCAGTATAGCATCAAGCTCATTCATCCTGTCTGTATAGGCCATGAAGAATAAATGTGGCTTCTGGTTAATAAAATGTGCATCGTGTGTGAGTGGAAAGCCATAAAGGCTTAATACGTGGATTTTCTCCTGCTGTTGGAGGCTGTACAGAAAGGATGGAGAAGGAAGGATGATATGAGCCAGAGTCAAACCCATGACACATGCCATAGCCTTGTTTGACTCCAGGTTGGCCCCATTCGTTGAAGTGAAACCGTGAGGTTTGGAGCTGGACGCAGAGGTCTGCTTGGCCTATTTATAGAAGGACTTGTCCACTTGGCATAAGACGCTTCATCGGCTAAACTGCCATCCTCCGAATATGAGAACTGAGTGGTTACTTTCAGCGTTTTGGGGCTGAGCCTTATTATCACACAGTTTAATTGTATTTATATTTTTGAAAATCCTAACAGAAGTTATCTCAGAGCACTATCAATGTAGAGTCTAGACTGTACTCTTTGTAAAATTGTAATGTCATTTGTAAATGTTTTCTGTGAGGTGAATGGAAACTTAACGCTGCAAGGTGTATTTGTGTCATTTAACCACATCCTGTCAGTAGTCGTATTATGATGATGCAGAGACGGCTCTCTGCCAGCAGAGTGTTGCACTCACAGGAGGTACAACTTTTGTTGTTTGTCAGTTTTGACATTTAGTTTTGGTTTCATAAGGGTATTTCCTTTTGGCATTTGGCCCCTTTAGCATTGTGATTGTAAACCTGTGGCCTACGTCCCCAGTATGAAGCAGGCTCCTACATCTATTTCTAGCAGTTTACGTGTGCCTGGAGACCCGCATCGTTGTCTGTGTTGGAGTACAGTATGTGATCCTGACACCACTGTCCTTAGTCTTGCTGGCCTGAAGGTTGAGGACATGGGGAAATTGCAGCAATGCATTCTAACAATGGCTTATTTCTTCCTGTTATTTCTTCCTGTTTGAAGTGGAGCATACAATCAACATGGCAGCAGCCAGGATTCTCAGGAGAATCTGAGGATGCCTTGACAGCAGGGCTTTCCTGCATATTTCACTCATCATAAAAACTTGAAAGGGACACTTTCAGAGTTGATCTTCAAGCGGCTCTTCAGTGTAGTGTTTTGTTTTACTCTGGCTCCCAGCATAGGACACTGTATTTTCTTGATTCACATGGGAAAGATTTACTCCTGCCTGACTGAAGAGCAAATTTTGGTTCAAAACTTTGTACATTTCTCAAAGTGATAAACAAATAATGTTATGATGAGCAGGTGCCACTGTTACAAATTCGTGTCGTCGGGGTCATTGACCTGCAGTTCCAAATGTGGCCACTACTGAAAAACTGTCACAGGGCTTCGTCAAACATCCCTGACTTTCAGTTGAGTTTCTATAACTCTAGACGATTTTGTTTCTGATTCAAAATGTATTTTAACCACAATTAATCACTCGTATGTTTTACTGCGTTTTTGCACAATCAATGTACAACAAAAACATATGGCCGGTTATGTGACAACTCTTCCATAGGTCTATTTAGTGGGGATTGGCACTTATTTGTATGTTCTGCCATGGTGACTAAACACCCAGCGCTGCAAATCACTTTTGCTGCTACATTTAGAAACAAATAGTAAGTAAGTAAAGTCAATGTACTTTCCACAGAGCAAGGAAACAAAGTGCTTTACAAGAGTAAATATTAGAAATATGACCAATAACACATCATTTATTAATCAATCAATTAATCAAACAATAAACATAAGCAATACATGAGTCAGCATGAGGTGAGACAAAGGCAGGTTTAAATAAACAGAGTCTGCATGTAAACTTAATTGGATGAACTCAAATGACACATTCTGTCAGTGTTGCTTTAAAAAAGGCAGTCTCTTCTTACCACTATTAGCAAATCTGAAGGACAAATGTGAAACAACAACACTGTTCCCCCCAGTGTGATGTGTCTGGAGAAGAAAAACAAGCACCTGAAAATGTCAAGTTATCCCTCTAAGGGTGCTTATAAAGGGACTCTGAAGGTGTCTCTTCTGTTCTGTGCTCAAATGCTACTTTGTTCCAGAGCCAAAGCCCACTGGTGATGCCGGCTGGTGCGCCAGACTGCCCAACAGCACACAGTAAATACATAAATATAATATCCAATGTACTAAAACAGGCAGATCCATTTTACTACGCAGCTGTCAGAGAATGCTCGTCATTAGTCATAGCATTGTAAATGATTGCATACCGGTATGCAACTAAATTTGAAACTACAGTTGAAACATAAATTTAAAGTTCAGGGTTTCCTGCCTTGTACCATGGAAGAAAAGCACTTGAATGAATTTGAAAGACACTTGGTGGTTTCCTCCGAGGACCAGATGAATATATCAGTGAGAAGAGCAGAGGCAGTGTATTGTGTTGGTGTTGATTCATCCAGAGCCCAGAGGAAGGAAAGAGTGTGGGGGCTGCCAGGTCAAGTCCTGGACACAGCTGCATTATTAACAGAAGGTCAGCTGTCAGCACACGTCTGCAGGGCTCACATCAAGCAGTTCACCCGATTTTGCGCCTCTGGCTGACATGTTTGTAACCTTGTAGGCCATTTAATGAAGGCTCCCCAGCCTTCTAGCCTCCACGTTTTTTACTTGTTCCAAATGAAACAGCCAGACCGCAAGGGGCACACAACACACAGAGCACCTGGAACTACGTTTCTCACCTCACCATCAAAACATATATGCAATATATTGGGTGTGAGAGCAGGAGCTAATCTGCACATTAGTTCTTTGATGCTGCAACAAAAACAAAGGTATTTTCTTGTGTCCAGTCGCTCATAATATTAATGGCACAAACAAAGCTGTTGGGAGTCTTGTCTTTGTTTAGATTTTATCAGCTGTTGCACATTAACCTTAATTTGGTTAGTTAGCCATACAAATAAATGTGACTGTTGTCTGGTAAACCTGCATCAGGAGCTGGCATCTGTTCTACTGGCACATCACTCATATAGGGCTGGACGATATGGGCAAAAATGTTATCACGATAAAAAGTTTCATATCTTTCGATATAGATAAGTATCACGATAAGTATCAACTCGTTATTTATTTTGAGTTTAAGGGCTGATTTTTGCTCCTGAGTGAAAGTTGAAGAAACCTGATGGTTACTGTGGTTTTAAACGCTTCTTTATAGTCATCACTTGAGGCCAAACAGTGGATCACTTCACAAATCTGAGGTAGAACATTCAAAACAATTATGATAAAATCTTTGTCAACAAATATGCGCGAATAAAATTAAGTAAAAGCTTTTATGTGAATAAAAAAAAAAGTGAATAAAATCAAACATTTATTGAATATTTATTAAACATTTGTTATATTGTTATTGAAAAAAATTATATTGCGATAATTATTGTTATTGTTTTATTGTCCAGCCCTACGCTCATACATAAACAACAATCCACTTTAGCATTAGCTGAAATGACCACAGTTTCCACCCTTTGCCTTAGCTAGACAGCAGTTTTCTCACGTTTACTCTTATCTTACTAAAATATTTGTCAAATGTTTTGATGGCTTATCCTGCACTCTGGGACATAAACAGACATTTATCATGTCCGTTTATTAATCAAAATGATCAAATCTCTCGTAATTACACCCGTGCCACATTCCATTTCAGTCAGACATACATCACATTATGGAAGCTAATGACGCTCTAACTTCCATTTCACTGTAACTTTAAGCACGTCACTCGTCCCTACGGTTTTACTGAGGTGGAGGCTGTTTGGCTGACCGCTGTGGCGAATCCCATTGAGAGCAGAGCAGTGGTGAAGACTAACTCATGCTCAGCAGTTGTAGTGCTGGGTCGCTGTCGGTCTTCTCTATCACCACCTCGGAGGATCATTAGGTGTTCACTGTCATCCACTCCTACCTGTATAGCTGCTGCTGTTGTTGCTGCAGCTGACACTGAGCTGCCCTGACACAATGGTGTCACAGCTGGCCCCGCCCAGCCTGAATTTGACTGACAGGAGCAGCGAGGACACGAGCTCCCTTCTACGCAGTATGGAGAGAGAGAGAGAGAGAGAAATGGTTGAGGCCGGCATTGTTGTGATCCGGGCTCCGCCAGCAGGAAGAGATGAAGACAAGCATGTGGCCTCTCCCCCTCCCCTAGCGGAACCACAGATGAGCCGGGCAGCGGGAGAAAGGGTTGTTCCAGTTATGACAGTACAATCTCAGGAGGAGGAGGAGGAGATGTTGCTGACTGTAATTAACCATATACATCAGTGTATAAAAAACAGGAGATACACTAATACCAAACTTGACTGCCTCCCATCTTCTTTGTGCTTTAAGGTTGTTTGCCTGCTGAGGTAGCGCACAAAGGCCTCTATCGTCACCACACTGGGAAGGCGACCTGTACACTCTGAGGGACCCACACTGAGAGGGATGAAAGCGCGATTGAATTTGTGATTTTTAATGAAGGGGGTTGGAGCATCCTCAGGCGGACCTCCTGCGGGGACAAGTGCTGTAAAAAAAAACAAAAAGAAATAGAGCTGTGAAAACAAGATAATCTAGCCCAGATCCTTCACTTTATAGACTCTACTCCACCCAGCCCCTTTGAAACAAACCTCACAGTGCAGGAGCTGCCATTTGAATCGCAGGAATGCTTCCTTAAGAACAAAATGGAGAGCTTAACTCTTTAATGTTGACCTTGGGGATGCCAGTAGTAGCTACTCATGTCTGGTGAAGTTCACCTTGTTGAAGTCTTACAGTGTGTTACAGGGCTCTGGTGTTTTAAAGGACAGTTGTCCTAATTAGGCAGCGATATGTCTTTGTTGTCCTTTTTGTTTCCTCTTATTTTAACATTTCCTCTTTTGCTGACATTGTCCCAAGGTTGTAAATCCCTTCCTAGAGATGTAACAGAGTTGTTTTCAAGCCAACTAAAAATAGCCATGTCCCAAGTTTTCCTTTTCAGTCCCAGCCGGCTGGGTCTGAGTAAGTGTCTCTGGTCAGCTGTGTGTGTTTCCTTTTCACTTACCACAGCAAAGCCTGGGAAAGGGAGGCCGTTGTGTTTAATTGTGGTCAGGCTGGCCTGGTGGAGGCAATATGATTGTGTGTTTTATTGGCATGTGTTTAGTCGTACATGATTAGGGTCACTGTCAGACTTCAGATACAGTATAAATACGAAGTATGTGTGTCCATAATCATGTAAGACTGTTAATGCTGGTTATATACAAAGCACTAACTGAACAATATTTATGACCTATTTGACTCAAATACATTTTTTTAGATGGTCTCTCACTGCATGTACAGTCTGTGTGACCCAAATTGTGACAATTCAGACATGCCAATTGAAAAGCCCACATTTCCGCTCAGGCTGCTGAGGACAGTTTTCCCTAACAACAGGCAACAGAGAAGGAACTGTTTATGACTGGAAAAAGGTATCCAGTTGAAGGTAACCAGTACACATGCTATGGCCTTACAGTCTGACTTATCTTTTCCTTTATCTGTCCTTTTTTCCTCTGTTGTCCCATCTTCACAGCAGGCTATTGATGTGTTGAGGGATGAGGCAGCAGAGGACACAGTTCAGCCAAGTGATTGGCTGAATAAATGTGGTTGAACTGATCGGTCAACTGTATATTGACCCAGCGTTCTGTCAGAATGCTGCTGCCATGTTAATGCCCGATCAGATGCATACAGTTACTTGCAGCTGTGGTGATAATAATAGAGTATCACCGCAGGTTGCTGGCTGCATGCATGCAGTCATGCACATAGCTTGTGTGCAAATGAATAAATGATGAGGAAGCGATGGAGAGAGGATGCTTCTGTGATGCATTTGATGCTTGTGTGAGTACATCCTTCCATCTGTGTGTTTGTTATTTGAGTGGCTAACCTTCTCTAGCACAGGCCTCATCCGACACTGGTAGGACGGCATGCTGGGAGTGCAGAGACGAGGCTTTGCCCTGGCAGATAAGGGGGCGCAGCATGTAACACCCGGACCCCATTATTAGCCTGCTCCGTTTGTCAAGTGTCAGGACACTTGCTCCTCCCCTGCCCTTCTTCCTGTCTATCCATTTCATCACCCACCGCCTTCCCTTCCGCCCCCCTGACTCTGTCCTTCCCTTCAGTTGCGTCGCACTCTCCCTCCTCTTCTTCTGTCAGCTTCCATTCTTCCTCCTCTGCCCCGTGCCGTCTTCTCTCGCTCCGTAATCATTTTCTACCGCATTATTATCCATGCAGAACTCCCTCTCCCTCTCTTTGCCTGTCTGTCTATCTTGGTGTCCCTCCTGATAAATGGCACAGCACGAGGATGGTGTAAAGTGAATAATTACTTCATGATGTGTTGTCTGTACTACAACAGGGTGAGAAACAGCAGCTTTGATTGCATTAACAGCAGTCATGCTGGCAGGGAAACGAAGGCCATTGTAGATATAGGAGTTATAGAACATCGATGGTGCTGAGCTTTGTGTTTGTGTGACATTCTGACTACTTGTGGGTGATGTCACACAGTTGTAATAATAGTCTCCTCCATTTTTGACTCTCTGGTTCTCTCTGTTCCCTCAAAGGTCAGCCCTGTTGAGATGGTTCACAACTCATCAAGTTTTGTTAAAATGTTGCTACTATGTATGCTGGTGTGCCTGAGCCATGACATCCTTAAAACACTGGGTCATACTAAGTTAAATTCCAGCTGTCAAAAATGAAAAATGTCTGTCAGTCAGCACTTTGATCCAAGTTTTCAAAGCACCATGAGACAAGTAACAAAGTTACAAAGAGGCCAAATCATCTTTGCTGCAAAATGGAATATGACGAGAGCAATAAAGTTGAAAACTATGTCAACTGTATACTGTAACACAGACTGCATTGACAAAGAGATACAAAAAAAAGCAGTGGGTGCTATCTATGTGTAATGTGGAGGATGTTGCTCATAGTGACAAACAGCACAACAGTTTTCAGCCCATTGTTTTAGTGTTACCTCTGTACAACTTTAATCCAGCCACAGCAGGCAGCTGTTTATAGCGACAAAGCTCTAATAAACCTCCTATACTCACTAAACAACAAAGTTAGCGACCAGCTGGTGAACATAGTGGAGCATTTAGCAGTTAAAGAGCCAGATACATTCCCTCAGGAGATGGCGGAGACTGAAAACAGAGCTACAAAACAGTGAATATTGATTTTACATTAGTCAGGTGGTGGTGACTTAAAGTATTTATATGTGTCTGCTGGATGTGTAAATAACACGTTAGTCATTTCAATTTTTGAAGCCCATGATATGGCAAACGTGTGATCGTCAGCCTTTCAACAAGTGAACCCAAAAAACAAACAAAACAAACATGAATTGTGCTTTAAACTAACCGATCTGAAAATACTGGGCATACACAGTATAATGTAGCTGACTGACAATCACTGCTAATTGGTATTCAGCCTTATGGGACCCATGACTGTAGCAGTTATTTTGATAATGATTTACTTGCTCTAAAGTAGGAATACGTTTCAATATTATTTTATATGTTCAGCCCTGGTGTCTTACCAGTGTCAGTATAGAGTGTGGCTGCACTCTCCTGAACAGTTGCTGGAGGCATAGCGCTGTGGACTGCCCTCATTTTCTGCCAGATTTTGCTGCCAAAATTCTGCTAATTTGAAGTTTGAAGACCCCCAAATTCCCTGTCCTCCATGACATGTATCCAATTTCATTCAGGCATCACCCAGATATTTTAAAGGTATAGTTTGCCCTTTTTTCTTCAGCTTCAAAGGTGCTGATGGAAATGTTTTTGTAATCAGAGCCAGACAAGCCCTTTCCCCCTGCTTCCAGTCTTTATGCTAAGCTAGGCTAATCGCCTTCTGTCTCCACCTCTGTCCTTAAAGTAGACCTGTTATACTGATTTTCCAATCCTATATTGTAGTTCTGGGACTCCTGTATCGTAGCTTTGCATGACTCAAAGTCTTATACTGGCTCTTCATGTATGCCTTCATTTCAGCCTCTGTCTGAAACAAGCTGTAGATGCTCCTGTCTCTTTAAGGCCCCCCTCTCAAAGCCCACTGTCTTCTGATTGGCCAAGACCTGAAGCATGTTACCAGGCTGTTGTTGTCGCTGACCGGTACAGGCAGACTGAGCATAGCTGTGCGGAGCAAATGACCATATATGGAATACTGTCTCCGTGTAGCTCTTTGTCTCAACGGAGCTGTTGGTAGAAAAAGCAGTTCATTACAGGAGAAAATCTGATGTTTTGGCTCACAGGGACTTCTTTTAAATACCTTAACCTCATTATTTGAAGCTTTGGCCATGTTCAACATAAACATCCAACATTGTAACATTGTAGATAAGTCATAAAACGTGGAAAAGCATAATAGGTCTCTTTTAACACATCAACATGAGATTGGGATAAAGCTTCTCACCACACTCATGAAAAGAAAGCAAAAAAAGTGCCCATCCCAAAATTCTTAATTATTCCAAAGGGACGAAAACAGCCTTCCATGAGGGTTCAACACGACCCACCCCCCACCTGTAATAAACCCTGCACCATCACCTCTCCATCAAATATAAACGCAGCGTCTCCCTCGACGGCTGCCCCCAAACGCCATGACATACCTTCAGCTCTGCACGACCATCCCATTCATTATTCACCTACAGTGGCAGGTGGATATGGGTGTGCCTCTGGCAGACTTGTCTTTTCTTAGAAATGGAGGTGGACTGCACCTTTTTTTCATGTGGAGTTAATCAATTTTCATGCCGTTTACTACTTTAATGACGTTTTTTACATGTTCAGATGTTTCAGGTCTTCAGGTCTTCAGCTCCAATTAAAGAACCTAATAAATTTTATCCATCCAATGTAAAGCCTTTTGCGTTAACTAATTATAGATCTGACTCCACTACTGGTCGTGTCCTGCTCTTTAATTGGATTTCCACAGAGGGTTCATTGATTTCATGTTGAGATTGGCTGAAACATTGGAGGGTTTACTTGGTCTGATATGAATCATGAGAGGATACTGAGAGCTGTATGCAAGCAGTCAAAAGGATAAAATAATTCATGTTTCCTTGTCTGAAAATGTATGCATTGTAGAGACTTTTTGCAAGGATTGATGAAACTATGCTATGAACTTCCTCAGTTTTGGTTGTCGCCTTTAGAGCTGTTTCCTGCAGCCCTCTGGGATGGGGAGCAAGAGACTGGGGGAATAAACAGCAATAAAAGCCCCTACGGCAAACAGGTGGCGGCTTTTTCTGCAAAGGAGGAATAATTAATCAGCGGAGAGGACTACGTGAAAGGGAGGGAAGGAAGGCAGAAATAAAGAGATGAAAGAGCCTTCAGTTCAAAGAGAGCAGTCAGTGATGAGCTTGGCCCTGACTGGGCCTGCAGAAGGCTGTGAGGGAAGGCGCCAGAGAAGCAGGGCTTACAACTGTCACAGCTGTCTTTGGACTGAAGTAGATTGCATTTAACATGAACCCAGTAATCTTGCTAAAATGATTGTTCTAATTGATTAGAGTTGGTCAAAAAAAAAGCAATTGCAGAATATTTATTGGAGGGGAAGAAGAAATTAATTTGACAAACATATTTCAGACACAAACATGGTTTCAGTGCCTGTCAAATGAAGTTGTTCTCTCTGGGCTCGAGGTGGACCAGCCCCTTTCTGAATTACCATTTCATTTTACTTCACTCATTCACCCTGATTCCATGCTCATGTTAGCTAATTTATGTGTGGGAACGGGGTTCTTTTGTTTTGCATCAGTACCATGTGATGTATTTTGTAATTTAAGGGTTGTCATTTCACTTGTTGCCATTTTTGTGCCCAGTCTTTTGTAATTTCTTTTCCATGGGTATAGCTAAGCAGGTAGAAGGTACCAAGCTATTTAGGGAGATGTCTGAATCTTGGAAAAAAATAAATAAATTTAGGCAATGTTTAGTGTTCTAAAATTACAATATGTGGTATTTAAACAAGATGATTTCATAGGTAAAGATAGTGTAATGTCAGTGTAATAACATGATGTGTGATCCTTAATTAGGCATGCAGTGTAAACTTCCTGTTTAGGGGGTTTCTAGCTCTTGAGGCTGCGTCTGTCATGGTCAGCTCAACACTAAAATAGCGGAGGAGAATAACAATACTCCAACTTGGCCTCTGTGAGCAGCAGATACAGTCACTACTGACTGCTTGATGTGTAATGTCACTGCGGGACAGGAGTGCCTCCACGCTGCTTTACATATTGCAGTGGTGAGAGATACTGTGTGTGTGTGTGTCCCTAATCAGTCTCAAAAATCCATCAAAACCACCTACATCCAGCTACATATTATGACCAGCTATAATGCTCTCTCCATGAAAATAGACTTGATCTGTCGTCACATCACCTCTCGTCCAAAGATTATCATTTAACAACTGCGCAGGAACAGCTTTCCATCCGGCTCAGAGGGATCAATACATTTGTTTCCTCTGCAAAAGCCGATTCAGTCTGCCTCTGCCAGTCACGGCTTATATAAAGAGTCAGAATGCAGAGCAGTTTGTGGTCTCAGTCAGTGCTGCCATCTGCTGTGAGCATATACCATTAGAGTTAATGCTCTGCAGCACTGAGGGTAGCATTGCTGCTGTTGTTGCCTGGCCCCCTGCCTGCCCCGCTGTTCTGTCACATAGGATTACAGTGCCCGCTGACAGAGTCGGTGTGGCGTGTGCTGCTGCACCGCTGCTTCACATGTGAGCCAGCAATTCCGCTCTGCCCAGGGGTTTGATACCAGGTCGTTGACATGGGTCAAACCAAGTTGATTACAAAGAGCACAAAGGTGATATGACCTCAACCTGATCCACTTTGCATTTACTTAAGGGATCAGTGTGTAAGATTTAGTGGCATCTAGCGGTGAGGTTGCAAATAGCAACCAACTTTCTAGTCTACTGCTTCCACCCCCCCCCCCCTTTCAAAGAGCGTAGGACAGCTACGGTGGCTGACACAGAGCAAAAGATGTCATTATCTGAGGCAGCAGAGAGTGGCCAGGCAAGAAAGGTAGATATATTAAGAAATTGTATTTACTTACTTATTCAGTAAAACCATATATTATTGCGACTTGTCCACTGACAGATATGGAAAATGTAAGCCAAGAAGAAGAACATAGTGACGAAATGTGCGCTGTAGAGCAGTTTGTCCTACTGTAGAAACATGGCGACGTAGCATGGTGATGTCCATGTAAGGGGACCCGCGTTTATATAGATAAAAAAGGCTCATTCTAAGGTAGTAAAAACATAACGGTTCATTGTGTAAGGTCTTTATACACCACTGACAACATAGTTATGGATCTTATATTTAATTTCTGTCAATAGATCCTCAGAAATATTACACACTGAACCTTTAATGCAGCTATCATCGCAGAGGTTGTGTCTTTATCCATAAGGCGCCATATGTGAGTTATTTCATGCAGCGTTTCCCCCATGCAATCATTGTCTCAGTTACAGAGATCAGGCAATTTAAAGCAAGGACTTAAAAGATGCTAACAATAAAAACAAGACACAGAATGTACATAAAAGATTACACAAAGAGAGAAGACAGGGCATTCAGTTTGAAAGGCTCGTCCTTGGCATAGACCTGTTATCATGTTTGGTCTAAAAAGAAGCACAAATCATACGGTAAGATTTCTCTCCTATTGGCAACCTCTGATTGTTCTGACGGGCATTTCGACATCTGTTTGCACCAGCATGCCGTTTGAGGGATCAGTCTGTAATTATATAGAAAGTGAGTGGTCACGGTGTGTCAGTATGAGGCTGCTGTTTCAGTTGGTTGAGAAGAAGGCTTCTCTCAGTGGCTGCACTGGCATCAACAAAGACCCAAGCCTAAACAAGGGTAGCCACTGATCACCTACATGGTTAAAGACATGTGAGCTGGTTGAAGTGTTCATTGCATTTATCAATATGGAAATCTGGGGTGGAAAGAACAACATTATGTGTTGACTTTATGTTCTCGGTAAAGATGCTAAAACCTCTAACCCAAGTACCCAGTAGCAACTGAAGTGACAATTTGCTAACCCACAACTTAATTACATATCATCTATATCATGGTATTTATCCTGGTATTAGTTTCTCCATACACATCACCTTTAACTGGGCATATCGTAGCGTAACAGTGCACATGGCCAAGCAAAACTTTTATCAGTGTACATACAGTTTATTGTTGAGATGTGTTTTTATAGTTAGGTTATTTTGACAGCCTTAAGTTTCTCAAACAATCTGCTCCACTCTGAAATGGTATATGTGGTATGGTAACTCCACACCTCAGGAAGAGGAAGCAGCTGGACAGACTTGTTCGCTCTGCCTCAAAAATCATCCGCTGTAAACACACCCCCATCTCTGAAAAATACGAGACCCGCATTCAGTGCAAATATCTAAAGATACTACAGTACTCAACACACACCGCCAACCCCTCCTAATGACAAAATACTCAGGGCCATCAAATTTCCTCAACAAATTTACCATCCAGTTACTAAATGGCTCCACATTTCCGCACCGGTACTTTACAAAAGCAAAGCACTGACTACTAGTTTTTTCTTTTTTAGGAGCACTTGTCATTTTAACTTATTCTTCTTTTGTACTATTGATATTTTACATCCATGAATGAAATGTTTTGATGAGGTGGGGTCCATGTGTTAAAATGTGTGTTCTTACAAAGTGTCTTGACTGTTGTGCTGTGATTGTTGTTCTGTCACCAGCACACTGAGGCAAATTTCTAACAACTAAGGTATATGGCAATATGGCAAAGTATTGAATTTGAATTGAATTAGGTATTCAAATGCTAATTTGATGTGTGCCTCAAAGACACAGGGTCTTGCATGCAAAATAACTATCCTATTTTCTAACACAGATCACATAAACATATACACATACCTTGAATTGGCTTGAAACATGCCAGAAACCTAGAGCGGAAACTCAAAACTCCTGCTTCACATACTTTCTTTTTTTCTGACCTAACCACACATGTGTTTACGCTCATACTATGGAACATTCGGAGGCAGAACAAAGAAGCAAAGACGTTCTTTCTTTCTGGCGACACACCCGACAGTCACACTAAGCCAAGTCACAGGAAAAGACGTTATCGGATCCAAAATGCAGACACTCTCACACGTTAGAATGTATTAACCAAAAGATGAAAAACTTAGGTTAGGCAGGCAGTTCAAAAAGCAAAATCCAGAGTGAATAATCAGAAAGCAAAAATCCAAAGTAAATTCACACACATACACACACACTCCTTTTTTGGTCTTCACATTAAGTTAGATTAGCTATTGTGTTTTCACTTTTAGTATCTTGTAAACAAATGCTTTTCAATGAGTTACATCGTAGTTAATTATTAAAACAAAAAATATGATAATTGGCAATTTAAGTAGGGCTGCATCTAATGATTAATCTGCTGGAGGGTTTCAATTCAGCAATTAATCTTTACGACTACAAAATGTCAGATAATTCACATTTTCTGAGAGTCCTCGGTGATGTGATGAATTATCTTGTTTAATCAAAATATTTAATTTACAGTTACAGTAGAAACTGCAAATATTTATCAACCGGTTATATGGATGACAAAATATACAAATGTGAATTTGATGATATTCTGCATGAGAAATAAAGAATATTAATCCACTGATAGTGATCAATTTGAGGTTTCCACTGTGATTAATCATCTTATTTTTGCAGCTGGAAATGTAATGATGATCTACAGGCTAAAATGAATGTTAAAGTTTTTTTTGGACATCCAGAAACTTAACTGGGTTCATCCTCAGCTCATCCTCATTGTTGAACTGTAACTCTGTGAGAACAGAAATGACAGATTGTTGACAGTTACAGTGATAATAAAATGAATATTATGTATACTGCGAGATGAATAGCCAGGTTTCTCAACCTTCCATGTAAATGTCACATCAATAGGATCAAAACCAGGAGAAGACTCAAAACTCCGTTACTGGTGAGCATGTAAACATACGTAACGTAAATGTCCCAAGGGAGGCACTAAAGGAGAAGTCATGTAGTTTCTAAGATAGATAGGGTTCATCCTCTGTGTTGCACAAATATTTCATGTCAGCCTGCCTAGTAGATTAGATTATAGTAAAATAGATAAGATTATTTCTTGTGTACTTTGGCTTGATGGTGGTCACAGAAAACTCTGGGGATCATCATCTGGGGAACGTGAATATCCACTGCAGATTTAATGGTTATATTAATCCAGTAGACGCATATTGTTGACGCTTATTGTTGGTGTTTAGTTTCGTTCTGTCGTTCATGTTTTCAGCCTCTTGTCCACAGCCGCTTGTCATTTGATTGGTGTGTGATTATCCCATTTCAGAGTGGCTATTGTTCGTCAGTGTCGCTGTCAGTTGGTAGAGGAGTGAGGTGCCTTTCTATGAGCCTCCACTTGTTTATTGCTGCTGCTAAGAAGGGGAAGCCCACACCCCTCCTTCATTATTCTTCTCTCTGTCCTCACAGTGTGACACAAGTGAATACGTTTCCTGCTTCTCGCTGCAGTCAGATGAGGTGACTGAGGCAGAAGAGAGAAGGAAAGAGTGAATGTATTCTCAAGTGACACATTCGAGGACAGGCTGGAGCCAAAGGCCAGACTGACAACTTGTCTTCTGAGGAGAGCCTGGGATTTATAGCCCATTGTGTCTGTGCTGATATACCATGCCGGCAGCTATTTTCATATTTGTTTTGCACAGAAACAATTAGATGGCATAAATTCCTATGGGAGTACAACAGTATGTGCCCTGCTGTTGTGTGGTATGTCGTTTTGAAAATCTCAGCATTTCATTTCACTGAGGGAAAGACAATCCTAACTTAGTCATAAGTAAACTATTGAGAAAGTATTTCAAGATTTTTGTAGACCGTAGTCTGGAGCTGCGTTACTCCTTACAAGCACATGCGCACAACAGTAACATTCCTTCTTTTCTACAACATAGCTGTCCACAGTGGAAAGATTCCTGCTTCATTGCAACCCAAGACTATCTGCTTATTACAAAAGCCAAGATTTTATCTCCAAAGCTCAGATACCTTGGTGATGTTGCCTGAGTAATTCTCAGACTTGACAAAGCTCCTGCAGACATAAGTAAATTATACACCTGTTCACAGGTTGAGCGTTGCTCTCTAACTGACTTTGACATGTAAAACATTTCTCTCATAAAACAATAAATAACTTTAGATTTAGATTTATGATTGAGAATTGATGTTTTACTAAAGAGACATCAAGGCTAAGAGAAATATGTTTGAGAGTGTGTTTGCCTGATTGACAGTCACTTAGCCATGGTGGTTGCTGCTTGCTCAAATTAAAATTAAGAATGCTTAGACTGTGGGAGACAGTACCCCCAAATCCAAGCTTTAAAAGTGTTAAAAACAAGCAATAATAATGAGGTTTATAAAATCATGGCGGTTTGTATGAAATGGTGGTTCTGACTTTATCACAGCAAAGCCATTTAAATCAAACAATGAACTTTTTTCCCCCCAAAACAAGTTAAACTGTCCTGTAAGTGATCATTTCAGTTATTTTCCCTGTTCGTATGATTTCTTTTTTTCATACACATTCTCCTTCATAGTAACATCAGTTTCAATTATCTTTCTCTTAAAGACACGCCATGATGTCAAGTCAGCCTCCGTTCCACTAGCCTCTGTAACTCAATACAGTTGATCTCATTCAGCATTTCTTTCATCGCTCTTTCTGAGACAAATGAAGCGTGTTCCTAAGATAAATCTGCATCCCCTACAGCAGTTGCTATAAGAAATTGAGACCTTAAACAATGATTCGTTTTAAAACTACAGCTCCCATGAAAAAACTACAAGCGCGATTACTTGCGTCATCATCATGACTTGATTTTTTCAGTACTCATAAAACTCAACACTCTCCTCAGTCATTTTGAACTGTAATCTCGGCAGACATGTCTGAGCTTCTGTCGAGCCCTGACGTTTAGCCCGAGAACGTGTAGGGCTTATGGGAAATGGTGTTCGTTAAAGGCAGCTAAAAAAAGAAATATTGAATAATGATATTAGATCTTTCAAGAAACCACCATCTTTATCTTTATCTGAACATATGAACTGAGTTTAGAAAGGCTCTGTTCCAAGGCTGTATATTGTCTTACTTCTTACTGGAACAGAAACTGGAAGCTTCAGTGTCACTTTGGCTCTTGATGTCCCACTCACAGTCTGTGTTGCTGCAACTGTATTTGCAACTTAGAATTCCAGCTTCTTAAGTAGAAAGTAGAATCCGCAGATCTCTGGAATCCAGCAGAACTTCTTCTATAAAGAGACTGCATTAGTGGAAGACTGGTGAAGATTCTTATTTCTGGCTGCTCAGGCTGACTGATTGCTCGGCTCCATGATAAAGCCAGCGTCTAGTTGCTGACGCTTTGTCCTCCCACCACTCTCCATTAAAATCAACAGGGTGATGTTGACAGCACAGCACCGTGCCTCCACGTCTCCCCCTCTCTCTGGCCAGCCTCCCTGACACCAGAGTGATAGGAGCCGTTATTCCTCATGACCAAGAAAGAGACACATTGTTTGTGTGAGTCATCCAGAAGCCAAGCCGTGTTCAGGCTATAAAGAAAAAGGTCCCTGCCTCCCGGACCAGAGTGCTAATCAGTAAAAGGATGTCATGTGTATAGAAAGCAGAGTGAAGTGAAAACCTTGAACAGAGTGATGAGCTCAGTTCAGTTTGGTGTTCTGCCGAGCCCTTTTCTGTCTGCTCAGTCTTTTGACAGACAGCATTTTTCATCTTATCGACTCACCGGTCCAGCTTATAGTATATAAGCTGATTGAATTGCCTGCATGAAGGCTCTTGTCTGTGTTTTTATTTCTCTTCCCCATTATCACACTTTATTTGTTGTTGTTGACGTAATCTTCCTCTGTCATTGAGTTATGATCCAACAGCCTGCTGTCGTTTATAAATTGCTTAAGTTTTTCATCTTAGCTGCACATCATAGTCATATTTCTGTATTTATGCAATGCGCTTTGATATTTCTTACTTTCCACTTTGTGATTTAGCGCTCAAGTCAACCACTCTCCGTATTAACCAGCCTGATGTCTTTTCCTCTCTTGTCGTCCACAGATTATAGATAATGGGCTGTGTGCAATGCAAGGATAAGGAAGCAACCAAACTCACAGACGATCGAGACACCAGCATCTCCCAGGGAGCGGGTTACCGCTATGGGGCCGACCCCACGCCGCAGCACTATCCCAGCTTTGGGGTCACCGCCATCCCCAACTACAACAACTTTCACGCCCCTGTCGGACAGGGGATGACCGTCTTCGGAGGGGTCAGCACTTCCTCTCACACCGGAACCCTAAGGACTCGTGGTGGGACAGGTAAAGGACATATGATGTTCAGAGTTAGTTAGGAACAGTCATGGTCAGAAGTGGAACGCGAAGGGGGCCACACCTTTTTTTGTCAGTGTGCAGCCCTGCCGCTGCCAGTCAAAATTGAACTCCTGATTGCACTTTCTGCTCAAATATGAAATAGCAAAAGTAAAGCTGTGTTATTTAAATGTTTTGTTAATATATTTTTATTACTAAAAGGAAGAACAAGTTCTTTAGGGAAACATCCGAAGTGCTCCTTTTTGTCTCACTGTAGGGCAGTGCTCGGCAATAGGCGGCCCACGGGCCATTGCTGGAGGGAGAAAAAACTAGAAATGATAGCAGCTGGTGCTGAAATCGATCTCAGTCAAGACAGCCAAGGTTACTCACACAATCACTTCCTCTTAACTGATTGTGCCTACAAAATAAAAGCATGAGAACTTTTTTTTTTGCAGCAATGCTTCGTGTTGAGTTTATTGAGAGCTTTTCTTTTGATTCGAAAGAGTCTCTGGCCTGCTTGACCCAACTCTGAAAAAGCCGTCAGTAATGTGTGATTGGATTCCCCTGAATTTCCTCAGGAAAATGAAAATAAGCATCACTGAATGCGGATCAAATGCCGGGACGCGCACACACACTGCAGCACATGCTTTATTGTGAGCATGTGCAAAAGTGTCTTTATAAGCTAATCAATTTGTTTAACAAGGGAGAAAAGTCCGCAGGATTTTGGGATCAATCATACAACTTCCCCAACGGGGGTCCCGCAGTCTACCGACTGAGCTAAACGTGCACACGAGTATCCAAGGGTTTGAAATAATTTGACTGTGTTCTGGCCCGCCATATAACGGGTTGAAAATAATTTGGCCCGATGCCAGACATTTGCTGAACCCTGCTGTAGCGTGACATGTAGCTAGTGCTGTAGCTACATGTTATGGGCAGACAGACAGAACTGGGAACATAAGAGCCTTTGCCAAAAAACATTTTATTTGCTGTATCATCCTAAAAGTTATCAATAGGATCTTTAAGTCAGTCCTAAAACATACTGGGAGAAATTGTGAACAAGCCGAAACAGGTGTGATGTGATCGTTCCTCTTTGTTCTGGTTAAAAGCCGAGCAGTCGAGTTCTGTACAGTCTGTAGTCGTTTCAAGGTTTTTTGATTAAAACAAGAGAAGAGGGTGTTGCAGTAATCAAGGTGAGAGGAAATTAAAGCATGTACAACAGGTCTGCATCTCTAAAATTGAAAATGGATGGTATTTTAGCAATATTTCTGAGGTGATAAAAAGACGACTGGACAAGCTTGGTGATATGTTGCTTAACACATAAATTGCTATCTAACAAGACATGAAGATTTCTACTAACTAAATACTCAACCCCGTGTAAACTTGACTGCTAGATGGCAAACAGAGTAGTGATGAAGGAGGTTTATAAAATCATGATTTTTTAACAAATAGAGAATCTGCCTTCATTTCTGTTTTAATCCAATCACTCGTGTACTTATAAAATAAATAAATGTTTTTAATCAGCTGTCTTTATTATTTTTTAAACCCTGCAGTCACATCAGTGTCAGTCATCTTTCTCTCAATGGTTGATTAAAGATAACACAAATGAATCCACATACAATTAGATAGGCTCTTGAGATGATGAAAAGCGAAAGAAGACAGACATATTAAGCATAAAGCATCATTCACTACATACAGTATTAACCAAGCGCGTGGGTAGTGGGGTGAGGAGGGTGCTCCAGCACCCCTATTGACAGGGAGGAATACAGTGTGCAAATTGCATGTGCTGACTACATAGTGGGCACTATTGTTACTATATGACAACATAACAAACAGCAGGTTAGTGCTTAATGCAGGGGATACTCTTGATATTACAGCCTCATAATTTGACGTCAGCAACTGTTTGCACTGTTTTGTCACTATTAATGAAGCTACACTGGTGTGATGCACAAATTATCCAGCGCCCCCAACCCAACTAATTATCTTATCTCATATTTAGCCTTGCAACTTTGCAGGTGATTTCTTTATTGTGTTGATGTATGAGTGTTTTCTTTCATGATTATAGAGGCTGCTGTCAGTCAATTTAAATGTTTCCATGGGTGCAGTAATGTCACAGCAAATACCCTGGGACATTTATGCAGCAAAACTAAAAGCTGTATTTATAAACTTGACAGGACAGACAGAGGAAACTCTGCAGAGGAAACAGAATTCAACTTTTAGCTTGCTAAAATTAGACCCACAGATCGAACTCAAGATTAATCTAGAGGACAGCTGCTGTACTTCAGATAGTTTCTCTGTATGAACCTGGACTCTAATAAAATAAATAAAAAAAATATTAATTAAATGCGCACTGCGTCTCTCTTAAGGGGGAGACAGGGTTGCTCTAGTTATTGAAGGCACAATAAATTGCTTCATCCCCAAGTGTGGACACTGAGCGTGGAACAGTTTTTCAAGTTGAAATGAGTGTAGCAACGATGTAATCAGCTGCGCCCGCATGGCCTTCATTTAAGTTGATTGTGTTATCAATGTTTTTTATTCTAATGATTTTATTTATACATACATATAAATATAGAGGTCCGGACCTTGGTTTCCTCATGCGACCATGCTTGTAATCACTCTGTGTTGAAGTGTGTAAGTGCGTGCCCACACACAGTCGTGTCATGCACACACGCTATGGTTAAGGTAGCGTTAGATTTAGACTAAAACAAACAACTTAATTAGGTTTAGGGAAAGATTGTGGTTTGGGTTATAATGACTACTTCATAAAGGTTGGGAGACCATGGTTACAATAATTACCGCACTTATTCTCTAAAAGAGAATAAGCTTTTAATACATCACAGGTTGTTCTCAGGTTATGGCATGGACATCTGTGTTAGTTGCACATTGAAGGTCACTACCAAATAAAGTCAAAGTTTGCAATAAACTGCGTGTGGCACGAAATCCAAGCAGAGTGCAACCCCCACGGTAATGCTACCTCAAGATTTGGCATCTTCTCCTGTTGATGTAGCTATATGTTAGCTAGCGTTTTGCTAACATTAGCTAACTTCAGATGTGACTAAATCTAGTGTAATGTGTCAGTGTAGATTGATTACATTGTATGGGTATATACATTGTAAAGTGTATGAAACAGCTTTGAACCATCTTCAAAATGACAGACGAGCTTGGCACATAGCATCTCTAAGAACAGGAAAGGGGAAAGTTGACTGAGGTTCCGCCGGGTACTAGGCTAGCTCAACTGTTGTTGGAGGACAAAGCCAAAAGGGGCAGGACTTGTGTGAAGAACAAAGCTTGATAGAGAAGTTCAAATTGTTTTAAAAAATGTGCAAAAATAATTGGACGTCAGTCACTGGTCTAATGCCTGGACTGACAGAATGAATCTGCATAGGGGAATAGAAACAGCTGCAGCCCCTCCTCCATTCCTACCACTGTGGTGCCCTTGAGCAAGACCCTTGAACCTCAAATGCACCAGTGGAGCTGCTCAGTGGCCAACAGATCAGACTGTGCTTGTACTGGCCACCTTCCTGGGGTGCCAGTATGGGTCAGCGTTCGAAGGAAAGTCAAACACTGACCCATTCCTGGCTCACCAAAAATTACAAAAAATTTAAAGAAATTAGTGGTCAAGCCATTCAGTATCTCTGCAGGTGCAAGTGCTCCGAGAGACAGTAAAAGCTAGGACGGACAAATGGCATTTAGCAAAGAATAAATAACACAAGGAAGACATTTGTTTGTAAGTTACTTTGAGCAATTGTTTGTCAGAAGAAGGACAGTATCTGCAACACATACAAGAGTGTGAAGATAGTTTCTTTTTAGATCATTCCCACACAGTTACAGCATTCTATGCGCACAGTGATAGCTCACAGCCACCCACACACATACACCTCCGTATGCAAAAGGGATTCTTTGTGCAGTTAAAGACTTCCTATGGCATCCCATAATCCTAACAATCCTCACCTCACAGCCCCTGCTATAGCTCCACTGCCGACCCCAGCCCGGCCCTGTCAGGAACGTCCGGCTGGCATTAGCGCAGGGCTTTGTGTGCCGGCCCATTGTTTGGGTAGGGAATATTCCTACTCAGGATATCCTTTATGTTTGACCGAGCCCAGGCTCCTCTGCAGAGGAACTCAGCATTTCCACTCAACTTAGCAGGAGTCCTCTCCCTCAAAGTGTGGATCATTTTCTGCGCTGTATAATCCAGATCCACACAGGGGTAGAGGAGCAGAAAGCGGTTTAGCATTTTAATTTACTCCTGGGGATATTTGGACATAAGCCACCCTTTCCTCTCAACCTCTGTTTTAACAGCCACAAACTGCATCAACCCAAACTGCAGTTGGCATCAGACATCTTATTGATTATCAGTTGATCTTTTGCTTATGTCATTTCCCCAAATGGAAATTCACACCTTTTCCTGTGACCTTATGTAACTAATTAGGTGGAATTCCAGCAGACAACTCTTGAATGAATCAATAAACTAAATACCTAGCGTCCACCTCGGCTGACCTAATGGAAAAAACACTGCAAACCACATTCGAATGATGCATTCAGGGTTGTCTTGTTATGTTCTAATGGTTAGAAAACCCAAGTGTTTCAATAAGACAGTCTGCTCTCCCGGCTCGCTGTTTGAAATCACATGAATAGCAGCAGGTCCTCTCTTATCTGTAGTTCTATCAGCAAAAGCCTCGCATAGCCTCTTCATATCAACACTGTTTCCCAGAAAGCCTCGGGCTGGTGAGAGTGTCTGAAGTGAAATGATTTGAATAAATGTGATCAAGAGAGTTTCAGTGGAAGTGCCTGTTCAACTTCCATTTGTCAAACACTCAGAAGCATTAGAACAGAAGAACAGCTTAACAGCCTCACCTCAAACCTGAGCAAAACACTTAGAGTGTTGCTTTTGTCTCATCTTATGTCCTTTGTTTTCAAGACAAATCAAGCTAACTAAAGATGGTAAGATAGATAGAGGTCCAAACCTTCCTAAAGGATAATTCCAGTTTATTAAAACAAACAGATTAGTCAAATTAATATGAAAGTGAAAAGGTAAACGATAAAGGTTTTATCTAAACTATCTGCGTGCGCACAGTTTTCCTGGGCAGTGAGGATTTATTTGCATTTTGGGTGTGCTCACGTTCAGTTTTACCTCAAAAAAGATTGGTTTTGATTATCTAGATAAACTTTTGGCTTTCCCCAGAAAGTTTGACCTTGATATAGTTGTTTGCCAAAATAATATTGACTCATGGTCTACTAACCTTCTTTTTCAAGAGCTTTTAATCACTTTGAACGTTCTTTGTGCGGCCCTCATCTGTTGATGAAGGAAACGGGTACTAGATAAAGGAAGAGCTGTCTGGTGCTCTTAGAGTAAGGCAACCTAACCAATCAAGGAGAGACTTCAGAGAAAAGATCCAAAGTATACTGGAGCATATATATATATATATATATATATATGCTCCAGTATACTATACTGTGTATATATATATATATATTTAAAATTATTAATAAGTCAGTGTGATCATGTAACGTGTCTCCTGCCTGAGCAGCAACCACCATGAGACCACCTTTCTAGAAATATGAAGTCAGTACATGTTTCCTAGATGACATTATGGTCTTAATATCCAAATTCATTCATCCTGATCTGTTTTGTGGTATTGCGGACATTATTGTACAGTGTTGGGATTTAAAAAAAAGTATGTTTGTCAATGTGTTGACTTGATTGCTTAGTTGGTAGCAAGTAGTCTCATTAAGAGAAACACACATCGACGCAACCAGGAAAGAGTTCAGCGTCTTATTCACTGATAGTGCTTAGACAGTGAATTCAATTACAATTGGAGTTCTCGAAATACTGGATAACCCTGTCACCCCAGTTGAAAGTAAGCATAATTTTAATTTAACGTTTATTTAGGCCCCCAGTATCTCACACCTCTGGGTTAATTTCTTCACTATGGTTTTTCTTTTTTGTCACCATGGACTGTTTTGTTATATTTATGTTTTACCCACCACACCTAACAGGGTAGTTCAACGGTTTTTCTCCACCTCACAACTTCATTTGAATTGTTTAGCTCCTGCTGCGATTAACACGCTGTTAACACGTCCTACATTGAGCCTAAATTCCTTCAGTGCGTTTGCCACAAGGAAGCAATAAACATGAGTGTATGGGTGAGAAAATATTCCTGTCAGATAAATGCTACTGAGATTTATTAAAACGACAGCTGCTATTCTTTTACCCCTGTGATGATTGCAAAATTAGTAGGATTAGTAAAGGGAGATCAGGTACTTTGTGAAAAGAATGTAGACTCTGCAAAGGTTACTCTGCCATTACAAAGCCAATTCTACCACAGGAAAGATGTAGTGGCAAAGAATTACAGAGAGCAAATGTTAACAGTACTTCAAAATGGAGGGGTTTAGCATGCTTGAAACTAAGTAGTTTGTTGTCTGCCCACATCGCAAGGGGTTTACAGATGTAATGAATGATCATACGCGAAGGCCTGGCAAAAAGCCTGCTGTATTAGCCACCCCATGGTTGCATCTCACTGCCCCCCTGGTCTCTGTGAATTCTCTACAAGTCTATGTAGGCTTGAAGCAGTCAGTTGTGCAAATGGGCACCCTTTAAAGGCATTCATGGTGGTAGCTCTGTGAAGGATGAAAAAATAGAGCTCGGGGATGACATTCAAATTATTTCAGAAATGTGCAAAAATGGTTGGTCGCTGGTCTACTCACTGGACTGGCAAAATTAATCTGGGTATTAAAGGAGAAACAAAATTATCTACAATAGTTGTCGAGACATTTCATTCAAACTTCAACTGACGGTGGCACTAGAGTCCATGGAACAACAAAGTCATTAGCATTCATTCTATGGGAACCAGCAGTATCTGTACCAGATTTGAATTACAATCCATCCAGCAGTTAGATATTTCAGTCTTTAAATTAGTGGAACAAGCAGGACCAACATTGCAATTTAATGCTAATAATAATAATTAATAATAGAAATATAAACATTACCAGTTAAAATATGCAATACTAATGTTTCATTATTGGGTAACACCTTTGAAATATCCTTTGCTTCCTGAGTGGCTTGCTTTCATTCAGTTTCCTCATTAAATTCAACATGACTGAGTGTGCTGCTGCTGCCAGTGTGTCATCAGATAAACATGAATCTGAGCTTCATTTTCTCTCGCTAATCTTCCGAGTGCTGACTCTGTGTTTTTATCCCCCCTGCAGGAGTCACCCTCTTTGTGGCACTTTATGACTATGAGGCACGGACAGAAGACGACCTCAGCTTCAGGAAAGGAGAAAGGTTCCAGATTATCAACAGCACGTAAGTCACTACAGCTGCTTATCAGCCTGCCTGCACTTGGGAGGAATGGTCTGAAAGGGCATGGTGCTGCTGGGAGTGGAGCAGACAGGGCGTAGCTTTTCAGCTGAGGTGAAAGTGGCAGCTTGTACAGGGGAAAGAAGGGTTTTGGTTCCATCATCTGGAACAAGCTACAGCACAAAATAAGCCTGCTTTACTTTAGTTTGTGGAAGTGTAACATTATGATATGTTACACTTCCTGTTATGATGATAAAACAGCTTAGATCCAATGATAACTGTTAAGAAGCAACTTTATATTTATATATTCACAATATTAGAGGGTGCAAAGCATTTCAAATGAGTTAGAAGGGGTGGCTTGAACATGCAATATAACAATCAGCATTAAAACACACACTATAAGTTTACACAGGGTGGAGCAGGGTCTGCAGGTCAGCAGCGTGGCGTTGCTTTAAGAATTCCCTCTGAGCTTAGACAGGAAGTTCCCTGTTATACATACAGTGATGCTGGCTAGTCTTTCGTGTGTGTGTGTGTGTGTGTGTGTGTGTGTGTGTGTGTGTGTGGATGGGAGGAGCGGCACAATCACCTGCCAACTCTTCCCAGCCTCAGCTAGCGAGTGAATGCTTTTCATTTTCTTTCTGTCCACACTGCTGGAGTGACCCTCAGCTGCCTCTCGGTTTGGGCTTCTGCGCTGGTGCAGTGACATTTGAGGAGGCCGGGGGACTGCTGGGTCTGTGCTCTGACCCTATTCTCCTTTAGTTTTCTTTGTTAGTAGGCAGCTCAGTGCATGTACAGCACTGCAGAGGGGCGGCAGGTTGTTTCATAATGAAGCAGACTGCCTGCATGTAGCCGCCACTACACTGCCAGATCTCTGATTTATGCGCAAATAGGTAAACACACAGCCAGTGGACTGACACAGTATTGGCAGCCCTATTATTACCATGAATTATTGATAACTAAGTGTAAGGCCTCAGTTTAGTTTCACAATGAAGTCAGTTTATCGAGTGAAACTATGGGAATGCTGTTTATATCAACGTAGGAAATGATTAGGAAATTAAAATCCAGACTACAGACCTGGTTCTGTAGGGCAACCTGAGAGGTGATATCCAGGGCAAAAAAAGGGTTTACAAAACACAAATACCCCAGGACAGAAAATGGACACGTCTCGTCTTTGACCCTAATACATGTAGTTCTAATTTTAGTCAGAATAATATTAACGCAGCACTTGTGTTTGTATTAGTGGACTCCTCTAAACAAGCGCAAACTGAGCTTTCACACAAGCATAGTGTCTCAAATATAAAATGTGGATGCTGTATACGCCAGCTCCACTGTACATGGCTACCTTATATCCTCAGTCTTTGGCCTAGCAAAGTTAGTCTTCCTCCTCACCACACCCGTATAGCATCCTGTCCCAGGCGGCGTCTTGAACATTCCACCACACACCTTGTCCCTGCTGAGCCTCAGCCAGATCAGGAAGACACCATCATTACAGCCTACACTACCTCCTCCTCCTCCTCCTCCTCCTCCTCCTCCTCCTCCTCTTCAGCAGGGGCCAGACATAGCTGCATCTTCACGACTTCTCCCTTCCTTCCTTCCTTCCTCTCTCCTCTCCTCTCCATCTCCCTCCATCCACCCACGCCTCACTGCTTCAACGTGTCTCTAATATGGACTGGGCTTCTTCCATCCAGCCACACTGACCCCTGCTGGAAAGAGGTGGTAAAAGCTTAAAATCCTCATCTGCTTCAGCCCGTCAGAGTTGGCGGGAAGTGACTGACAGATGCCCCACCAGGCAGGGCTCACGTGAAACAGCCAGAGATCCCAGCACCACTGTCTCAGCTGACAGAAGGCACTGTTGTCCCTTTTTGTTCATCCTCCAGGAAACGGGATTCAATCCCTGAATGTTTATAAGGCACTGCATTCAGCTCAGGCTTTTTATAACCCCCTGTGAGTGTCTTATTGTGAAGCTCCAGCAGACATAATCAGGAAATAGCTCCAGTTTTTACAGAATTTTACAAGTCTACACCACAAGTTAATTAAATTAGTACAGTTCTGATTTATGTTGTGTTGTAAATGGCTGCCTGTACGTATGACTCCTCTCACTCAACACAGTTCTGTGTTTAATTATTCTGTCATCAGCAGTCCCCATGGGGAGAGAGGATTTAAATCCATTTGGAGACAGGAGGGAGGTTCTTTGTTTACTCTTGTTGTTGTTTTCTGTCTTTTTGCGGCAGAGCAGAGTTGGTTTAAGGGTTTGTTTCTGGAGACAAAAGAGGCAGCGGGACAGACTGACGTTTGTTTATATCTCTCCAAACACACATACCAACACATCTTACACCGCACAAACACATCCTCCCGTTCCTGCGTACTTTTCTCTCTCAGAAGGCAGATTGTTGAGACTCCATCGCCATCCCCTCCCTCCTGGGGGATTCTCCATGAACAAAGGCAAGCGGGCCTGTTTCTGCCTGGGATGTTGTCCCCAGGCGATCCCCCATCATGGCTTTATTCAGCATAAATGAAGGACCAAAAACGCCTCTCCTCTCCCTTCCTCCACTCCTTTCTCTCTCTGTCTCTTTCACTGTATTTAGCATCCGTTTCACACACACAAACACACCAACACCGACATTCCCTCCTGGTGTATGAGGGATGTGATAGAAACAAGCACCGGGTGGTACAGTGTGTCAGAGAGACATTGTCAAAGCACCGAGATGTGGGGAAAAATGTTCATGTGTGACTGCGCATTCATGTGAAAGCATCGGTAATGATGGTGAACCACTTCTGTTAGCTGTCTCTTAAGGCAGCCAGATACTGAAGTGAGTAAAGACAGGAATGAAGAGAGAAGGTGAGTAGAAGAGAGGAATTTAAATACAGAGAAATGAGGGGAGAGTGTCTGTAGGAGTTTGATAAAAACATAAATGGATCTTACTAACAAAATAGAATAATCCACTTCTACTTTGTTTAAAGGATGCTATTTGATATCTGAAACAAATCTCAAGAAAAGATCAAAACCAAGAATATGTTACTTTGACATTTGACTGAAAGTGAAAAAATGAAGGATATAAACTAGGGCTGCACGATTTGGAGAAAAAAATCATATTGCAATTTGCGATTCGCTTATAATGGAACAAATGATGCTATAAGTCTACTTTCTTAATTATCAAGGAAATTGTGAAATACAGACATTTTGAAATGTGTATTATTATATGTAATATTTATAACAATAACTAGTAAAACAGGGAAGGGGAGCGCGTTGCTCTACGGAGGAGGCCAGAAGCACTTTACTGAGACACTTTATATTGGTTTTGACTTATTTGCAAGGAGCAAAATAAACACCAAATAACATTTCAGTCTGAGTGTTTTATGATTGATTTCTCCTCTAAGCTGGACAGATTGTCAGTCACTTCATACTGTATAGTCACTTCATATAGGACTTCACAAAAAGCCACTAAATTTAGTGGACTCAAAGTGCTACATTACTTTACCCTTTCCTTTAAAAAAAAAGTCTAATATTAATATTGTAGCAGATAATGAGTGAATTCCCATTCATTTCAAAGTTGTGAAAGTTCACTTTCTCATGCTAATGTTTGTGATCAAACTCAGACAGTCCAAGTACCTCTATGAATGTGGCCAAATAAACGGAATCTCCGCTTTTAAAATGATAAGATATGAGGACGGGGGAGGTGTGATGGATTTTTTTATTAGATGAATAGATGAAAGACAGATGAAAGAGTTTAAGGGATGCAGTGACGGATGGATGGGCCCAAAGAGAGCGGGCGGTTAGGGAGGAAGAGATGCACTTCAGAGAAAGACAGTAATGGCTGTGTGGGTGTCCAGGCTAAGAGGCCTTTAAAGAGCTTCTCTTCCTCTGCCCTTTTTCCACTTTCTAGACATTTAGCAGACACCCTTTTTAAAAGCTGCTAAACTTCAGTTCATGTGTCACTAACGTCACATCAGCAATTAAGCGCAGAAGCTGAAAGAACGGTACCAAGAATGTAGGAAAATAGCTAAGCTACATTGAAACAGCTAGCTTGGGCTTGTCCTAAGTGAAAAACAAAATGTCTGTCTACACCTCAGATTAATGCGCACATTTACCTTGTTTATTTAAAACATATAGTAATAGAAATATAAAAATAATACCTGTTAATGTTACAGAGAGGGGATGTTGGAGCTAAACGTGAACAACAGCAATGCGCCAAGCTGTTATTAACTAAGCAGCAGTTACAGAATGCGACCCCCCCCCCACACACACACACACACACCCAGAAAGATGAGCGCTTTCTTTTTTTTTTTTCACTTCAACCGTGCTAGCTGTTTCCCCCTGCTTCCAGTCTTTATGCTAAGCTAGGCTAACCACATCCTGACGGCAGCTCTGCATTAACCACGCAGACGCGAGATCAATCTTCTCAATCAATCTACTTTGATGTGTTCAGTGGTACAGAGGATGTCAGCTCATATGAAATAATGTGTATTAATGTGCTTCTTCTGTTTCTCCTCTTTCCCCTTTCTCTCTCTCTCTCGCTTTCAGTGAAGGGGACTGGTGGGATGCTCGCTCGCTCACCACTGGTGGCAGTGGCTACATTCCCAGTAATTACGTGGCTCCAGTGGACTCCATCCAGGCTGAGGAGTATGTAGTCTGTGTGTGTGTGTTTGTGTGTGTTTGTGTGAATGCTCCTCAGAGACCCACAGTACGCTGGTCCAGGACTAGTGACTTTCATCTAGAATGTGCTCTGAAGTAGCTTGAGCTTAGTGGACGCGAGGCCGCACATGTGCAGACGTAACCTTCCGAGGAAAGAAATTCAGGAGAAAAAGTTGTCTAATATCATCACAGTTCTTACTTTCCCTGCATGGTGGAAAAATGACTTGTTTATGACACTGTAGATAAATAAAAGGATTTTGAATTTGAAATGCCAGCCGCACCGTGAGTGAGAGGTAAATATATCCAAGTTGGGGATTTTTTCAATTTAACAGTTAATAGAGTTTAGCAGGGAAATGTATTTCCTCCTTAATCATTAAGTTTCACTCTGACATATGATCAATAGAAGGAAAATTATTTTAATCTTCCTCATCATGCGTGTAGTTTTGTCTGTGTGTGTAGCATCAAGTGCTTCCACAGACCTGAACCACCTTCCCCCGCATAGACGGTTCAGTCAGATTAAAGTTTCTGAATAAAGATTCATTCAGTTCACTGTGAGGTAGAATCTTATTATGAGCCCACTGGAGCATGCTGGGATTAAAAAAAGAGAGGAGGAGTGGGTGCAACACAGAAGTACCTCTGTGAAATATGCACTTTGGTGTCAAACTGCTCACAGCTCCTCTGCCTTTTTTCCTTCTCTCACTGTAGTTTCAGTGCATGTGAAAACCACTTTGAAATTAGGTTTCAAAAGATGTAATAAAAACAAGTTAAACTTTTACCTCTATCTCAATGTTGACTATTGTATATGATTGCAGTTTAATGAGAAACATGTTGGTAAACAAGTAATCGTAATTGGAGGTTTCTACTGCCCCTGCTAGGAATAAAAAATAGAAATAAAGTTGTTGTTTTTTTCAGGTTTTCATACTGTGACTAAACAATCACATACATATATAAGCTTTATTTTATTTAAGGAAAGTCCTATTGAGACAGAGTCTCTTTTACAAGGGAGTCCTGTCCATACACACAGATCTGCAGGGACGAAGGCAGCAGGACTTGAACTAGTCACAGTCCATACGCCAGACAAGCAGCCGGGTTAGTGTTAAAGTGCTAATATACAAACCAAAAGACCTGATTCATTTACATCAAAGCTAAAAGTGTAAAGCCCCACTAGCAGGCCCTAGTTTTGGACCAAATGAACAACCTACTGATAATTTTGCTAGTCATCGTCATGGAGCTAAAGAGGAAAATCAGTGTCCAGGATGAAAGTGGTTAATCATTTAGGAAGTATGAATGTGCTCAGTAAAGGTCACAGCAGTCTACCCAATACATTTTATCATGTCTATGTTTTTTTGTGCATACATGTATTTCTTGCCAAGTGTAAATTTTGGCCTTATCACTAGATCACTAGAGCAAAAGTCAGGAGGTCAATATTAAGATTTATCTTCCGGGCGCCAACAATATCCAGACTCCATTTTCTGGCTAATGTTGGACCTTCAGGTAACATCCTGGGATCAATAAAAATGTTTTCACATATACTATATATTGATTATAAAACAAACAGCTGTAAAACTTAGACAACTTGACTGGTGGGATTGTCACAGACTGAACTATAAGTATGTTATTTTTGTACGGACAGTCAGCCTGGCTCAGTCAGGGGAAAACACTAATGTGTTATGGGGACCAGTTAGGAGCAGGAAAAACCTTTGCAGCATCTGTACAGAGCTGAGCAGCTTTCTTTGGAATGTGTTGATCACAAGCTGTGTTTTTAATAAATAAAGTTCATGCACATCATTAAGTCTTAAAGCAACATTATGGAAGATAAATAAGGACAGCTGTACGTGTGCATTTGTTATGATTACATTACAATCAGAAACCAGCAAGATGAAAACTTTGCTTACACAGCCAAACATCAAGCAAGTGCAACAACACAAGACATAGCAATATTACTGACTAGTCCAAGCAGCAGCAGCATCAGCATAGTGTTACTTGAAACTTGCGTGGCAAGCTAGCCAACAAAGCTCTAAATCAAGGTCTTCTGCTGTTCTAATTAACTTGTTTTCTTCTGCTACAGCTGGTACTTTGGTAAACTGGGCCGTAAGGATGCAGAGAGGCAGCTGCTGTCCACTGGCAACCCTCGAGGAACCTATCTCATCCGGGAGAGTGAAACCACAAAGGGTATAACCACACACTCACACTGTCAACTAAGAAAAACCACTCACATCAGCCTGAGAGTGTAATTAAATGTAGAACCTGTGGCAGAGTCCTGATATTTCCCGCGTGGCGTTTTGTGAACTCCAGCAGTGTGTTAGCTACAACTTTGGAGTACATTTTGAGAACCAAATAGTTTGGCAGCAGGTTTTCAAGTGTCAAGCATTTAAAGTGAGAGCTGAATGCTTGTTGAATTATTCTTCGATCAAGTTGTTGATGTTCAGTGATTCACCCTCTGATCTGTCCCCCAGGTGCTTTCTCCTTGTCCATACGGGACTGGGACGATGTGAAAGGAGACCATGTCAAGCATTATAAGATTCGCAAGCTGGACAGCGGCGGCTACTACATCACCACCAGGGCTCAGTTTGAAACGCTGCAGCAGCTGGTTCAGCACTACTCAGGTATAAATACTAAGCTTTAGACTGTTTTTGTATCTAGGTGACACTTCAGGATGTTGATTTTAGGCGGCAGACTAAATAATATTACGTAATATAATACTACTGTTTTTGTTTGTAAAGGTCCATTTTACGGTCTGGTTGATTTTAGAATGTAATCTGGTTCTTTTTAGAACACAGTTTGGTTAGTTTTAGGTTGTAGTCTGGTTATTTTATACTGTTTTCCATGTATTTTGGTTAAATGTGAAACATATTCTGGCCATTTTAGAATGAAACATATTCAGATTAATTTTAGGATATATTTTGGTTAGTTTAAAACTAGTTCATCTTCCAGTTTTATGTTTTATAGTTTTCTTAAGGACGTATCCTCATTATTTTTAGGATATATTGTAGGGGTGGGAAACACCAGAGGCCCCATGGTACGATATTATCACGATACTTAGGTCATGATATTATGGCGATTTTTAAAATATTGCGATATATTGCAATTTATAACCTTTTTTTCCAACTTCAAATTGTGTACCCAAAGGAAAACTCTTTTTCTAGTGAACTGAAAAAGCAACTGATTTTATTATTATAGTACCAAAATACTAATACAATTTATATAATAAAATATCGATACTTGATGTATCGATTTTTCCCCCACACGTAATATATTGTGGTTCATTTTAGGATGTGTTCTGGACAGAAGCAAGAGGAAAGAGGAAAACAGCAGCAAATATAGACATAAAAGGACATGTAAATATAAGCAAGACTTTTATACACTTGAGCAGCCTTGAATGTTTGAAAGACTTCATTACCCAGAAATTAGGCGGCATCATGTCTGTTAAGTGTTTGCAGGATGTTGGGGGTTTTCTTAAGCTTTTGACCACAGCTGATCTCTGGAATTTGGTTTGATAAGCTGCATCACTGATGCAAAGCCAACTCAAAATATTTGATCTATGTGATTTGCAGCAAGTTATTGCCTGGTGCGGCTTAAAACCTACAGCTCTGAAAGAATATGATACGTATATGAAGTCCACCAATGCTGTCCCTTGGTAGTCTGGCTGCAATGTGGCCCAGAATAAAAATATATGAAGGATTGCATTGCCCACTCTCCATTAAAAAGGGAAACAGATGTTGTCATAAGGAGATTTGTCATGATGGAGACAGAGCGTTGACACTGTGGCCCCATTTGCACAAGCCCAAATAGCAACGTCAGAGTCTTTTCTTCTGTCCAATGTCCATTTCCTTGATTGATCCAAAATGCATTAAGCAGACACTGTTACACCATAATTGCATCTGGTCTGCCAGCACATTTTCACATACAGGAATAAAAGGTGCTACTTACCATGACGCACATACAGAAAGAGATGGAAAGCCACTCTATGTCAAATTAATTTCATTTGCTGCCTTACATGCATCTTTATGTATTTATTTAGATTCACATTCATTTTTAATCCTATACTATTGAGCAGTGAACAATAAGCATAATGTCTGACTCTGTCACTGTGAGCTCATCCAGATGTTTGTGTTGAGCTTGTTCCTCCTGGCTGTGAGTGCTGTCAGGAGATGACCGCTGCATCTGTGCCGCTGACATATTTCATAATCACATTTGCAGGATGAGAGATTATTGTCCTTAGTTGTACTCATGCGGTCTGTGTTTTTTTTCTCCCCATCTCTTCCTCAAGTTTGATCTCATTTGCTTCTCTTACTCTATTTCTCGGAGTCCGTGTTCTCAGTCTTACATTTGTTCTGTTGTATCACTCTCAACCTCTGTCTCCCTCTCACTGAAAAGAGGATATTTTTCCTGTCATGCTCTAATTGGCACATTGACACATCAATGTTTAAGCCCCAAAATCAACACCATGGATTTTCTGTATGTATTTGTGTCATGGCACATTAACCATTCATTAGTCACTCTACATTTTATCGTCCCTCTAGATGACGTGTGGAGCCGACAACACGTCTTTGCAAATAACCTTGACTCTTTTCAAGGCCTGTATTTTTATTGCTTTATGCTTTCCTCTATATTCTGTGTCTTTTAAAGAGCATGTGTGGCATCATATAATGTAGCTATTCTCCAGATGCAAATGAATGAATGAGAAAGGAACAACACATGGGCTTGAGAATCAACTAGGCTTCCGACATCACATTTAAAACCAGACTGTTTGAAAGAAAAAATAGCCAATTCTTCCATTTACGAATAAAAAGGTATTTCATAAGTAATTCATAAGCAATAAACCAGCCTTGCTAAATTCAACACACTCAGGGGTTTTGCTGCTACAACCACTTGGGCTAGTATGACCAGGAGCTAATGCTAGCTAATGTTAGCAAACAATGGATCGATAGTGTTCTTTAATATTCATATATCATACTAAGTTAAATTGTAATTAAATCCAAAAAGTTGACTCACCATCCCATCAGTTAGTAAATTTTGTGTTTTCTGTGCCGTTTGTTTGTTTGTTTGTTTGTCTGTCAGCAGCAATATTGAAAGACTACTGGCCTGATTTATATGAAACTTGGAGGAAGGGTAAAGCATGTGCCAAGGATGCAGCCATTACATTTAGACTGGATCCAAATCACGGGGCGGATACACAGATTGTTTTTCACTTTCATTAACATCGTGAGATAGGTCAATTGCAAAATAAACTGATTTTGTCGCACATGCGCAAGCCCATTGTAATTAAAGAGAATGAAAGGGCAAAAGTTGCATACCGTAGTCAATCTTTAAAGCTACTGTAAATATATGTGATTATAGCATTTTGAAAGATTGTGATTGCTGAAGTTTTTGTTTGTAGGAACACGAGACAGTCCTAGCTAAAAGCGGTGCAGTCATTATCCCAGGGTAAGATCAGGACCTCTTTTAAACTACCACTTGGCAAAGTTATAAATGGAAACTGCTTAGGTTTGGTTATTGATGAAAGAAGCATCTCATAAATTAGCGTAGTGACTTTGATTCACTCATAAAAAACAACTGTTCTGGGTTTATTTGATAGAGTAGAGAGAGAGAGAAAAGGCAGGGAGAGAGAGATGGGATGCAGCAAGGGGCCTGGGCCGGATTGGAACCCGGGCGGCCGCAGCAAGGACTCAGCCTTGATACATGGTACGCGCTCTACCAACTGAGCTACCAGGGCGACCTACAATGTTTTTTATGAGGAAATCACTAACTGAATGTTGGAACAAGTTGGATGAATTGCTCTGGCTGCAGCAGCAACACAAAGATCAAATGCTGACATATGGTTCCTTTTAAAATAAATTATCAGGGAATAATGGATTTAACTTATTAAATCTGATCAAGGCACAAAATAGATCATTTGAAGCTACCACGCCTTCCTAGGAAACACTGACTGTTTTGTTGTTCGGTGTGTGAATGTGGTCCACATATTGACAGGCTTTATGACAGTCAGCAGAAGGAACATAGAGCTGTATTGATGTCTGGGTGGAGCAGCTGAGGCAGCAGGCAGACAGCCCAGATGGGTTTTGATGGCCGAGTTGCAGGTAGAACACTCCCACGCGTGGGACGCGGGTCTTTATCTTGTCTTTACTGCCCTGTGCAAACAACGGATTTCCTTATCTCTGCCAGCGGGGAGGAAGGGGGGTCACTTTGTGCCTGCAGTATTGGGGGGGGGGGGTATCCTCTCTAGATATCAGCATGGTACCAACGGAAACTCTGCCCTAATCCCTTGGTTTAATCAATTCAGGCAAACATGAGAGCTTCCTCCAGAGTAAAAGCAAGAGATGTTTGATTTCATGACACAGATGACATGGTGTCATCTGCTGAAGTGACAACCACACACAGCCAATAGAGAGGATCGAAATGGAAGCAGCTGGAGTCCCAGCCTGTTTGGACTTACAAGATGCTAGACAGCAACCAAAATGATCACATAGCAAATCATAATATACAGATCAAATTCAAAGAGAACATTTCAGTAGATTCAGTTTATATCTGTATTAATGAAGGAACAGTGAAAATAATAAGTAATATGTTTTAGTAATGGACTGTAACGTAACGTCATTTCTTGCCAAAACTCAACAGTGCCAACTTCTGACAACCAAAATGACAATCATGTTTACTCTGCTCTGCATTGTCCTTGTTTTTAGTTGTCATATTGCTTTGAGGATTCCCCTCTCCTGCACATTGCTCTACTAACTCTCTGTACACCTCTTTATGCTCTTATTTGTGCATTGCTATGCGGCGTGTGCAGATCGAGCCGCTGGGCTCTGCTGTCGCTTGGTGGTTCCCTGCCACAAAGGGATGCCCCGCCTCGCCGACCTGTCTGTCAAAACCAAAGACGTGTGGGAGATCCCACGGGAGTCGCTGCAGCTCATCAAGCGTCTTGGGAATGGGCAGTTTGGGGAGGTCTGGATGGGTACGGATCCAGTCGCCTCCGGAAGAAGAGGTTGCACGGAAGGGGCCACACTGAGCTAGCAGAGACTCACTCCAAAAAGACAAGCAAATAATCTGGCCTGGAAGGAGAGGGGATCAAATGAGAAAATGGGGCAGGAGATTTTAATAATTCTCAGTTTGGGGCTTTTGCCAGGAAAATGATTAGAGTTTGACCCCACCCTCCCAAAATCATCTGGAAAAACATCCAGTGTGTCAGGAGACTCTGTTCTCACAGTCTAAAGATGGCTCCCTTCCATGTCCCTCACTGCATGTTCCTCTCCCTGGTAGTTAACCCTGTATGCATTCCCTTCCCTCCCCCTGTAGAGAGTGCGGATGGTTTGTGCTTTAATTTAACGGGCGAGTGTGTGAACTACATCCCTGACACTGTGGGCTTGAGTCATGATGCCTGGGAGATCAGCAGAGACGCACTTGAGTTGGAAGTAAAGCTGGGGACTGGATGTTTTGCTGATGTGTTTTACGGTAAGGAAATCCTACCAAAAAAGGACCCTGCTAAGTTTTTACCTTGGGCCACTCTTGAGATAAATGGGAAGATTTTGCACTCCTAAATGTGCCAAGAAACACATTGCAGTTTTGTTTACTAATTGGAGATAAAAGCAAATACAATCTTCACCCTCTCCAGCATTCCTGCAGGATTTTTGTGCGCACAAAAACACTTTGAAAGTCAGTTCCTATTTATAAATACAAATTTCTACTTTCTTCCAGTAATTTATTGAGTGCGCTCCGCAGTATGACACTCCAAAATGGTCAGTATTAAATAAATATTAATGACATTGTGAATGAATGACTATAATGGAATAAAATGTAGAAGCAAACAGTGTATATAAACCCAACCAACCAAAGAAAGTTTTCTCTAAGGAACACGTCTAAAATCAAAAAACTGCTTAAGTGATTAGGCTGCTAGGCCTAGCTGTCTAGCTAGTTCGCATCTGCAGCCTTGTTAAGCTAAATCGTAAGAGAGGGAGTTATGCAGCAGCATCTAGTTGGTTGTTTCCTAATTACTTGGCATTGGCATTGTTGCTCTAGGTAACAGGCGTGCGCTGATTGAAGTCCAATATGAATCTATTTTTAATGCAAAAGTTGATGTTGATGTAAGAATTTAATGTATTTCACAATTCCTTTTTCTCATTTTTATATACATGTTTAACTCTCTTCATTCATATGATTACTTTTTTCCTAATGCTTAGTGTTGGCCATTTTGGACTTCCATACTGCAGAACATGAGGGTTTGTGTTCTTATCATATTTCAGCTGGATAGATACTGAGGATAGGGTGACACCCAGACTCTGGGATCCTAATACTTCACAACCCAGCAGGTGACCATCACCTGCTCAGTCCCGACTCCCAA
Source organism: Micropterus dolomieu (assembly GCF_021292245.1). NCBI lineage: Eukaryota > Metazoa > Chordata > Actinopteri > Centrarchiformes > Centrarchidae > Micropterus > Micropterus dolomieu. Next base: position 3,448,098 of record NC_060159.1, read on the forward strand.
AATGTCTGCAAAGTGGCATCACTGAAGAAGCCTACTCTGATTTATGAGCTTACTCTTAAATGAAAACCAAACACACACACCAAATGTTGTTGATGGGCTCTGTCTTCCCTTCGGGTCACTACTAATATCTCTGCATCCATTACTGTCACAGAATGAGATAAATGGAGTACTACTTTATTGGAGTGATAACCGTGATCCATATCATATGTGTAGATGCAGTGCACATTGGTGGCATAGCCATGCTGTGTGACAGTAACTGCTGGCATACACCCATTGAGGAGCTTACTGGCTTGTTAATCATCCTACAAAGGATTATCTGCTGCCGTGCTGGCGTATTGTGGCTCTCAAAGCCCTGCCAGATCCCCCTCCTGGCTTATAAAAGCCATTTTAAATCAAGGTCCACTTTAAATCTCATACCCATTAATTATCCTTCAGCACAACCTCTGTGTATGAGAATTACAGACGAGCTGATTCTCATACTGTCTCCTGATCTCATTCTGTGTTGCATGTTTACCTCATTGTCATTTCAAAGCAAGACTTTTCCCCTGTTTTTGACTACAGTCAGCCCTCAGCCGCCAATCATCTCTTGACGGTAGACAGCAGGGTTGTCAAGTCTGACTTTGAAATGACGTGATTTTCATATGAATCGATGTTCCCCCGTATTGATGCCAGCATGTGTGTGCGTGTGCCAGGAACGTGGAACGGCACCACTAAGGTGGCAGTGAAGACTCTGAAGCCTGGCACCATGTCCCCCGAGTCCTTCCTGGAGGAGGCTCAGATTATGAAGAAACTCCGCCATGACAAGCTGGTGCAGCTCTACGCTGTGGTGTCAGAGGAGCCCATTTACATCGTCACAGAGTACATGGGCAAAGGTAGATAAACACGTACATATATACAGCTTATTTGCATGCATGGACGCAGTTCTTTGGAAAAGCATTCAGTCCCAGTGAGTTTTGGAAATTTTGTTGAGTTTCATGAATTCAGTTAAATTAAATTAAATCCTTCTATTTTATCAGAACAGAAAACAGAATTGTAGAAAGTCATAAAAATGTCAATTTAAAAAGTTATTTTAGCCCCGATCACTACTGCCTAAACTCTGGCTCCAAGCAGCTGAGGGCTGAGATGTATCAGCATTTCTCTGAGCTTTGTTTGTTTGTTTTTTTTTTTGCTGTGATGGTCTCTGTGTTTTTGACTGCTGAGCTCCTGAAAAACTAGAAAGCCTGTTGTCTTACTATGACAACCAGCAACCCCGAGTTGTCCTGTCATTAGCTATAGAATAACTGTATATTAAACAAAGTTTTTAACACAATGACTCTTATATTTATTGCTTTTTTTTTCTTCTGTTTTAAAATGTTTAAAACAGATTTGAATGTTGTGATATGTTCTAAGAAGGTGCAATAATTTCTCTGAGTGGTCATGCTAGTAGACGCTGAAATCACAGATCACAACAACAATGATGTGGCAAATCTTGTGGCACCTTTGGCACCCTGTCCTCAAGACACCCCACTCACTTTGGGAACCACCAGAATAGAAGATTACTGCAATCTTTGTAATCAAGCTATGGTAGAGGAAAGATAATTTGTTAAAATATGCGGGATTTAGGTATCCTTCCTGGAAAGGGTCCATCCTGTCTGAAACATGGTTATGCTCAGTAAATTTTACAAACATGGCAATATGTACATTAGATGTTCATGTTAGTGGCTGTGGAAATGTTGGCCTGATGTTGGTACAAGAACAATGATTTCTGAGATAATTTGGAATTATCCTCAGGGGACCATGAATACCCGCAGTAAATGTAGTCAAAATACACAGCATTACTGTGGTCCATGGACAGCCCTGCTGCTTGTGGGACAAAATATGTATAGGATTAGTTTTCAACCCTTTCCTTTGTTTTACATAAGTTGCCACAATAGCAAAAATGTCTCCAGTAGCACGGTGCAATGTACAAATCTAAAGCACCGTACTCTGTATATGTGGCTGTTTATGTGCTAGTGTGTATTTAAGCATATGGCACTGTGCATAAGCATGCAGGCAGGCTTTGCAAAAGTGTTTTTGTTCCATTCCAATTATAAATAATAGTAACTGTTCTGGTATCGTAAGCCCTTTGTTTCAAAGTGACTGAAGATGATTAAGGCCTTCAACAGTGGAATTTAAAAACCCCACAAGAAAGAACCGAAACTTGGATGTGCGCGCAGAGGCTGCCACATGTAGGTCAGCCCATTAAGCTGGAGAGGAATATGTTTTCAAAAAGCAGATCTAGTGTGAAAGTATTTGTGGCGATCAACAAGTCCCCCAATTCAGTATTTATCCTATAACTGTCTTTGGTGGTATAAAGTAGACATGAACAGGCAAATTACAGACCACATGTCTCCAAAACATTCTGCTGTCAGATTGTTGCTTGTGGTTGGTAATTATAAACAGTTCCTGTAGAGAATAGGGGCAATGATTTGCTGATGGATCTAAGGCATACAGTTTATGGCTTTAGTGTCAGCATGTGTTCTTGAACTGGACATGTGTTTCTATCTGTCGTAGGAAGCCTGCTGGACTTCTTGAAGGATGGAGAAGGACGAGGTTTGAAGCTGCCTAACCTGGTGGACATGGCAGCACAGGTATACCTGGATCAAACAACTTCATGTTGATACTTACTGTGTTGAGGTCACTGGTCTGTTTCTGGTACATAAATGTTACAGCAATAGTAAACTTGTTTCTCATCATTGGTTTCCTGAAAACAGAAAATATATCAGACTTTGGTGACACTTTGGTTCTACTACTTCATATACAAAGAGAATCAGGCCCTTATATGAAACAGGTTTATTTTATCATTTTTTACTAAGACGCCTCCCTGTTTTCCAATTTGGTCCAGTTTTAAGTTGCTGTAAATACTGTTTGCAAACTCAACAATTCCTCCATGTTCACGTGTTGTCTTGATAAATTCAGTATGTTGTTGAACTGATAGAATGCTGTCAGTGCTGAGTGCTATACTAGAGTCATGTTATGCTGCAACTAACAACTGATTAATCTGCTGATCAGTTTTTCTATTGTTTAATATAGTAAATAATTGGAAAACATTCAGTTCACAATCATATATGACAATGAAAACATCAAACCTCCCATTTGAGAAAATGAATCCAACTAATGCTTCGCACTCTAGCTTAAAAAAAATTACTGAAACGCTTGTAAAAATTGTTGCCAATTCATTTTTTGTCAAATGACTAAGTGATTAATATTCATTTCAGCTCTACTCACCAATGTTCACTCAACAGAAAGGTTTTTTTTTTCCCTAATTATTTAGATTTTGCTTTATTTTTCTGTTTTGTGATTGCTGTTAAGTTACCATCAATCAAACCCAACACTTGCTGTCTAGATATTCATCATTAAAGCCTTCCAGCAGCTCGTCGGGTGTAATCCCTTCCTGGAAGGGAACATTCCTGGAAGGATTTCATTCAAGACACATGCAGACAGGGCTGAGTTTTTTATTGACAGTAGCAAACTAAGCACAGCACTGACGGAACCAGTGCTGTGGAAATGTACATAATGCCGAATTCACCATGTCAGCCGTTATAGTACAGGTAATTCCAGACAAGGCCATTATCTGTTCTATTGATTAATTTAATAAATAGATCGCCTGCTTTTTATTCAGTACACCAGCACATAAAAACACATATTTCTTCATAACTTATATTATATTGACCCAAGTTTTTAGCAGGTAATAAGTTGTATGTAACAGGATACCTTAACCAGATTTTCAGTTTTCTGCATGTATAATAGCACAGATGTATTAAGTCTGCATGTGTAATGAAAAACATGCCAAAATATGAGTTAGCTACCTTAAACCTTTGGCATTTCTAAAGCTCAAGGGGTTGCAGGAGGCCTTAACGAAGACTGTTTCCTAATCAAGCCTACAATTTTGGCTTGACATGTTGTTTTCTCTGCCAGCCCTTAGTTATACATTTTTTCAATTCACAAAAAGTTAACTAGTAATACTTAAATCTAATCATGGAATTCTTATTCTCCACATGTATCCTGAAGCAGATCACAGCAGTATTCGGCAGATACAATGCCCAGATGATTTTTTTTCAGTGAGTGTTGATGCAGCCGTGGTCACTGTGCTGTGCTCCAGGTGGCAGCAGGCATGGCCTACATCGAGAGGATGAACTACATCCACAGAGACCTGCGATCCGCCAACATCCTGGTGGGAGACAACCTGGTGTGCAAGATCGCTGACTTCGGCCTGGCCAGGCTCATCGAAGACAACGAATACACCGCTCGGCAAGGTGGGGCTTCCCACTCAAACACACACACACACATCCACGCACACACAATGTTAAATTCACATACCTAATGCTCCCACTCACACACATTCACATACTCTATGACCGCATTAGGTCATGGAGGAAATTCTCTCAGCGGAATTTGCAACAAACCCACCAGAAAATGACGAAATGAAGCAAATAGTCACGATCAGAGTCAGCTCTAAATATGTGCTCACTGTTCCACTGAAACAGAACGTAGACATCCCTGCAGCAGAGAGACAGATGACAGGTTTATACAGCATGTTTATTAGAAATGAGTGTTATTTTAGTATTGAGCATTGAAGTGTTTCAATCCTGATAATCAGATCCTGTCAACATCATTTCAGCCAACACAGAAGCTGTGGTAGTCAACTTAATGTTTGTCATTCAGTTGATTGAAGAAATAACCCCTTGACGCCTGAATTTATTTACAATTATATAAGAAAATTACATTTTCATTTGCTTTCAAGCTGATGCTAAATTAAGTGGAGATTGTTAATTTGTCTATAGAACATAGAATAGACATAAATTCAGGTATGATGTAGGTATGATGCAATTTGGCGACAACGGGCATAAACGATAAACCAGGGCTTGCAAAAGGTTCCATTGGGGGAATAGGTGTGCTATCTCGGCAGCAGCCTGAAAGGAAGAAGTGTGATGCAGAACTCAAAGGTTCATCCTTGATCTTGGAAATAGTACTTAATATGCTGTGGGTACATTTACAGGATTCTTTCAGGGCTTTCAGCCATATCTCGTGGTCTCCACTGACTGATGAAGGTCACAAGATATGGTTGAAAGCTCCAGAAGAAATCTAGAAAATGGACCATGGGGTTATGAAGTTTTTTTCTCAAAGAAATAAGCTGTTTTGTTATTTCTCTGAGTGGACTTGCAACCACCTGTACCGCTGTGTCTTTCTCGTGCATGCTTGTCATCACTTAGATTCTGGCTGTGGTTGATTTTCTAATTGGGGAAGGAGCCATCAATGCGGAAGACACCAAACCTATTTAAAAAATCTAAGGCACTGACCACGAACAGTGTTCGGTCCTTGCCTTTCTCTCCCCCCTCATTTCCTGTCATCATAGCAGTAGAAACAGGAGGAAATACAGCAACAAAACAGTGTTTACTTACGTACACACAGTAACACACACTCTTAAGCTTTTTTCAAAGGCTGACAAATGTGGGAGGTTATTAGGTTAAGTGCCAATAAGAGTAGTCGTATTGGTCACCAGTGTACTGTTGATGTCCGTCATCTCCCTGTTGGTTAGCGTGAGCCCTCCTAACAGCTGTTCCTGTTGATGCAGTTGTCAAATTATTTTGCTGCATTCCTTAAACCTAACATGACACAGTTTTATAGCCGTGTTTGTAATTGTGACCAACCTCCTGAACTTTGATTTTCTCCTTAACTCTTTCATTAAGTTAAAGTTTAGACAATCACATGTTGATTCTGTGACCCGCGACTGGCTCAGATAGGACTGAAGAGGTAACGCTACTTTATGCAGTACATCTTAATCATTTGACTCCAGAATGTGTTGCTGAAGCAGTGTTCATTTTCTGTTTCACCATTAACCTGGTTAACCATACCAGTAAAGCGCACTGACATCAGACTGTAAAGTTTAAGGCAAAATGACAAAATAGTGTCAAAACTATTTATTTTGCCAGGCAGACATGGTTGCACTTCTGTGTTTTTGGGAGTGAATAGATGCTTCTTAAGCAGAATGAAAACACACACAAGACCTTGTACCTAAAAGCAGATTAAAAGGGTTACTACAGTGATTGCTAGTGGGCTTCCATAAAGTTGAGGGACTCACAAGAGACACATTCAAGACATGTTTTAAAGTCTTTCCTCCCAGTTTGGAACACGGGCTTTATGTAGGTAGGCTCCGAGCATAAACACAGATACAGTAACCCTTATGACATCACTAGGATTATTTTCACAGACTAGAAAGCTTTGATTGATGGCCCTTTTATAAAAAGAACAATGGTTATTACGGCTTTTTGTATGGGACATTTAAAACCATAACATTGAATGAAACAGTACACACACATGTACATACACAGTACAGATGAATGTAAAAAGAAGAACAATTAGTAGAATTAGTTAACATTCTACGTAGATTTACAACTATATACACACTATATACTGTCAAATACAAAAATAATAACAAGTGTGTACTCTCAAATACAGTCAGAGTAGGATCAAAATGGAGTTTGTCGGTGGAGATGAGAGACGCTGTGGCGTTTTGAGTCTGATGGCAGATGGCACAAATGAGCCTCCCAGGCGCTTTGAGGCTCGGGGCTGGAGGAGTCTGTGGCTGAAAGTGCTCCTGAACTGCCTCAGCTCAGCATAGAGGGGTGAGAGGGGTTGTCCGTGATGGCTTTCAGCTTCCCTCTCATCCTCCTGATAAGTTCAGCCACACACAAAGAGTCACGTCACCCATGGTAACATACAGTAACAAGAATGGTGACTCACTTTAGCGTTTATGTCTGGCTGCAGCTGGCACTTTTAGCTCCACCTAGTCCATAAAAAACGCACTCAGATATTATCACTGAAGACCAAGTTAGCACTAAAATGAGAACACATTAGAAAGAGATGCTCAAAGAGTCCACAAAGGTGCAGGAACGGATGCACACATAGCCTACAACCTGTGATGGCAAGTAGTAATATTAATTACTACTAATATTATGAATGATTAAAAGCTCTGCTGTGTTTGTGGATTTTATGACACTGGACTAGAATCATCCACTTACCATAGTGGACACAGCTAATATCAGAGTGTCCAAGACATATTCAGACTGTGTCCTTGTCATCTTGTCCTTTGGTGAAATAAAACATAATTGAAATGTTCGGGAGAACTACACCCATCTGCATCACAGTAGGTCATTCTGCGGCTGTACTATCAACAATAAAGGCAAAGTTGTCCCAAATGAATCCCCGTTATTGTCCCCAATAATGCTCATGTCTGCTCTGCTCTCTTACAGGTGCAAAGTTCCCCATCAAGTGGACCGCCCCGGAGGCTGCGCTGTACGGAAAGTTCACCATCAAGTCAGACGTGTGGTCGTTTGGCATCTTGCTGACAGAGCTGGTCACCAAGGGTCGGGTGCCTTACCCAGGTGAGGGGAGGTGGGCGGGGGGGGTAAACAGAGAGCGAAGGCTCTGCGTGGTGTGTCTTTCACCTTGAGCCACTCAGGACACGTCGATAAAGTGGCCTGATAAGAAGAAACCCGAGCACAAACAGCTTTTCCTATGACAACAGGCGGCCCCTCCTGCTGTTTATGGGAGTAAAAGGTTCTTTAATGCTTGGGTAACCTTCCATTCTTTGCCAGAATGTGAGATAACCCTTAATTACTTTGGCTCGCCTGCGGGACCACTTGAATTTCTGACAGAAAGAAGTGAGGGGGAGGCTGGCCGAGGCACAGAGTGTACTCAGAGTGCAGCTCCACGCAGGGAGGGAAACACATGTTTGTACAGATGGGGCTGGTGGGCTGGTTGTGCTTCAGGGAGAAGGTGAGGGAGGTTAGCACGCAATGGGCTGAAGGAGCAGCGTCATGCTAACAGATGTGTTTCTTTCTGAGGCCACCTCTGGGTCCTTGACAGGATTGGGTAGTCGCCAAAGTGTGTACTCAAGTAAAAGTACTGTTTTACTAGAAAGTAGAATTAGTCATCACAATAACTACTTGAGTGAAAGTATAAATGTATAGACTGTGTGACATGTGTGGACATGACTGAGGTGAAGGTAAAGAAGTGAACGCGCGTGTATTTATATTCAGTTTGTGATGTAATGTCACATTGTAATCTTCTGTTTAGATAATTAGTTAAATATGTCAAAAATATGAAAATAAAAGAGGTCAACATGCTATCTCTTAAATCCCACCAGTGGTTTTCACTCCAATGTCAGACAGAGGGTCTTAATCAGCCTGACGTCTTTAAAATCACGCAAACGCTTTGTTCATGTTCATCGTCTTCCCGCTTTTATTCAACATTTTCGAAAAGTTTATCGCAGACAAACAACATTTACATTTACAAACAAGTTTTAAACTAACAAAAAATAATGAGTGTTTCTTACCAGCTTTGTAATCCACAACTTCTAGTAACCTGAATTGACAGTGTTTCCTTTAATCTGGTGACTCTTTTTACTGCATCTGTCTGTCCCAGCTATAGTCTCTAACTAGAGTGATGTTGCTCATTGTCACACAGTTTCAAGAAAATTTGTAAAAGAGGAAAAATCGATGGCCACTTCGACATTCAGGCTGGGTAATGCTGAGGATCGAACCTCCGATCCTTATTAGTGGGTGACCTGCTCTAATTCTAAGCCACAGCCAGACCAAAGGACCGCCTGAAACTCCACATTTTTAATTACAACGCAGGTACAGTAGAAGAGTGGCTGTGGACACCAGATAAAAATTGTTCAAATAAAATGTTAAAAGAGTGTTATTTCAAAATCCCTATCCACAACATGAAGATTAAGCAGACAACTGCGTCACTCCCAGATTGTCAACAATTCTCTGTGGATGTTAAAACGCCAAATCCAACAGGACTCTACTTTAAAAATAAAAACCAACTAGACCGCGTTTTTAATACAACTTGGGACAACAGACATGGAGAGAATATCAGAGTGAGGCCATACTAAGCAGCACTTGACAGGATCTGTTCGGCAGTGCCCAAGAGGCGAACTGGCACCTCTCCAGCTACCAGTCTACACCCTGTATTTGTGATCCGAGCTGGACTTAAACCAGCAACCCTCCAGTTTCCAGCCACCCCCAAAGGGAAAGGGGATGTCAGTTCTCTGTATTTAACCCATCCTATTTACTTGAACCGGCGACCTTTCGGTTTCCAATCTAAGTCTGAACAGACCGAGCTAATGCCGCCCCTAATTTCTCATGTGTAATTAAACTAGATTATGTCTCACAGTGTTGTCAGTACGGATATTAACAGACCTCAAACCAGCGTCCACATCTGGAGCTCACAACAGTCTGAGCTGTTTAAAAACCAAACTCTATATATATAGAGAGAGAGCAAAAAAACTACTATTGCCTTCTGAATTTCCCGCAGTAGCTTCATCCATTATTCTGCAGCGTCAAGCAGACCTTGAGACCTACAGAATGTGCCCTAAATAAAAAATGTATAAAAACAATAAATAAACGAAAGAAGTGAGGAGTGTATGCAAATGTTGTAGAGTAAAAGTATGTTTTTCCCCACAATATACTTGAGTAAGAATAAAAAAGCTCCATTAAAACTATTCCAACGAGAACAAAATGTTGATGATTTAAGGGATAAAAGAGACTAGAAATTTTCAGTCAGCAAGTCATCACATTGAAAAGGTGTTTGATTAAAGATGTTGAGAAAAGATGGGTGGCGGTGGGATTTTAGAGCTCGCTGTCTGTTTGTGTTGAAGGTCACCAAGGTTTAATCAAAGCAGAGCTGTTATGCTGCTATGTCCGCGGTGCGCCTACTCACCTTCTACATGTGTTTATATTTTAGGCATGAACAACCGGGAGGTGCTGGAGCAGGTGGAGCGGGGCTACAGGATGCCGTGCCCCCAGGACTGCCCCATCTCACTGCACGAGCTGATGCTGCAGTGCTGGAAGAAGGATGCAGAGGAGCGGCCCACCTTTGAGTACCTGCAAGCCTTCTTGGAGGACTACTTCACAGCCACCGAGCCTCAGTACCAGCCCGGGGACAACCTCTAAACCCGTCCCCCGCTCGGGGTCGGCTCGTGGCTGGGGCAGGACTGGCCGAAACAGTGCCGCTATGAAACTCCGGAGCCTTCCCAGCCAGGCCTTTATTTTAAGGATCTGTACAGCTTCCTCAGCTCAACCCGAGCATTTCAGCTCCACCAACAACCCCTATAACACAACCCTCAGTCTCCGACACGCCCCCTAGTGTCAGAACTCTGCAAATGCGATACATAAGGAAGTTGGAAGGAGGATGGACTGAGTTAATTGGGGTCGTGAAAATACAACGAGATACCTGTATTCAATGTAAATAAGAAAGGCTTGTTTTAGTTTAATTGTTTGCTTCCGTTTAAGATTTTATTTTCTTCTGCACAAAATAATAATAATGATAAAAGTGAGAAAGGCAAATGAAAAGAAGCATTCCAGAGGAGCACCTGAGCAGACACAGTTCACCTGTCCATGTATTATACTGGCACTCCTGTATTCTTTTCTACAGATTGAATTGGAAGCTAGGACTCCCCCGCGACTAAAGATCTTCCTCGTCGTTAGTTCAAGCCATTAGTCGGCTAATTGTTTATGATATTAATTAAATTATTTAAATATTGTGGGCCATCAGAAAATGGTTCCAGGAATGTTATCAGTAGCAGTGTTAACAGTGAGCTACCAGATCGTACTGATGAGCCTTTCAAATATACATTTCACAAACGCACGCACGAAGCGAGCCGCGCCTGCTAACAACAAGCGTTAATGATTCTGAATGTGTCGGAACAACCAGTATGAGACTGGACATGTTCATGTATTTCAACACAGTGTAACATCCCACACGTCTCAAAACACGGCAGTCAATAACTTCACAAGAACACTTAGAAACACGATGGATGATGTATGACGTTACGTACAAATTAACCCCCAAATTCTCTCCTGTCCCCGCCTGAACCCACTGTATCTTCAGAGTCCTGATCGGAGTCGCTGTGGATCACCTCGGTACTGTATTCCACAGTCAGACTGGCCTCTGTCAGTCTCTGAGGCTGTGTTTGGTACCAGGTCCAGCCTTGTTCACTGGGAGGCTTCTGAGAGCAGGTCCATCGCTCGCTTGCTTCGGTTCTGGTGCTCATTCTGGCGCCACTGTCCGCTGAGTCCTTCACCCCGGGCCTGAAAACCTCCTCCTCCTGGTGTTCCAAAGGTCCTGTGCTAGTGGTGTACACGCACACCAACACTGCCCCAGTACTCCAAGTCTGGGCAGAGTTGGCTAATAAGACCGCTAACTGAGCTAACTAGCTAATAGCAGCTAGAGTTAGCAGCGCGCTAAGTGACTTCTGTTTTACTAGAGAAAAGGTCCATGTTGCAACAATCCCCTGATACTTTCATCCTGGTGACAAGGCTCGGATCCCGAATGAGTTTGAGGTTTTAACTAATGAAATGTTTGCCGATTAAGACTCTTCTCATCGACAGCGGTTTAGTCGACTATAAGGGGGGCAGCCATGTTGGAAGCCTTGATGTATTTTTTTCTCATTTTCCATAATGTGTAAAAAAAAAAAAAAAAAAAAAAATCCACCTCAGATTATTGCTTCATTATTTACTTTTCAGTTTGTGGTATTGCAGAGGCTGCATCAGACGAGCACGAGGCAGCACTCCATCAGCCTTTTTTCTTTTCTTGCAACCCCAAAGCTCCCTCAGAGCACTAGTTGTTAGGCTACTGCTGTATGGAACAAGGTTCTTTTGAAAATTATATATGTCAGATATAGATTTTTGTAAATTCCAGATGAGCGTGTAAGGATTTTCAACATATCCCTCCTCGCTTATAATTTTGAGAAAAGTTGGGTGGAAATATTTCTGTCTTTCTACCACGAGTGTAGTTTTTTGTTTAGCTGAAAGAAAGAAAGTTCGAGTTAATTTAAGTATGTTTGTCTTACTTGAGCTGTCGTTCCGAGGCCGCTCCTCGTCAGCACGGTGGTTTTTGGGGATGTCGGAGTGGACAGTGGCGTTTTTCCTCATCTCCTGCACGCCCTCCACCTGAGCCTTCGGATCGCCAACCTGCAGCTGAACCCGGACCACCTCACAATCCTGAGTTATATCTTCTTTTAGGTTTTTACTGACATGATTATATTCTCTCAGTATTTGAGTCTTTGATTTTTGTTTTAATCCTTTTAAGAGTCAGTTGTGTACTGTATGTTCAGATGAGGTTTGGGACCAATTCATGTTGCAATTCAGAATAAAAATTAAGTTTGAATTCATAAAGTAACCCTCTGAATTGAAAATGAATTGAACCTGGCCCTGATCTGCTCTTAATGCAGATGGTTCTCTGGCCAATGGATACCCCTCATTTTTTAGTTGTACAGCTAACTGGTATTAAGTGTCGCTAACTTCTCTCCTTTATATCTTTTCATTTCCATTTTTTAACAGAACTTGTTTTGTTATTTTGGTGATTTGGCGTTTGGAATTCCAAAAAAAAAACAATAAACATTTTACACTCTTTCCAAGACACTTCCTTTCCACATGCCACTGTTTATATGGTACATTTATTTTTCATTCTACAACACGGGGCTGCTTAATGAAATCAAAGTGGTAGCTCAGAACACATACGAATATATAGAATTAGAAAAATAGAAAAGTTAAAACAATATAAACAGTTACTTATATACATATATTATACACGGTAGTGGTATGTTAATGTACAAAACCAGCATAACCAAAAGTTCCATGTTATCCATCCATTTATTTATTGTGGAGAGCGGAGGAGGAGGCCATTCTTATACTATGACATGTTCTTATATGTGTGTGTGTGTGTGTGTGTGTGTGTGTGTGTGTGTAATAAAATCAAACATGTGATCTGAGGAGAAATGAGATAGCGGGGGAGTCCAGCTGTTTAGTATTATATTATTATAGAGAAGATAAATGTATGGAATCCATTAGTATAAAATATTAGAAATTTAAAGGTAGTGAAAATAAAAACATTGTTAATAATGTTGAAAATAACCATTAGGGCCAGACCAACATACAGTATTTGAGCCTAAAAAGTGGTTTAATTTTCTGTGCCTAATTTAATGTTCCTTTATAAGTGTCACGATCTGGCTCTTGGACCGTGACAAATATGAAAACCCACCATGTTGAAAGTATAACAAAAGAATTTATATTTACCAAACAATGAGCAATAAATCTAAATAGAACGTAAAGCAAAGCATGTGATGTGAAAAATCAGTCAAGTCAGAAGTGATAGGTGTGAGTGAGTGTGTATGTAAGGGTGTTGATGTGTAGAAATAAAACAACGGAGAACTCAAAACGGCCTCAGCCACATCCTTGAAGGGGGACGCAGTATCTAAAAAATGAATGCCACAAACAAAATCAAAGGCAAACACTTCATTAACAATATCAGTATAACCATAATATTTTTTAGTTTTTTTATTTATGGATCAACTTGTAAAGCTCAGTTGTTACTGATGTATCTCAATGATGGCTCAGTCCCACAGGTGTCCCATGCACAATACCAGGACCCTGAAACTGAAGCAGAAGTCGGCCATTAGTATTGTTATGAATTACACCTGTGCCTTATGACATCTCACACCTTCCTCTATGCCGACAAACCTGGCTGCTCATCAGTGCGTCCTGCAGTTAAGCAGTCTGGAGGTGTGAAGTGCCTGCTGCAACTGAGGTGAAGCCCCTGCAGAGACCAGGTGCCGAGTAGACACTGCTGAGCACCATGGTCATAATTAAGTCTAGAGCAGGAGCAACGATGCATGTTGTTTTTCCCTGAACTCCACAGTTGATACCAAAACCAGATTATTCGGATGATTGTCAGTGGCCTTGTGATCAGAACAGTTGGATTCACTTGCGTCAGTATTGTACGTACAAGACCCTACACAGAGTTGGTTAGACTGAATATAATTTAGACCTAACCCGACCCAGGTCTCAGATCTAGTTTGAGTGGGCTCATGACCTTTAGCGGAAATTTCCGGACCTTTTCCAACAGCATACATTTCCGAGTGAGATGGCAGGAAAAGCACAGGGGAAACTAAACATTAATGATGGCCTAAGTTTAATATGGGTGTCCCAGTAGCCTAACACAAGCCAGTGAGCCAGCATGAACAAGACAGGGCAGTGGCACACCTACATGGACTACTGCTACGGTAAAGTTTTTACATCTGTGTCTGATAAGTCAATATTTCCACTGTGAGAAAGGTCTATTAGAGTTGTTGTAGTAAAGTGTTTAACTCACTTCCCATAAAGAGAATTTTCCTAACTAGTATTTGTCCAGTATCAAACGTTGTCTCCCACCTGTGTTTGTCCTCCGCTGTTTGATTTCTGGATCAATACAGGTGGCAGGTGGGAAGTGTGTGCTAATAGCCCACTAAACAAGGTTTACCCAGGTCAGCGTCTCCCCCTGCACCTCTGCAGCAGAAGAGCCACTCTCTGTTTTTTGTCATGACCTCAAAACTCATCAGCTCAAGAGACACTTCCCTCCTCCCTCTCCCCTGTGGCAAATCCTCTCCACCTTCCTACACCAGCTTCCTCCAGTTTCTCTGACACACTGCTGCTGAATCTGTCCTCAGCTCATATCCTCATATCCTCAGTTTCATCTCATACTGGATTTCTGGACAGAAATGTTTCTTAAGGCACTGTAAGCTTACCTCATGTATGTCTTACTGTTCATTGATGGGTGAATTCTGAATGAAGACCACCTCAGGTTGTCTTGTGATAAGATTTTTGATGATGGAAGAGTACAAAAAAGTCCTCAATCAGGATCTCAAACTGTAGAAAGAACAGGATGTGATGAAATAAATCCAGTTAGCACATTTATTTCATGATGTCCTGCCGATTCTGTTTATACCCTGATAAAGACGTGTGAAGGCACTTTTTTTTACTTCACAATCCAGGTGAAAATCACATTTTCTATTTTATGGATTGCTCTTTTTTGGTCCCTCTTCCAGGTGAATTGTATGGTGTTCCCTTAAAATTTCATGTAGCACCACCCCCAGGTCAACATTGTAATTTGTACTAATACTTTGGTTAATGGACAAACACCTGCAAAACATTCTCATCAGCTTCAGTTATGTTTGGTATGCCTGCTAAACATCAGCATTGTCATTGTGAGCATGTTAGAAGGCTCGGGTTAGCATTTAGTTACCTAGAAATCTTTCATTTCTTCCTGTAATTTTGTTTTCAGTGTCAGCCATCCAGTGGAAAAAGACAAGCCTTTGTTATTAAGAAATAATTGATTCTCATATCAATAAAGTGAGAGCTAGCTTGCTAGAAGCACTGTTCAAAACGATGAGTTATTTTCCAAAACACTATGACAAAAACTATTACTACCTCTTTTCATAAAAATATACAAAATCCATATCACTCTAATTTGCTCAAAGATAGACTTTTTTATGATAATTCATGGTTTAGTTTAATTCTGTGTATCAGTTATTGGCGCCAGACATTGAGTATCTAATTTAGGGACAGCTATATCCAGCAGTCAGGTGGTGTGACCCTCCTCCTGAAGCTTTATAGGACCAGCAGCTGTCTCACCCATTCCTCCTCATATCATCGATAGTCTCGTCCTTGTGGAGCCATAACCAGCTGGTATACACCTCTGTGGAAGAAGCCACTTCTGTATGACATCTTCAGAGCTATGAGGCACACAGCACGGAGGTCCTATAGACAGCAGGTATGTCTGATTTTAGCCATTTTAGTACAAGATATCTTCACCCAGATGAAAATAATGAACTTGTAGTAGTCCAGATTATTGATAATGCGCTCTTAAAGAACAAAAGGAAGAAGGAAATATGTTTAGCTTTCCTTAATGTCTGTATTAAGCTAAAGTAAGTCTCTATAACCCTTTTACAGAGAGTTAGATCTTTTGTGGAAGACACCAGTGGATCTTTTAAACTGTTGGAGACTGTTGGATAGATATTTTGCAGGCAGTTAGAAACTGAAAAATAAAGCACAACCTCAGCCGCCTCTCTTCAGGGAATTCAAAGTGAGACACCCAGAGACGGATGACCTGTCATCCAGTGTTTATTGTGAGTCATCAGCTGAATGCTTAAATGCTTTGAAATGCTTAATGTTTAACTTTGGAGCTGAATCAGGTTATTTTTGTTGTGTGCAACATATAAGGGGCTGTCTGATCTCTGTGAACATGTTCAAACATAGTTGAAGAAAAAGACCAAAAGTAAATTAAATACATATTATAGATCAATATTCAAAACTTAATTTATTCATTTTTCTAAAGTGTAATGGTTTTGTATGTGTGCTTTTAACGTCACATTTTACAATTCAGTCATTTAGTTGATTATTGCATTCACATCAGCTTAAACAAAGGCTCAGTAGCCTTCAGTTTTAGTCCATTTAAATCATGGCAATTTCACGTAAAGAACTCTAAGTAGTATCCCATTTTATGGCATCAAAAGCTTTAATCTGCAATGTAGCCACTCACCAGTATTTGTCTACTGTACTCCTCCTCCACCTCTCTAATGGCTTTATTACAGGTTTAAGCATGTGAGCTATCGCCTGGTGGGGAATGAAACATGGAGGGAGCCAGCTTCACCATCTTAGTCACAGTTCAGAAGATCTATTACCCTCTCCTTTGCATCATTGGTATACCAGGTGTGTATCATGTCGTCTTGTTTGGTCTTGATGCTTGAATAGGTTTTATCACGACAGTTGGTACCAATGCATGATCCGGCATTCTTTTAGGTTAATAATGACTTTATTGTTGTTAATAAATCACTTTTAGCTCTGCCTTCAGAGCATCCAGGTCAATAGCCATTTGTTAATGAATTACTTACTGCAAGCTTGCAGTTAGCCTTCTGTTACATAAAGAAAGAGACCCACAATTTGGGATATACGTTGGCATTGAAACCCAATCCACTGAAAACCCAATCCTGCGTACAGGGTCGCAGGGGGGGCTGGAGCCAATCTCAGCTGACGTCGGGCGAAAGGTGGAGTACACCCTGGACAGGTCGCCAGTCCATCGCAGGCATTGAAACCCACATTCAGATAAATAAAGACATGTAGCATTTAGCCTTGCTTAGCTCAAAGACTGGAAGCAGGAGGAAACAACCTTGCTCTGACTTGTGAAAAATTGCACTACCAAAACATTGCAACACTGTCTTAGTTACACATTGTAATGTATATGTAAAACTAGATATATAGAAACATGGTTTAATGGTTTCTTTGGAACTAGGCTATTTCTTAACCGACAACTACAGGGTGACCTACACAGCGTCTCAAAAGTCCTGTCTCAGGTTTGCAGACTGTTGTGACAACATTTGGGTGACTTGTGAGTGTACTAGCTAGCTAAAATAAAACGTAATAAAACCGTCTTGTAGTTACTAAAAGACTTTTTACATTGTTGACAGAACCTGGCTAGCAGTTTCTCTTGCTTCCTGTATTTGTGCTAAGCTAGGCTAAACATTCTGGCAAACCCTAAAATGTTCTTTTATCTACACTGAAAAACGTTAGTATAGATTTATTAAGTCTTAAATGTTTTGTTTCCACTAATCAGTGTTGTTTTATGAACAATACTGAATCAAATGTCAACAGTATGCTAATATGAAAGCCAATAGTTTCAAACCCACAGAGTTATCACCCAACTCTGCAGTTCCCCTCAGCTCTTCAGGCCTATAAACCACACTCTCATAAAGCTTGTTTCCAGTAGCAGAAAGCAGCTGTTTTCAGGGGAAAAATAAAGTAATTGCCTGTACACTATCTGCACAGAACCAAACAGCAAACAGACAAAGTGGAGCATCTGGCAAGCGAGCCCAATATTTTTGTCAGGGGTTGATGAAGACCAAACCAGAGCTAAGAGGAGATTGGACTTCCATTTGTCAAGTTGTCAAAAACATTACTATAAACGAATGATGTGGCTAATGTCACGACCTTGGATTTGAGTGTGGGTTTTTTTCTGTTATTTTGTTAAATGTCCATTTCTGTTTTATTGCCTCTGTGTTCCCTCATTGATTGTTTCCCCATATTTTGGATTACTCTGCCCTGTTCTGGATTTACATTACTTTTGTATTCTCCCTTGGTTTGGACTTTTGCCAGCTGTGCTCCGAGTAAAGCTGTTTTTGAGTTCTCATTTCATAAATCCTCTTTGAACTGTATCCTACTCGCAAGTGTCTGCATTTTGGGTCCACACCTCAGCCTTTGTGATAGCTAATAAGCAACTGTATGCTAATAAGCTAATCTGCCATAATAACTTTATAAAGTGCTACAAAGTCAGATGTTGTGTTTTTGGCTTCAAAAAAAATAAATTTCTGGGGTTTTTTGTAAATGTAAATTTATGATGTAAAAAACTCAATCTACGACCAGACAGGCATTTGTCATTTATCTATCTGAGCTTTTATGTTCGTGTCTTCTAGCCAACCTCTTCACCTTCTACATGATCTGCTTCCGTAAATGCGGGATGTCCGACACGGCCATCATTTACCTGAGCTGTCTTGCCATCGTGGACACCTTCTACCTGGTGTGGGTTATCCTTATTGACCTGACCCTTACCTTTTGGCTACTGCAGCCCTTCTGGCACTCTCACCCCTGGTGCGGCATTTTGGGCTTCCTGCAGTATGGATCGCTCTACAGCTCCTCCTGGATGGTGGTGGTGTTCACAATCGAGCGATACCTCGTCCTCCGCAGCACTGCGGCCAAGCAGCACTTCTCCCAGGCCTGGGTCACTAAACTGACCTGTGTGGCTGTCGTTCTGGTGTCACATCTTGTCTCTGTGCCACTGGGCTGGATCAACGTTGTCTCACCTGTCAATATTACTGTGGACGGGGAGAATGTGACTCTGCCTAGGTGTCATTATCGCAATGAGACCTACTCTACTGTTATAGTGTGGATAACCACGTTCCTCTCAGGTGGAATTCCCATTGTGTTTGTCATGATCTTCAACTACCTCATCGGGTATCATCTGTGCCGCGCCAGCAACCTCTTCACCAAGGAAGAGCGTCGCGTTATGCATGGGAGGAGCACCAGGTGCATGTTGAGGAGGACCATCCTGCTGCTGGGCACCGTTTCCGTGGCCTTCGTAGTGCTCAGCCTGCCCCGCTTTGTCACATACTGCATCTTGAGGACCAAGTACAACAACGAGGACTTCAACAGGAACGACTACAGCATCCCCATCAATGTGGCTGGAGACTTAGCTAACATGCTGCAGAACCTCAACTCCATCACCAACTTCCTGCTCTACTGCATGGTCAGCAGGCGTTTCCGTCGGGAGCTGGTCCAAGTAGTGACTTGCAATGCGAAGGCACATGAGCTTGGCTCACTCCTCACCCACAACACCATGAAAGTCTTCTCAGTTGTAGATCATAAGGCCTTGTCATGCAGCGGCCCTGCGACTGTGGTGCTAACCAATCTCAAAAAGTTATCTTAGAAAGAATCTGGAGGAATGGACAAAGATCAGACTTTAGAGAAATTATCCTTTAACAAAAAACGTGCATTATTGACCAAGGAAACTGCAGTTTGATAGAAAACCCTCAACTTACGCCCCACCGGCTAGTTTTTTTAACCACATTTCATGGTCTTCATCAAGGGATAAATACTACCACGCAATGACAGCCAAACCATCCCCCATGAAAACTACGAAAGCAGTGGAAAAAGCTAGTAGGGAGGAGGACCTTGGATGCATGCTGGAAGCTAGCAAGCTGAGAATCAGGGGTGTTGAGGAAGTCCTTAGCCCATCCAGATAAAAAAAAAATCCTGAGCCAAGGCTTAGAGGACACTTCCCTGCGTGCCACAGTCAGAGCTGCCTCTCTATACTCCCTACTAGGAGCCCTCCTCTAATTACCTTTGAGGCCCAGGAGGGTGAATGATAGCTCCCACAGTTAGACCTCAAATAAACAGCCTGCTGTGTCCATGGCTGGCCAGATGGTTCAAGGCTGTTGCAAGCAAGGTGACCAGAATACAGGGTAGAACCCAAATGCTGACAAGTGAGGCAGATCTGTAAGTACAAGTAAAAAGTACGAATGTTTAACAAAGGCCAACACAAGCAAACAAATCCAGCAAGGAGCAGGCAGGAATCAAGGTCCTATAAGCAGGCAAGGTATATATGGTGAGTAACTGATGATGGAATGAGTTGCAGGTGAGGAGAGGGTGGGGTAGGCCACCTAACTGCAGGGCTGAAGTGGGAACCAAGGGGATAAGCCAGAGATCGAACAGTGAAGCCGACCTGCATGTAGGACCAAAAATGACATTAAAACCCTGTGACACCCCGTTCTGAGTTATCCAGGTCATGTGTAGTAGTAACAGGAGAGAAGCTGGACCTGTTTTCTAGCCTTAAAAATGTTTGATTGTTCAGCCAAAGTTGCCATAATGTTCAATAGTATGTTATGTTTTGATAGTAATGTTTTGATTTTAATTTATTGCTTTAAGTATTATTTATTACAGATCCTCTTTTCCAAGGGTTGGCTGAAAATGACACTTCAAATCAAATAAACAGTTAAACCTGATTGGCCACAGAATGCCTACCTTGCTTAAGAAATAACCTGGCGGTTGCAGTCTTAATGCCCTTCTATTATTTGCATAAATGAGTCACGAGACATCCCTGCTTTGCATTTTGGAACTATTTCCTGTTTGCCGCAGAACAGGTTTGTGCTGTGGCTGAGGGATAAGCAGGTCTAAGAGAAGGTAGGTGTGGAAAAACAGTCGTTTTGCTTTATTCTCTGTATGTGAATTTATAGGTAAAAGTATACAAAAACTTTTGAGATAGATTTATTTGTAATTTAAGAAGACATACATGGCATACCTTTAGATCAGGGATTTTGACCTTTGTACTAGTTCGCAGCGCTTGTGTCATGTTACACTCAACCCACCTTTACACCTTTTTAACATGCAACGTTTCACACCTATTCAGTGAGGGTTAAACAAGAATCTGTAAATTCTAGTCCTGAGAACAGTTTATACTAAATGAAAAGTGTAATTTGAATCTCTCAACTGAAAGTTTCAAACGTTCAGTTTTCTTTCTGGTTTTCCGGTGTTTATATAAGGCACTGTGCTGTATGTGTCTCTTTAAGTTGTCGTGCTTTAGTTTTTGTTTTCACTTCACTGCAGGCAAGAGGCAGTTTTCCTTGGCAAGAAAATGGACTCTCTTAAAGGTAGGAAACAAAACCCTGTCAGACTCGCAGCAGTCATGAATCTCTCTAGTATTTCAAAATGTCTCTACAAATGAAGTGCAAAGGTGTTTTTCTGTTGCCTCTTGTTATCAGGACCTTGCCCTCATCCGAGTGTTCCTGTTGAGATGGATGAGAGCATGACATCCTCCAGTCTGGACTTGGCCTGGCCTCCTTCTTGCAAACAGTGTATTGGACATACAGAGACCAGCAAAAGGCTGCAGGGACATGGCTTTGAGCAAGCTAAGGAGACAGCACACAGTGTCAGCGAGTGGAGATTTTCTGAGAGCCAGTATTTGCATGAACCCAGAGGAGCCTGTTTCACTGCAGCCCAGCTTCGCTTCATCCCCCCTGCACAGGCAGGAGAGCGGAACCTCCCCCACCCTGCAGGTGTTTGGCCTCATGGTATCAGAGAGCAGGTGCTGCTGTGTGAACTGGACCCCATGGTTAACCATAGTAGAGGCTTTGCAGGCCCTTCAAACTATCCTCAGGTTCACTCTTTGGAGGAGACAGAAAGCTTGGAGCACCCTCTCCCGCTCATCTCTGAAATAAACTTTGGCCACCCCCACTATGTCCCACCACGACACCCTGCAGCACGTGTGCGCGGTCAGTGTCAGTGTTGCATTATCATTAGAAACACTATAGGTGTGTGGTGTTACTGTCAGTGTTGGGGAGTGTGAATTTTTTCTTAGATTTGACAATCGGTTACTGAAATATTACCGATTATTTGACTTTTAATGTTACTCTACTGTTACATTAGCAGATAAATTATATATTTGACTACAAGATCAATTTATTTATCGGTATCGAGACCGAGACAAGACCAAGGCTTTTAGGGGCTGAGACCAAATCGAGACCAAGTCCGAGGGAGGGCGAGAGAGATTCAACACAAAGATCAGTTCCCCACATTACATGACACACAATGAAATGTGGAACAAGATCAGAGGTACTTCTCACATTGATCTGAAAGATCCACATTCCCATTAAAACACCCACATAAAAACAGTAAGAGCTAAAATCAACGTAAGCATCTTTATTCAACACCCCTTTTCCATGTTTACCATCGCGGGGAGGGGGGACAGTCGTTAATGGGAACAACACATTTTTGATTAGGGTTATTGGTTGCATTTGAAGCAATAAGTTTTATATTCAATCAAAGTTAGGATGTTAACAAATAAATCAGACAATGTAAAAGCAATTTATTGATAGTCCCAAAGTTATGGTCTTGAAATAAAATCCCGAGTCCTCAATGTCCGAGACTGAGACAAGAAAGTCAAAAAGTGGTCTTAAGACCAGTCTCGAGACCAAGACCGGTCTCGAGTACTACAACACTAGTAGAGAGTATGCAGCTTGTATAACAGTGTAAATTTACTGTCCCCTCAAAATAACACATCACACAACCATTGATGTCTAAACCGCTGGCAACAAAGTGAGTACACCACTAAGTGAAAATGTCTTTTGTGAGATACTGTATGTAATGACTCTAATTATTACACAAGTGTCATGGGACACCCTCCGTTGAGACCCGTGCAAATGAATTGATTTTAGGGCAAGACGCTCATTAATGCAGTGTGACCCAACTATTCAACAAAAAGAAAAATCTGGTATACATTAGGAAATAATATTGGCTGCAGGCAAAATCACTCTACAAATATCAGCCTTCAGTAACCTACGTCTGCTATTCAAAAAACTATACAACATGCCATAATTGGAACATTTCATTTGATTCTTCACAGATCCAGTAACTGCGACATCTGTGATAGATTTAGTTTGAAAAGTCGCCTCCCTACTCCTGTATCATTCAGCTGCTACGCTTGTGTTTCTATTGAGTCTGCATGACCTCATCACTGCTGAATTGGAAACACTTCAAACTAGGAAATTTATGTCTGCTCCTCCATGTCTCTCTGCAGGCCCCGATCCAATGCCGGGCAGTTGTCTCAGAAATCGTGCGTGTTGCCCTCCAGCAAATTATTATCATTTTAAGCATGATTACCCAGCGGAGCCACACCAGGAGCCTCGGCCCCACCAACATCCATGGTATGAGAACTATTCTGTCCTTTTTGTCATTATGATCTGATATTTTCAACATAGAGTCATAGATACTTCACAGATGTGTTCCATATATCTCAGATTGTTCCTGATCATTTCCCTCCACAGGCATCCTCCTCCTAACAGGCTGCAACTTAGAGATGCTCCAAATACCAACTATGGATCTCCTCCTAGAGATGTGATTCATGAGGTCAGCGTGGATCACTCCTTCCAGGCTGGTCCGGGAGCAGCTACAAGGGAGATAAGGAGGACCATCAGCCTACCGGAGGAGTGTAGTAAGTCCATGTGCATGCGATGCTCTTTTTCCTAATCTTAAAGAATGTACTAGGTACAGATAAGGATGTTTCGCTCATTTTTCTGTTGACAGGGAATGTTTTCATCACATATTCTGTGGACACAGCCCGTGAAATGATACCTTTCGCCAGATTTCTGACTGCTCAGGGGTTCAAACCAGCAGTAAGTCCTATCATACATCTATCACCTTTGTGCTTCCCGGATCAACACTCACACTCTGCCTGTCTCTTGATAGATTGACATCTTTGATGATCCAATCAAAAGAATGGACATCACCAAATGGATGGACAGATTTTTGAACGATGTAAGTCTGACTATTGAGTCAAGGCAGAAAATTAATCAGTTTGCTGTCTTCTGCAAAAGCTGATAGTGAGGTGTCGTTTAACAGAAATCGGTGCTCATCATCGTGGTCATCAGCCCCAAGTACAAGGAGGATGTGGAGGGAATTGGGGACGATGAGCATGGCCTGCACACCAAGTACATTCACAATCAGGTGAGAGCTCGCATAACTGTTAAGACAGCTGTCAACAATTGAGGCAGAAATGTCTGTGTGAAATATCGCCCTCTTGTGGCAAGCTTATGTCATTAAACTTCCTCCTCCCACATGCCAGTGGGAACAGGAGAATGAGGAAATGCCTAGAGGGACTTGAAAATGGGACATTTCATTTGCCAACTCCACCCACTGTCCCCACACTCACAGTCCCACAGTTAGTGTGTCCAGGTGTAGGCCTGGAAGGCTGACAAGGCTCCATAATGCTTAGTGCAAACACGTCGCTCTGTAAATCTGGAAGGCTGATCATCAGAGAACGTATCAGATGTGAAAATGAAAAGGCTTCTTGAACATTTTAGTTATCCAAAGGGAAAATGAACATCGGTTTCACCCCTCTGTCTGGCCAGTCTTCACTGAGTTCTGTAAATTTAAAAGGCAGGCTACACTGTATCAGTAGCTGCAATGTTTTGCCTGTATTAAATAAACTATTTGTGTAAGTTTCTGGAGCACTATGAGCACTGATTGTCCTCATTTCCTGTTGGTACAGATCCAAAATGAGTACATCCAACAAGGCTGCCTGAACTTCAGACTGGTACCTGTGTTGTTTCCTAATGCAACCAAGGTGAGTACAACAAACAAACCGTCAGAGGGTCAGGTTCACACAAATTACAGCGATTAGTTAGTTGACCTTTGGAATATATTTGGTATATGTAACAAAAAATCAAACTGACTGGCTTTCAACCACATCTCATGGCCTTCATTCGTCTCTCTTTTCTGAATGAAGACCACATGAAGACTAGTTTCAGGGTCCTGTTATTATCTGTGCTGGCTCACTGTCTCACTGAGCCACTGTCATGCTTTACTGGGACACTTGAATTGAACAGAACCATTGTTAATGTCATTAGTAACACCTGTGTGTTTCTTACTATGACAAGTCAACATGAGAAAGGCCTGTGAAAAAGTCATGTCTACTACAATTCCTAGGCTTTGATTACATATATGCTATGGCTAAGACTTATGGGGGATGTACCTGTTGAATGCTAATAATCATGTTCTATCTTAGTCAATATAATAAGCAGCTCTTTGGGAAAACTGACATAAGTAAAATAAAAAATAAAATAAAAACTCCCCACATAGCATAAACATTTTTATGCACTTCATATTCTGAAAGTTGACTCAACTTTTTACTTGAATGCCCTATGACGTGTTTGTTAATTATCAAAATACTTAAAACAAAATGTTTGTTGTTGTAAAACAACAAACATTTTCCCATCAATGCTGCATTCCAAATAGTCCAAAAACATTTTTTCTTTTTTGTGAAAATGGAGAAAATAGTCCATCAGCTGATGAGGAAAAACCTAAACTAAATCAGAACCAAAACAAATCATAATGCTTTTAAGTGGTGTAGTGCTCAACAGGTGATATTTTGGATAAAAGGTTTGACAACAGGACTGTGGAATACTGAACAGGAAGTCGGACACCAGCAGCTTATTTAATTGCTCACTATGAACTCTTTCACAACCTGTGAAAAATCCCACATTCAGAAGTTCTGATAATTTATGTAGTTGTTAGTTTATGTTCATTCATAAACTGTATATATTTCTATTGGAATGCTGTATACCTACTTGGAGGTTTTGTTTAAAAACAGACAGACTACCGAATGCAACTCATGTCTTCTTTCATACACTCTGTATGAAGAGGAGGGCCTGGCACTATGCGCACTCCACTATAAGCAGTAAATAGCTGTCAAAATGGATGCTGATACATAATTTGCACTTCCAGATGTTGTGTTAGATATAAATAGCTGTTTCCTTGAAAATGCTTAACATTCCCACATCAAGTCTCATATGGTGTATAATAAATTGTACACTGTGTTTTAGATTTATGAGTCCCATGCTCTAGGCTTCACAAATTCCTGTGATTTTATGCAATGTTTTTTTAAATAGTTTCCTTATAAACAGTGAGCTGGCTGAGAAATTTGGTGATTTACAGTTGCTATTTGGCACTACTCCAGGTAAAAAACCTATCCATTTACATGATATAAAACATACACTGGGAATATGTATATCAGGGAAATGTAAAGAACAGATCTAAATGGTGGATGGGCTCTCTCTGAGATTTCCTTTATTAATTTAAGTGTTTTCTGCAGGTGAGGCTTTCATATCCAGAGTCACTCACTAACTCGACCCATGGACCCACTCTTTCTGTGTTACAGAGACATGTCCCCAACTGGCTCCAGAGCACCAGGATCTACAGCTGGCCCAAGGAAACCCCGGACCTGCTACTGCGTCTACTCAGGGAAGAGCGCTACATCATCCCACAGCGGGGGGCTGACCTCACCCTAACTGTACGTCCCCTCTGAGAAAAACTAGGGGGAAAAACGGACACCTGTGGAAAATAATCAATATAAAGAAAATGGTTTTGTCAAAAACCCAACATGCTATAGGTATGAGTTTCCTATGCCTTTATGAGGAGGACTATGATTACTGCAGCAGATTAGTTAGCAGAAGTGTTTTCCTTCTGTCCTTTGTTTTCAGATTCAGATTTGCTGTTTGTTCTGTTGATTTGTAATTCATTTCAACAGTGTTTCTAATCTCACTACATCTTCAATAAACTTAATTGAGATTTTAAGCATACAGAGAGAGCATCAAATATTAAGCATCACAACATATGGCTTCATTTTCAACAAAACTGCAATATCGCTGTGGCATCGGTACAGGCTTCAATTGGAATATAGACAAAGAAATAATAAAAACTGCATAAAGAATATACATAACTGAGGAGAAATAATAAATAGTAACAAAATAAATATGTAAATATATGAGGACAAAATAAAAGGGCAACTTAAAAGAAAAGGAACTCAACTGCATTCCATTCATGTTTCTGTAAAAGAAATCTTGTAGAATACTAAATGTATATACACATTTTTTATCATTTGTAGACTGAATAGTGGTACATTCCAACCCTGCTCTAAAAAGGTTCAAATGATGGACTGGGCTTTGAGAACTTGGCTTTATGGATGTGATATTTTCCTAATAATATCAATAATTTGACAGTCCTGTCCCTGTTTTTTAGTTTAATAGTACAGTATTACTTCCTTGGTTTCTAGTTTAATTGAATGGTTGGTTTGAGCAGCAAAGTAGTCCTCAGTTTTTCTCCAGAATCCTGATGTGTACTGACATTCAAACTATATATGTTGCATTGTCTCATCTTCACTTTCACAAAATGCTAATTTTATCATCAGAACCCACAAATGTTGACACAGATTTGTTGGTAGAGTAGATATTATGCACAACTTTGTAATGCACTTCCTTCAATGTGTTAGTTATATCAAATTTACATGTTGTTTCCCAATAAATATTAGAAAACTTAGAGTTCCAGATAATTCCTTATATGTCTGTTGGTACATTTGTTACTTTTAATATCTATTTCATTAACCAAGAAGGTAGGTTCTGATTCCTGTAATTCTTGCCTTTCATAGTGGCATTTCATCAGCTGAAAGATTTTGTTAGGGATTTATTACAGTTGGATATTCTTTATAATTGATAGGAAATAATGTAGAACTAAAAAATTCCTAGTGTACAGTGGGTTTAGCCGAGCTTTATCTCTGAATACAGCTGCCTGCTGTGGCTGAAAACAAGGCTGATGAGAGTACTGAGAATGAACAAAACATTGTGGGCAATTAAACCACAACAATGAGCTAAAAGAGGCTAAAATGCTCCACAGAGCCGTGAGGAATTGCAGTAACAGGTGATAAATCTCTGTGGGTTTGTCACAATATACACAGTCCTTTAACCCATTGTTAATATGAAAATGTTGATTAGTGCAGCTCTAAAGAGACACATCTTTACAGTATAACAATATTGGTATGGAAACTGACTTTGTCAGACATTACAGACAGAACATGATCTTTATGTTATTTAATTTGAGTTTATTAATGCATTTGAACAATTTATTAATGTATTCTAATAAACACTGTAAAAGCCTATACTCCAGTGGCATAGTCCAGGCTCCACAGTCCAGCATCTGCTTATTTATTCTTGAAGCCTATGATTAACCAGAAGGTGGCAGCATGTCCCAGTAAATGACAACACTTTCAGCCTTGCTTACTTCTTCATGGTAATAGCTCTAGCTCTGCAGTCAACATTAGTTTATGTTATTAGGGCTCCAAGCAATGAAGTTGCTGGAACCCTATTGTATTTGTTAAGTTTCTTCTTCTTCTTCTTCTGCCCTAAAAGTATCTGCGTCTCAGAGACTGTCACAGCTACAGTTCCTATCTCATCCTCTACTAAGATAAAAAATAGATTCCACTTAGCCAGATGGTGGCTCTATAACAACAAACTTTGGCCTATTACAGAAAAAAATTATTTTCCCCTTGATTCTGTGGGGCCAAGCCAATCTATCTATTTAAGCCACTCCCATTTGGCCTGGATAGATTTTCTACCATATTGAATTTTGTCCAATTCTTTTTTTCACTACTCTTCCTAAAAATTTTGAGCAAGTGGCATCCAATTGATTACATAGCATATCTGGACTAACTTAATTTTTGTATTCTATATGGTTTGTAAAATTATAAATTTTTAAACTTATGTCTTCAAGTTCAATTTTACATAACCAGTCAGAAATCAAAATTGGGTTAAGCTATTATAACTTGGTGCACTTGCAATGATTGAGCTTTGCTGAGCTGTCCTGTGATATGACAATACACCTAAAACCACTTGTTTTCAAGTGCATCTTATCAATTACAGAAGAAAAAGCACAGACTCTGGTCATTCCCACTTGCGGCAATATTTGATGGGTTTTTTTATATGACATGTATATTACTTTGGAATAAATGCCAATGTTTGACTAAGCCGTAAGGATATCAGTATTAACACTTTTCATTTTGACTGCGGTTATAAATAAAGTGTGTACAGGGGTCATGGGAGCAACATTGTGATGGAAAGGATCTGTAGACGGGGGAACACAGACTCTTACAACAGAAACATCCTGTCCATATGTTGAACTCCCTGATAAGCCAGTGCTGTGTGCGACACATTCAACTGCCAGTTTACAACCTTGAACTTCATTATTTGTGCCCTGTCAGTGTGAACAAACTAGTTCACTTCTGTCAGCCTGTTTGCCAAACCTGACAAAAAATGATTTGCTCACACACACTGATGTCCAGGCTTTTATCAGCTCCTGCATGAGGGTGCTGTCTGTAAACAAAGTGCTGCCAGTAGCAATAAATCCACTGTTTGTTACTGTTCAAGGACTTGCGTGGCACTCAACTCTGCCTTATCTGGTGAGTCCAAAGAAACCAGACACAGATATTTCCCCCAACTGAGCCTGGACCCCCTATGCATGTAAACCTGCCACTCACACTGGCTCATTCTATAAATATCTTGAGTCATATCTTCAATAACATCAGTCCTGCTAAAGTGGCGTTTGGTGGTCAAAACAACCTTGATTCATTTCCAACGAGAAGTGCTTTTGCTCTTGTCTTTGTGCTCTTGTTTTTTTGTTTTCCCAATTTTATTTTAACATTTTACATTCTGGGGGGATGGGACACACTGACAATGGCAGTCATGGTGGTTAAACCTGTGCTGTATCAGTGAAAAGATGGTCTGTCTAACAGCCAGGTCAGCCTCCATCACTGTAGGGGGAGTATGAAGGATTATTTTTGTTGTTCCAAATAATGTTTCATAATAAAATCAGAGTCATAGTCAGAGGACAAATTCCATTTTTTTCCTGATATGAATCATCCCTACTGAGGCACATGCATGTAAAACACTTAAAGGACCAGTTGACTCCGATTTTGTAGGGTCACCAAAACACATCAGTAAAGTTACCTTGCCCTGTGTGTTCTCTCAAACCAACTAAACTAAATGAGTCTCAGGTTGGATGTATTCAGCAGTGAGCGGCGTCTTTACTACTAAAACTACAAAAACATTTTATTCTGAACATAAAATTTCATACTTGAGCGTGGAAACTGCAGTTTGACAAGAACAAAACTCTACTTTCTAGCTTTCTCCCTGTTCTTTTAATTGCATCTAATGGTCTTCATCAGCAGATGGTGTCTGCTCAGTTTGTCATGTGACAGACGTATGGAAAAACAAGCAACCGAATGAACACGACAGACAACATCAGCTGTCTGTGAACACTAGACCCAAATTGATCACAGCATCCACTAGGAAGAGGTCAAAGGTCATCGACCAGGAGACAGTGTAATTTTGGTCAAACTAGGTTGTGCTGAATAAGCTGGGATTTGATGGAAAGTTTGTCTGGGGCTGTTAACATTAATAGTTTGGAATCAGACTGAGTCTGTGTGCTACCAGTCGGGGCTGACTTGATGATGTCTGACTTATTATTTTTGGGTGATCTTTTCCTTTAAATCACACCCCTTCTCTTTTTTAATGCACCTTCATCATCATCACTAAGAGGAACACCCTTAAACACATATGGGTTTTCATGATGGAAGTGAGTAGAAAAGGACACTTTCACCATCACCATTGAAGCTCTGCTGCCGCTAAGGCCATTCATAATAAAAATGTAAGCACTCAGTGTACTGTAAAACATTTTAGATGAAAGCTCCCACCAAACACTGCATTAAATATCTCATAACATTTCTGGATTAGTTTGATGTTAAATGTGTCCCTCATAGATCTTCAGGCATGCTGCTGGCAAACGTAAGCAGACGCCTGCTGATTGGTTCATTAATAGGGCCAGGCTCAAGGTCAGAACACACTCCAGCAGACAAGAGGTTGCCTCTCCATCTAAATGAAAATGCTAATGAAATATTTTTCATCATCAGGGAGTCATTGACTGCCATGTCCCCGGCATGAACCGGGCCGAACCAGCTGTATGGAGAGGGTTATGGCTCTTAAGCAGTGAGCTCAGCATATTTACTGCTGCCTACCATGTAGGCTATGGGCCATATAGGAATCTGAGATGAATACTGAACAGCTGGAAGATGTGTAAGACCTGTGGAGTCACAAAGAAATAATCGTGCTTTGGAGGTTCAGAAAAATGTTAATCAAACAATGTTGTCCCAATTGTCACACAGCACAGAAACATTGGAAAATAGGGTACAGGTTGAAAAATACACCGAATATCGAATTTAATAGAGAGCCTACCTCCCATCTGCTTCTGCCCCATGGGACCTCATTTCAGAAAAAATATGCATGGTAGTCAACAGCCAGGGAAGACTTAAAAAAAAATTCATCAAGGAAGTCGCAGTTTGTTGTAAAACAGTAAAGTAACATTTAGCTTTTTGTGAAACCACTCAATGAACTACATCTCTTTTCTCATACAATGACAATAGTCACCATTACCAGCACGTCAATGCTGTAATGCTAGCTAACTTTCATTCCTTGGTTGCTAATTGCCAGGTAGGTGGCTAGGCTAGGTCCTTTCATCAAATCATACACATGTAAGTTCTTTGCTGTTAGCTTCAGTAACGCTAGCTTCAGTCATTGAGAGAAACAGTTGTGATGTCACATATGCGACTTTTGGGTTTTTGGTCTTTCTGATTACGTATTTTCACAGTGAAGTTATCCTTCAACAGTTTTAGAACAAACTGAAACAAAAATTTCCTGACTTTCAAAATTATATTTTAAATTGATTCAGAGCACAATTCAAACGGGATAAAAAAAAATGTCTCTTGCCATTGACTACTGTACATATTTTTTCTGAAATAAGGTCCCATGGTGGTCCACCGGAGGGGGAGGGACTTATATCATAGCTGCTTTTAAGGTGGAATGACTACAATAACAATAAACTGTTTTTTAAGGGCCCCCTTTATGCTCATTTCCAGCTCTATGATTTTAATCTGGGATTCTACAAGAGTAGCTCTGCATGATTCTCAGTTAAAAAAAAATCCATCTATCTATCTAATCCTCGGCAAGACGTTTTAGCTCCTGTCTCTTTAAGACCCCCCTCCCTAAAAGCCCCCTTTCTTCTGATTGGCCAACTTCCCGAAAGCCTGCTGAGGGGCTTGTGAGCTGCTGTAACCATGGGTTTATAAAGAGAACTGGGGCGAGTTCAATCTCAAAACTCTTTTTGTACTGGTTTGCAACGGTTTCCTGATTGAGGCACACTTTTCCTCGGTTTGACAGAGGTGTTACCCAATCAGCAGCAACATGGAGGCTAAACACTGCTGTATTAAAAAGGCAGTAAATTCCAGTGCACTTGCGTACACAACAGATAAATAAACGTTTTGCTAGTTTTTGTCAGGTCCTACAAAATGTAGCAAAACATTTATTTCAACCTAAATGGTGTTACCTGGATGCTGCGTTGAAGGCAGGGTTTCGTTCGTTCCAGTTAAAAGCTGCTCAGTGATGCATGTTCGACTTCTGGCTATCAAATTACCCAGATCTTTCACCAAGTGTGGCCCCACAGGAGCAAACGCACTAGAGACTTTTGCCGCAGAGCAGCTAACTTCCAGTGAATGAATGGAGAGTTACAGTTATTTAATTGTGCAGCTATTCAAGATGTTCCGATTTCTGACAAAGAAATCATTTCCTGGTGGCTGTGACTTCCAAAAAAATGATCACAGTTTTTTCTTTCACACATGTGAGTCTATGCGGATAAGTCTTTTGGGGCCAGTGTGCATAACGTGACAGACCTGGAAGTTGTAGTTCCATGCTTTGGCCATTATTTTAAATTGGCTTCAAAGCACAGTGCACTTCCTGGGGGCTTGGTCTAAGGTCTCTTCATACACCACTGCAGCAGGGTGTTTCTGGGGGGCGGTGAAGGTACCAGGCGTGCTTGGACTGGCAGATCTGCTAAGGTCATCCCTGATTACTTTACAAAAACACACAACATTTAGAACTTATTCATTGATGTTAGTGAAACTGGATAATATTTTAGGGAATTAGATGGACAGATAGCTTTAAAGTAACCGCTAACTGCTGCTAAGTGTAATGTTTAGCCTCCGACATACTTGCTTTTTAACAATGCCTACCGGACAGATCGACATACTGCCCCCATGTTCATATGTGGAATTGCATCTCGCGGACGCATAGCGTTCATTTCTGGATACGTGCACAGCAAAGCAAATATGTCCTGGCCTTTAGACCACTAGCTGCATGGAGAGGGAGA
The DNA here is from genome assembly GCF_021292245.1 of Micropterus dolomieu. NCBI lineage: Eukaryota > Metazoa > Chordata > Actinopteri > Centrarchiformes > Centrarchidae > Micropterus > Micropterus dolomieu. Next base: position 3,481,067 of record NC_060159.1, read on the forward strand.
GATACTGTATATATATAAGACTGTGCGAAATAATAATGTTTGTGCTTAAGCTCCATGAAAGCTGCTTTCATGAAAACTTACTATAGCCCTAGTCAATAATAACTAGGTAATATAATAAGTTCTAACATGTCAGTGTTAGTCTGCGGTGACCTCATATTGACCTCACTGTACTTTATGGTAACTGCAACCTCTTTTGTATCAATGTCATAATACTGTATAAGCTCACAGTGTATCTGTGGTTCTGAAGATTGAATTTTGTAAAAGGCCTAAAATATTTGTTTATCTCTTCTTTATGGATTTGATTTGTTTCATTGTATAATATCATTTGGTTTAGATATATTCTAGGATAGCTTTTTTTTCTTTCCACAATCATAGGAAACCTATCAGCCAATAAGAAATGTGTTCCTTAGCTCTTTGATCTGGGTCTGATCCTTGTTTTAGTCCTGCAGTGGCAAGTGAGGTGGAGTGTTGTCAAGATTTACATGAAGTTCCACAAGAGTCCATCAAGGGCATCAGTTTGAAACTGTGGGAAATACTTGCTGCAGCATTGCTTGAGGTTCATTTCATTGTTATATTTGAATAAATTAAAAGTATCCAGCTATCAGACTGATTCAGGTGATAAAGATATAACATTTTTCCTTTCATTATTTATTACCAAAAATGATTTTCCATCAGTCTTTTAGTGCAATCTAATTTAAATACTGGTATCATATTACAATAGTGACATAGGTATGAGCCTGAGCCTCCTGTTTATGTTTAAACTGATACATAGTACAACTAACAGATCAATAACTAGGCTTTCAGTCTGATTTAATGGACACATGACACTGATGAGAGTGTCAGATCGGATAACTCACTTTCCATGATGAAGAATAGACACTTGCTCAAGTACATTTATGAGGAGCTGTTTGTTTTCATGCTTTACTTTTCACACTTCATGTTTTCACACGTGAATACAAATGGAACGAACATGTCAGGATCTGTAATTTGACACACAATATCTTAATATGAATATTTTTGGAGGCATATTAGCTTTAACAAACAACTCTTTTTCCTAAAGATAGCTAAGATTGCCACATGTTTAAATTACACTCCTATGCAGTTATTACCCATAGAGGACAAAATGTGTCCTGAACCATTTAGGGAAACTCTCTCTACTGACTTTACCGCTCTCCAAAGCAAAAATCTAGCCATTATTTTAAGACATATCTGTAAAAGGAAACCCCATCTCAACATTAGAATTAACAGCGCAAGCACATTTTAATGGCTGATTTTCAATTGATGCACAGATTGTACACTATCATTCTACATACAAGTGAGGGTGCATTCAATACTCTCTCATCCGGCAACCATCTTTCTAACCCCAAACCTCTAACCCAGAGGCAATTCATGTCCTTAACTCCTATACTATTTACTCTTGTCCATAAAACAGTGTAATGGTATGTATACAATGATGTGCATGGTCATTGATCGTTGTGGTGCTGATAGCATCCCCGTAGGAATGCTTGATTTAAAGAAAACATTTTATGCATATAGGGCTGTGGACGACTGTGGCCATCTTATGTGTTTTATGTCTGCAAATTTACTGTATGTGATGCCCTGAGATTTTGTTCAGTGAGCTCAACAAAACAAATTCCCAACCGCTGTGTTGCAATAAAGCATTGAACTCTGAATCTTTATTCTTGTGTCAATCAATTTTCCAGTTTTACGGTTCAGACGTGTGTGCTATTATTTTGAAACACCAATAAAGATGATTCCGAATTTTGCACAATTTGTAGCAGACAATGATGCCCCAGGACAACAAAACATTAACAACATTCTGCTTATTCAACTCCACGGTTTTAGCAAATATTTCGAAGGCAACTTTGTCATGCGGGCGACATAGACGTCAAAGCACTACCTTGGTTTAGCCAGCTAACGTTAGGCAGTCAATAAAACCAGCAGCTATGCCGTATATAACTGCTGGCCTTATCCAAATGTGCCAGATGTGAGTCTTACAAAACAAATCACTCAAATGTATTTTCATTCTGGTGCTTTGTATGACTGTGCTGGTTGTGCTCCAACATCGCTTTTATTCTGAAAAATACTGTCGGAAGTACAATTCTTGTGCATTCTGGCAGGCTTAGATCTCCTCATTGGTTTGCTAACGCGGGCTAGCCTGTTATGGAAGGAGCACAACTGAGGGGCTGTCTGATAAAACGGGACTGGCTGGGACTAGTTCTGAGGCGTGATTAGGAAAGATAACGCTACATACCGGAAGCCCGGGGAACGTTTTCCTGGCTGAAAACAAAAAACACCACAGAGATAGCTAAAATCACGGACGGGACAACCACAGTTATAAGTACAATATGGACCCGACAGCCGCGGAGCGTCCGATAAATACCGGTATCCGTCGAGTTTAGACTCCCCGGCCGCAGCTGAGCCTCAACTGCGGCAGCACCTCGGGGCGCTTCAGCCACGGGAATCTTTGTTCGCGTTTTTGCATGGGACACAGCCGGGCTTCCCCTCCGCTTTGTCGTTGTTTTGCCGCCGTGACAGCAGCCTCCCCTGCTGGTATCGACTGGCCACCGAGGTCCCCGCGTCTTATGGACTCCAAACTGTAGTTATTTCAGCTTTTCTGTCCGGTCCCCCTCTGACGGACGCGGCAGTCATGTTTGCTGTGCGTATCGTCACCGCAGACTTCTATCTGGCCAGTCCCATTAAAGACCTGGACGTCTGCTATTCTGAATTCAGGGAGAGCGACGTGAAGAAAGTGCCGGTGGTACGGATATTTGGAGCCACACTCGCAGGTTAGCAAACTCTTCTGTTTTATTTTGTGTGTTTTCATTTTTTTTATTAAAGCTTAATGGTGGCCGTGCTCTCCTGCGGAGCTCCACGCGGCATGTTACATGGTTGTTGGCTGCCGAGTGGACTCACGCACACAAACACATCCGCACTGTACTGTCGAGGGGAAATATAACGGGTGTAGCATGCAAAAGGACGACAAGCAGATGATTGACACATTTTACCAGCGCGACGTGCACTGTTGTTGCTTTGCATACGGGCTGCCTGCAGCGGTGGGAGCCCTCCTCTCCCTCCTCCTCACGCGGCTCTCTGCTTTGTTTTCGCTCTCCTGCTCCATCATGGCACGGTGCCTGCGGACACCTCTGGCTTCAGGGCTAGACTTGTGCCTCTACCTGCCACATGTGGCATTCAGGGATATGCTATATACTTCCCTTTATGGTGGTTTTATTGTCTTTGTAGCAACCTGTGGAGCGTGCAGGCGAGGCTACAACACGCTGCCTCCTCTTTTGAGCTTTTATTTTAAAATTTTTTTTTCCCCCCCAGTGTAACACAAGTAAAAACACAGGTAGCTAAATGGAAACGAAACTTTGCTCATCCCCGAGGTGACACTGGGTGACTGCAGCCAGATTAACAGTCAAATAAATATAGCGTATCAATAGCAGAGATTAAGACAAATGGGGACACGTTCGGGGTTCTGTGGAAGCACTCACTGGTGTCAGTTATGTGCGCCATAGAAGACAGTACAGTCTGAAAGGGCAGAAGCCATCATGACAGGACATTAATATGCAGGATGTAACAATGAAGGAGGCATGAAAAAATGAAAACATAATCCTAGGTGGTGTGAAAATGACCTATGTATGGAGAAAATGCCATGGCTTGATTCCTTATGGAAAAAAACGATACGCATATACACACTGTGCAAAGGAGGGGCTAAGATTTACTGTAGATTTGTGTTTTCTTTGACATTTGGCACATTCCCTGCTCTCTAATAAATCCATTACAGCTGAGTACTCTGGGTACCTTAATCCCCACACTGGAAAACAATAGCATCATTTCCTGCACAATGGCACAGCATTATCACCCCAGACAAATCCCCTTGCGATTGCTGTGCCCTCTCTTCACCCCTATTTGACAGGTGAAAACACCTTTTGCAGTACAGCGACTGTGTATATTTTTAGCAGGGTTAGTTCCCAGTGGGGAAAATGGTAGTCAAGGAGGACGGCCCGGAGTCCAACAGGATGTACCTCGGTGAGGATTAAAGGATTTAGAACAGAAATGAAGCACAGTGGGCCAAGGTTCGGGTGTCAGGTCTAATTTGGTTCTGTCATAAACCTGCACGTTCACGTTGGCATGCAGTTGCACTGACACACACTGCAGCAGAGGCAGCCTGAGTAGATTGTCAGTGAATGGATATTCAGGAGCAATTCATCAGCTGTGATTCAAGCACAATAAATCCAACGAACACAGCATTCTTATAAATGTTTTTTTTTCTTGACTGTATGGTTAAAAAAAAAAAGAAAAAAAGCGCTATTGTTTCAAGAATCAGTCAATAAAATCTTCATACAAATGATTGACAACAGTAAATCATGTAAATCATTTTCAAGCAGTAATGCCAAACCTTTGCTGTCTGTAATGTGAGGATTTTGTCTTTCTTTGTCTTCTGTGAGAATACATCTTTGGATTTTGGACTGTTGGTCAGACAATACAAGCAATTTGCAAATGCTGTGATGGGCATTATAGACTAAAACAGAGAAAAGCAGTAAATCTAATTCAAGAAGCTGGGTCCAGTGAAATTTTGGTACTTTTGCTTGATACATGACTAATGATTAATTGTTGATTAAAAACATTACAGCTGGTCATTTCAATCAAGTAATTCATCAATATCAAATTATCATTTATCCACATTAATGGAAAATTTTGGTATTTTTCCAGCCTAAGTCCTTCCCATAATTGTAGTCGTTCTGACTATGGGTCATGGAGACACCCGACCGATATGGATTTTTTAAAGTCCGATTTTTAAAATTTGAGGATTTTAAAATCCGATATGCTGACTTTCTTTTTCCCTTTATTTTAAGAAACACATAAAATAAACAAAGATTATCACCTAACATTGTTATCTTGAGACCTCACCAAGATACCATGACATAATACAGTATAAAAAGAAACTTTGTTATTGTTGCATTGTAAAGTACAGCAAAATATATTAAAGTTTTGATAAATAAGAGTCAAATGTATAAAACTACAGAAACCATTTTTAAAATATCTGATTTGTTAAAAATTAGAGTACTACTACTAATGAACATAAAATTAAATAGTGTATGCATTGTGGGGGCCAGCGAAACAGAAACTATAAAAAATACTAATATAGTACTACTACTAAAAATTATAATAATACAATATAGCATCTCTCATGTTATTGCTATCATATGATAAACAGGGCTCTCTTACATAGGCAAATAATTTTTTATATATATATTAGTTATTACCTTACCTAAAATCCGCCACAATGACTACTTTCTACATCTAGTTTATCACCAGCATTTGAAAGGTGAGCTAACTTAGTTAGACAGGAAGCCGTGTTAGATAGTTGTTCAGCTCATGTTTATTCACGTTAAGTCCCTCCTGGTTTAATCATTTCTGACACACCGAAGCAGCTCGCGGATATATTTAGAATATGTCAAACACTAATGTCATAGTTTAATCGCTCATTAACGTTGGCGCTCCTCCACTGATAAACATGGCATTAGCTTGGTGGCTAATTTCGCGACGGGCAGCGTTGCGCGATGTTAGAGAATATTTAGAAGTAATAAATTAGAGAGAAATGAGAGGACCGGTCACTGGAACTGCCACACTGTTTCAGAAATAAATCCACAATCACGTCTTTCAGCAGCGTAGCCTCCAACAACCAACTACCGTAATATTAAACACACTGCTGTGAGCCTGGAGAGGGCATTGAAAAACGGGAGGGTTAGAAAGTATGGTCTCCGAAGAGGAGAAGTGATGAGGCCTGTTTTTATTATTATTTAAGACGTGACAAAAGACCAAGTCACCGAGAACATTGCGTGTGAGAGCTAACAGGAGCTACTCTTTGTAGACTCCGGTTAGCTGATTATTTGTTCTGTGGTGCTGCAGTGTTTTGAACAGAGGAGCTTTTTCTTATATTGTAGGCCTGTGGACCAAACATCGTATAGTCGAGAAAATGAATCCACAGTGAAAATAATTGTTAGTTGCAGCCATATCTCGGAGATGCGCAAGTTATTTATGAAATTATTTATGTAAAATTGACTGTGTAGAAGGCTTTAGGAGGCTGAAGCTGTTTGCCTATCTCTGCAGAATAGCCACAATTATGCAGTGATTCCCAAAAAATGTCACTTTATTGATAATGTATTAACACAGCTTTACAGAGGAAGTGTGGAGTTAAATTGAGGCAAAATGTAGCAACAAACTCCTGCTTTTCCTCCATTTTGTGTTAATGTTTGCTGGCACACACTTATGTTTGAACCCTGTCTATATGCCTATACCTCTGATCCTGTCTGAGTTCCTGAGTATGGGGCATTATGTATCCCATTGGAGCTTTGAAAGGTTTCACAGATTGAGGTCTTACACAAGTACAACACACAAACATAGCGGTTGACATTGCTTCTGTTCGGGTTTGAATCAGACTTGTTGCAGTAATGATAAAAATAGTTTGTGCTGTAATGCGTGGTCCAAGATTTGCACAGTTTGACCCTCATCTTTCCCAGTACCACTTTTAACAGCCAGTTTCTAGAAATAAAATGACCTCACCATCTGGAACACATTGAAGTGAGGAGGGATCTCTTTCTTTCTGTTTCTCTGTAGCTCAGAAACAAGCCACGCCTACCCTACTTTAGCTACTTTAATATTTCCTGTTGCTTTCATGGTGACTTTTATTGTCTGTCCTGAAGGGAAGAATTCATCGGTTAATGTGTGTCAGCTTCTATCTCATCAGCCTGTTTACCCTGGTGTTAGCGGTCAGCAGTGCATCTGCACCATGTGGCTCTGGCTACAACCCCAGGCCTCGTATTCCCTGTCCTTCCCTGACCTAAGCCATGCACGCTCCCACCAATCAGCACGGTGCAATTCGACGCCACTTCCTGTCTTTTTTTTTTTTTTTTTCTCCTCCACTCTCTTTGTTAGCAATTGGTGGCCAGCCTGACTGTGTTGCACAAATACTGGTCACGCACCCAGTTCTGGGATAGCTCAAGGATTTGGGGGGTTAGGAATTCCTTTGTTGTGAAGATTGCACTTGTGATCAGTGTCCCATTATGCTTATTAATAAACAACTTCATTGGCATGCTTGTGGTTTCAAATCTCTGGGGCCCCTTCTCACACTGCTGAGAGTGGCTGTTGAGGCGGCTGCAACCATTTGAGGTTTGACAGCATTGATCTCCCCCCTCGATGCCCGACGAGTTCAGCCTAGATGCGCTGACAGGCCCTGGGCCCCATGACAGCAGGAGGCACACTGTTTTGGTTCCTTGCTTGGACATGTGCACTTGAGTGTTTTTTGGGTGTGTGTGTAAGAGCAGGGAGGGAGGAAGTGCATGACAAATTGACTTGAATGAGGGGGGCCAAGCATGAAGCACAGAGAGGAATAAAACAGAGGGCCTCTTCCTCCCCTCGGCCCCTGTCCCCCCACGTTTAGCTCTCTCCAGGGGAACCCTAATGCCATCTGAAGGCATTCCTCCTGGATCCATTAATAGGATAATAGACGGATTCAGAAGGACTGTGGCTCATTAGACAGAAGGTCATTGTCCCCTTAACTGTTTACTTTTCTCTCTCCCTGTCAGTTAGTCGAGTTCAATTATCATCCTCTAACAGCCACTCCAGTTGCTTCAAATTACTTTTTAGTCAAGTTTGATGCCTATTTGTTGTTATGGTGTCTCTGGATTTGATTTTCATTCTTTTGTCCTCGTGAATTTCCAGTTCTGTTTCAGAGATTGTTTGGGTTTACCAGCGGGAAGTAGACCCATGTTAGTGATAGAGGAGTGTCCCAAAGAGAGACTGAATGCTGCTCCACACTAATCCTTAAAAGTTTCCCCAAAGATTGAGACCCAGCTTTTGTCCGGTTGTTCTTAAGAAGCTCAATTAGAGGAGTAATTGTTTTACACGATTTTGGCTTTGGGGAATTTATGCGCAAAAGAATAATCCCATGTCACATGCTGCACGTTGTCGTAGGGAAGGACACAGAGGTTAACTCTTATTTGCCGACCCTTTGATTTTCACGAGACACTCCCGTTCTTCATTGCCGTCTCCCGTTTCACTCCCAGCCTCACAAGTCTCCCGGTGTCCTATATTTGTCCTGAATTATGACACAACAACTTTTTATGCCCTTTTCATTGTATTCATTACATTTTCTGGCTCTGTATAGTGTGCATATAAGCCTTACAACTCTCCCTCTCTACTTCCTCCGCCCGGACAAGGAGCATGCACGTGACGTCAGAGTCAACTGAATTCCGAGCTGGCTGTCCAGTCTGTGTCAGTGGCCCAAATCCGAACTGGAAAAGATCAGATTCCAGTTGACTTTGGCTGTTCACACTGTTATAAAAAAATCTGATCTGAGTCACATGTGAGCAAAAAAAAAATTTCTGATTTAGGTCACTTTAGCTTGCAGTCTGAGGCTACATCCACACTACTATGTTTTTGTTTTAAACCGCAGACCTTTTGCTATGTTTGCACCTCCTGTCTAGACTAACATGGCGAATCTGTAGACCTAAAACGTAGAAGTTTGGAAATGCTGCCAACCCCTTTTTCGTTTTAAAACTACGGGGTAGCGTTTTAGTGTGGACAGGTGGAAAATTGACACGACTCGCCTATGAAGCCTCATAGTAACTTAATCCACCGATCAACAAAAACGGTCTTGTTACGTTGTCAAGGGTCCAAACGATCCAATCCAATAAAAACATTTAGTACAAAACATATTATTCCATCAATAAATCCCCAGGGACTGCTGCCGCATCGTTTCATATTTGCCGGCAGACATGGCTCTTTTGTCATTATAAACGTAATAACTCCGATTCAAATGTAAACAACTACGATGGCTTGTATTCAAATTAGCCGCTGAACTCTAACCTTTCGACTGACAGCTAATCCGACCCAATAAGAGCTCACATATCACTTTCATGGCCTTCAACACCCAACGAGAGCCCGCGCTGTAAGGAAGGGCCGGCCCCTATTATTTCGTGGGTAGGCCGAGCCAATTGCAAGCAATTGTGCCGATGACTGGCACTTAGTGTAGCCAATAAAATTCTGACAATAACGATATCCAGCTTTAAGTAGGAAGTTCATGATCTACCAGCAAAACAACACATCTGCATCGAACTACCGATACGGAGCGATGCAGCAGCAGCCACCTGCCGCCAAGGGGCGGTGCTGTTTTAGAAAAAATACGCTTAGAATTTTTTTTTCATTTTTCATGGTATTGGTATGAAATCTAAACTAGGACTAGGTAAGGCTTTATCCTGTGGTCCTACAGTGTTTTAATAAGTCCCAGCTATAGTTGTCTGCATGCATTTGTTAGCAAGCATTTTCAAGCGGAAATGAAAAATATAGTAGTTTTAGTGTGTTTAAACTTCAACTTCAATCAGTTCCAGTAGCACTAGTCATTCTGACTTTTGGGTTAGATAGTGTTATCTTTCAGAGAAGCCATGCATATACTCCAAATGGTTCAAGAACTACATTCAATTTACTTTGGATATGCCTTGAATAGGCGTTTTGTATAATTTTTACAGGAATGTTAAGAGGTTATAGATGGAGATCAACTCAAACGCTGATAAAAAGCTGGTGTGAATGGAGATCGTTTTTGTTTTAAAACTTTGTTTTTAAACAAATTGCTGTAGGCAAAGGTTCCCATTTAGGGAATGGAGAGCCAGAAAGTTCAAAATGAAGAAAGGTAGAACACCATGTGGCTTTTGGTTTTGGGCAGTACAGATACTGAGTTTAGGTTTTAGAATCAGTTTTGGGAGAAAAAGCTGGGTTGGTGTTTCTGTAGTAACAGCGAGTAGTCAACAAAGTCACTCTGACTCACCCACTCAGTTTGTGACATTATTAACTAGAGAACATCCTGGATTATTTGATGATTATTTGTGAGTTGACTCCACAGGTTTCCCAGTTATGCAGCAGCCACCACACAGTGCTGGACAGCAGTCTCTCATACCTCCCTGGTGCTGTCATGCTGATAATACTACAATTTCCATCATGTCTCTGTTGTAAGGGTCTACCAGCTTGCTGAGTGTGCTGTGTGGTTTCAGAGAAGCTTTTAGACAAAGACAAAGAAGTTAAACACATAATCCAGACTGAAAGCAACACAGCTCTGGCTGCCACATGCAGGAAGGACAGCTGGCAAAAATCCTGACTGTGTGAAAGTTAACAGGTTTATAATATCACTGCCCCATCATAAGGCCATGAGTAGCTCTGACTGTAATTCCATTTGTGTATTCCATACATTAAATGTGTTGCTTAAATGTATTCTTATGGCATGCATGACAATTTTAGCCATATTCTTTCAGTTAGGCTGTGAGTTGGTTGTCCCAACTCTCTTTCAAGAACTTCTTGTCACTTCAACTGCAACTTAACGACCAACTGAATCATAAGTATATGCATGTTAATATTTAGTCTAACATAAAAAGAAAAACGAAACCATTCCTTTTAATGGCTGCGACAGGATGTTTGAAAATTTTAACATAATAGTAACAACTACAAGGCTTTAGTGCTTTAACCAGTCTCTGTTGTAGGATGATATCTGTATACAAAGCATCTCTACATCACCCACAGCAGCCTATAAAACAGTCTGCAGGAACTTCTAGGAATGGTCATACCATTTTCCCGAAGAAAATGTTTGCTCAGTAGGTGGTGCTTTTATAGCGTTGGCCTCTTTTCACCGATCTCTGCTCCGGAGCAGGTTAGGTGTTGAGTACAAAAAGTAGTGAACCACCATCAGAGGACTAAAAACCTGCTGTTAGCCCTGAAGTTACTTTACCTAGTTTGCTTTTGTCTTGAAGGAGCTGTGTGTACAGCTGCTGCCTCGGTGTCCTTGCTGCTGCAGCAGCCCAGTCAGTCTGATTGATGGCTTTAATAGCTCCCTCCGGCTCCTCAGTGGGTATCTGAAGGCTTCACTGTCGAGAGCACAGGCCTGACACTGCAGCAATCCTCGTCTCCAATACATTTCTTATCACCTGCTTCACACTGACTCAGGTGGGACTGATGACTTTGCTTTAACATCTGTAGATGAATAATAAAGCCTGTTCATTGTGGTGCAGGCTTGATCTTAAGAGTTCTTGATGTGTCGGTTCTCCACAGCGAGAAAGCATAAATACAGAACACTATATGTAACATTCCGTAAGAACCCGCCATTCCAGGATAGAACCATATGGCAGCCATTTTACCTGGGTCCAGTTTTACACTTGTATTTGGAACCTGTGGTGAAAGAGGATTATGTTGTCTTTTTAAAATCTGTCTTTTCTACCAATACACCCAAACTGTTTTTCATTCAAAGTAGTGAGCATGTGACAACTGTGTCTATGTAGAATGAACCCAAAAAACAACAATTCTGGAGGAATTTTAATTTATTATAGCTCAAAGAGAACAAATCATGCTTTTAATCATGACTATAATCTCATAATTGTGCGTATTGCAGACAATGATTTTATTGGCTAATATACTAAATTAAGCAATATCTTTTGTGTAGAAATCCTGAATAGATTCAATATTATCTATATTGTGTCTATATTGGCAGGCAATGTAATATATCAATGTATTTGTTGATGTCATGATTTGTACATAAGGTGAGATAAATTTCTCTGCCCCTACAATCTGTATTGAAGAACTTGAGCTGCGCTGGGACTGTGGGAATGCCGGACAGAATTTATTGTTCTTATATATGAGTTATGCAATAATTGTATTACTAGATTCCCTAATGTCTTTGGTCCTTTTAGTAAAGCCATTGGGTGCTGTGCAGCCGACTACCATAGATGCTGTCCATAGGTGGCAAATGTAAACAATATCCAGGTAATATGGCGGACAGTTATCCAATAAATTATGACATAACGGCACATCTAGTGTTCTTCATCTATGGTTTAGAGCGCCTACTTAGCTGTGGACATTACAGCAGTGCATTGTGAGAAGGTCGTCCTGTGCAATCCGCCTGTCTGTAAATCAGATTTTGAATGCAGTGCCTGCCCTGTGTGTATTATAAGCCACTAGGGCATTCAGGCCGTGACAGAGTAAAGTCAAGGAGCCTTGGAGTTGTTGATTGGTAGCTGCATGCCAGATGGCTTTGCCAATGAGGTAATGTTATTTAGTTCATTTCCATGGTGAGATGGATGCCCATTGGTGAGAGGGGATAACGGGAAGTATTTTGTCTTTTGATGCAGCTGTATGAAAAAGCTAGTGTTTTATGTGAAGTGTCTGCTAATGCAGGGGCCTGCTGTTGACCGGAGGTTTGTAAAGTTGTCCATCCAGGCAGGACCTCATCTTTTCCAAAGCAGGTTTCCTGTAATGTGGTTCTGTGTGGTCTGAAGAAAGAGGCCTGTGTTGGCACGTGGTGTTGGGTCATTTCAGGTCCTCCTCTCAGTGTCGGGCTCTTCCTCTCTCCTCATGCACTATTGTCCCCACAGAGAGAAAGAGGAGGGGCCCCGCTTTTGTCCGCTGAGCTGTTGAGAGAAGGAGACTTCCCACTTTGTGTTCCCCCAGGGCCACCGATACTACTGCAGGAGATCTCTGCAGTGTTTCAAAGCAGATTAAGACCTTGTTTAAAAAGAATGAAAGAATTTGGCAGGCCAAGGAAAGCTTGAATTGCTGCTGGAGGGGGGAGAACGCTTTGAACCTGCCATGCTGTGCCATTCAGCATGGATGTTAATGAGGCCTGGATGTGTGTGTGCTTGTGTGTGTGTGTGTGTGTGGTGGGTTTATGTCCACATACACAAAGACAAACTAAGCGATCAAGTTTTCATCTGTAGCATTGGGTATATCTGCAAATTAGGGTGGAGTAGCACTGCCTCCTATTATTACAGGAATGCACTAATGCTTCAGCACGTGAGCTTTCTATATAATGTATTGTTGCGCAATAATAGGATTCACAGGGTTTTCGCCTCTACATGTAAAGTATTTCGCTTTTGGCATGAAACCAGACTGCTTTACTCCATCTTTTTAAAGCCCAGGCCTGACCAAACATGACGGAGGGTTTAAACTACTAAGTTGCAAAGTGACTGTAACAAGAGTTTTCATGGTTACACAGTCAAGCCCGAGGAACCTGCTAGCTCATATTATGCTGTAAAACTGTACAGGTGGACCGCATGTGCTGGTAAATGTATGGTGATGTTCTTTATGCAATATGCTGCTGCTTGGTACATTACATTGGAGTGCCTCCTACTGTTCAGATTGAATGCAGACTTGGTGAATTGCTGAAATACCGAGAGCAGAGGACAGACGCAGCGCTGCACATGACACCAAAACATAGCAGTGTAGTTTTTCTGTTTGTTTGGCTTAAGTGCTGTGAAAAAAATCTTAGAATGCTAGAAGGAGGGAAAGCCAGATTCTTATAAAATGCATCGACATTTTGGCAAATTTCTCGAGATTCCGCGTTTAACATTTTATTCTATTTTATTATCAAATTCTGTGATTCTGTCTGTGTTTTCTGATTCGTGGAAAACGAAGGGCCCCACTTCTGCAATGTTTGTCACAAACAGCCAGTGTACTAACAGTACCGATGTTAGCTGTAGCTAGCCATATCAACTGTGTGCTGAGTGTGTTGTGGTTGTGTGAGTAGAACATTTTCACTTTGCACAGGCACATCTTCACCACTGGTCAATCCAGCCTGTGGCCCTTTGCTGCAAGTCCTTCTTTCTTCATTCTATCTGCTCTCCTGTCAAATAAAGGCAAAAAATGCCCCAGAAAATATCTTAAAACAAGAAGACCATAACATCCTGGACAAAGTTTTGCTGTTTTGGAGGGCAATGATGTTGCCAGCACCCTCCCATTGCTGGGGAGTAAGTGGACTTCATAATGACCCTGCTGGTGAGTAGTTTTCTAAAACCTTGTCAGGGATGTGTTTTAGTGTGCATTAAAGGTATATTTCCTGACTTTGTCTTATCTGTAGTAGAGCACACAAACTCAGTTAACTGTAGACTTTCACTGTCAGGGTTCCAAATACTGTGAGATTAAACATAAATGTACTAATTGACCCCTAAAGTGTATCTTTAGGTCTGTGGTGACTTTTGATTGTAAGCAGTTTTCTGTTGTTTTTTTTTGTTTGTTTTTTTTGTGGTGCAGGACCTACAATATTATTCATGAGGTATTGCTGGGAACACGTCACATCTCAAACCAATACAACAAATGTGCTTTGGTCTTTTATAAGCTCCAGATATGATTAGATCTTTCTGCGTGCATTTATTTATCTGCAGAGCACATTTGCTTACAGTAAGTGCATTTCATTACCTGTGCAAAGTCTGCTTTTCCTTTTTAAAAGCATCAGTCTTACTGCCGCTGTTTTTTAAATCTGAGACTGCAGTGGGAACCAAAGGGTCGTTTTTGATCAATTTTTAATTCCATCGCAGTGTACAGTGAGTTTGAGTGCAGGCTTATTAAAAAGGGGAGGGGGAGGGATATTATGGAAGCCAGGCTCTAAAAATAGCTGTGGGGGTGGATGGCTTGGGAGGGGCGACTATGTATTTTAATGCAACGGAGCTTGTGTCTGTGGTGATGGCGGGCTGGTTGTTGTTGCTGTGGCTTAACAGGCCACCAACTCTTAAAGACTGCCTGATGAGCATCTGCAGTAGTCCTGTTTTGTTCTTTTTGTATCCACTGTAATCTGCTCCAAATTTAGTGTGTGTTTTTGTGTGTCTTAATGGCTGTCCCTGTGTTAGATTCAGAGTGGAAGGGTGGGAAATGGGATAGGGAGGGAGCTGGGAAGAAGAGAGAAAGCAAGCATGTGTGCGAATCTCGCTCGCTCAATGCACCAGCTGAGCTGTCCCTCCTGCTTGTGAATTGTGGCGGTGAGCGAGACACGCCGTGAATATCAAATTTTGTCTGAGCTGAGCAAAGGAGGGCAGGCAGAGCTTGGAAATCTCTCCTGTTGTCTGGCGAGAGATTGCTGCCCCTGATCAGAGAGCAGGTCCGAACACACACAAACACACACAGCATCCACTAGCACCGTGGCAACGGCTCAGCTCTTTGCAGTTCTCATCACACACATTATGAAGTCTGTAGCATCTCTCTCTGCAGTTCTCACTGTCATGTCAGGTTTTTCAGGGCATAGGATTTCCTTTATTCTTTTATTTGTTCACTGACTGAGGATTGAGGATTTGTTCATGAAGTACATAATGGCTGGAGTGCAATTGAACCAAAATAAAACAAGCACCAACAAGCACAATGAAAACTGGACCATTAACCGTCTTCAGCCACAAACTGTACGGTATGTTGTACGTGGTATGTTGGAAGCAGCCACTCCTTGTTCCGTGCTTCTCCCACCAGATATGGATGTGCACACGGATGTCCTGAACATGGCTCTGCCACTTGGCCTCTATTACATCTAGAGAGGAAGCTGCAGTCCTGAACAGGTGGTTGATAAATGGCTGGCCTTCACAGCTACAGGTCCCCACACTCCCTCTCCTTTGCAGCAACATCCAAAGTGTTGCCTAGACCATTTTCAGAACAGAAAGAAACTAATTATAACAACATCAACCTGAACATACCTACCGCAGAGGTTGTTAGACTTTCTCACTATAACATTTAATAGAAGTTACAGATGATGCGTGTATAAGGGCATGGAGCGAAAAGATGAACAGACATTTTTCATGTTTCCACACTAAGTAAATGAATGATTTTACCTCCTTGCTGCCACTTGCTTCCCTTTAACATTAGCTGCCACTGGCTGGTAAACCTGACCTACCAATGCTATGGCTAAATGGTGCGTTCCAGTTGTACTAGGAAGTTTGAATTTCCGAGTTGCCAGTGTGAAATTTCAACTGCAACGTAAGTTGGATTTCTGGCTTGGAAAGTCAGGAGAACCGCACTAACCCTGACTTTGTGACCCAAGATGGCTGCTCTGTGCATGAACAGTAAGTGAAAGCTATAGTTTAAATTAGCGCTGTGTATTTGTATCTCATAGAAGTTGTCGTTCACACAGTACTGTCCAACTGCTGTCTGTGGACATGTTGCTACTGTGTTTAGTATGCATAAATACCGCGTAATCCATTTTTATCAACCGGCGTTGATAACAATGGCTAACCTGGCTAGTAGGGATGGGAATCAGCAGAGGCCCCACGATACGATATTAACACGATATTTATGTTGCGATTCGATTTTATTGCGATTTTAAATATATTGAGATATTTTGCAATTTATTACCTTTTTCCAACTTCCAGTTAGGTCCCTGAAGTCCAACTTTGTCAACATCTGTTTATCTAAAAAGAGAGTTTGCTCATATCACTCTTTCAGTCCTCTATATGGTCCTGTTAAGTTCTCTAGTGGACTAAAAAAGCAATAGATTTTATTATTCTAGTACAAAAAAGTTAAAACTCCCATCTGCAATTTATATAATAAAATATACTTGGCGTCCGTGTATCGATACAGTACAAATATCACGATACTATGCTGTAGCCTTCAGATTGTTTTTGTCATTGTTAAAAAAACTAATTGGTCAGTGACGGAGAATATTCTGTTAACGTGACCTCTGAAATACCATCAGCGTAGGTTTAATAAGATGGCAACGCTGCCTTTAACAGTCAGTATGTATCAAATGTTGCTTCTACTGCACGTTGAGCCAGGGCAGAGTCCAGTAAAGTGGCTCCCTTTTCTTACACAGTATAACGTGATGTTGGAAGGGGGGGAAAAAAGCATTTTTAGAATTGCTCAAACGCCTACTTTTCTCTGAACTTTTGCCCTTGTGTCTTGTAAAACATAAAACCCTGCACTACTTTTTCAAATAGTAATTTTCAAGAAAGATTAAGTTTAAATTTAGTAAGTAGTCTTTATGCCTGTACTGGATGGCAGAGCGTACAGTTGCTGCAGCTTGCCTGTCTTCATGATCAGCATCATGACAGAGGTGTGTGTGTGTGTGTGTGTGTGTGTGTGTGTGTGTGTGTGTGTGTCCCTGCATGTGTCCGTGTGTGTGTGTGTGTGTGTGTCCCTGCATGTGTGTGAGTAGCTGCAGGCACCCCGAGGATTTTCCCTCTGCTGGTCACAGTCTATGCCTCCCTCTGTTCTTTCTCTCTCTCTTTCTCTGCTGTGCTCAGCTTCCACTCATCCCCCCCCCCCCCCTCCTGTCCTCCACATTCCTTTGTTTTCCTCGACATGCCGTTCCATTTTCGAGGGTTTTCACTTTCTCTCCCTGAATCACATCAGCATTTCCTTTCATCTCTCTCTGCCATCCCTCCTCCACCCCCGCCACATATGGAGCAAGGTTGGCCTTTGCCCTCACCCTGCCAATCCACCCCACCCCGCCCGTTCTTGCTGTCCTCCACGACTCAAAGCTCCACACACCCTCAAAATCCCTCACTACCCTCCACGCCCACCTCTTCTTCTTATCTTGTAGCCCCACACACACGCATGCCTGAACATTAAAACGGTGGCAGTCATTAGTGAGGGTAAATAGAGAGGGGGTGCAAGTAAAATGGACAGGTCCTTTTGTGGGGCTGGGGTAGTCCAGGGTTTATTCAGTTCAGTCTTTCATTTGTGTCCCTTAAGCCTTCCTGCTGGGATAGCTAAACCCTTTAGATGTACGTTGTTGAACTCCACCTGTACCTTCTCCTACATGTATTTCTTTCTCTTTTTTTGCCTTTATTCGGTGGTTCACAGCGGAGACAGGAAACAAGGGGAAAGGCAAGGGGTTCCGACAACTCCCACCAGCTTTTTGTCAAATCCTGCCCCCTGCTGACCCACCTACTCTGTCTCTGATTGGCTAACCCTAACCCCACCCTAACCTTCACAACGGTAACCAGCGGAGGCAACAAGTAGTAGCCAATCAGAGGCAGAGTTGTCGGGGAAAAAATAACGCTATATGGCACCTGACCTTATGCCAACAGGAGGCCCCGACCTTGATGTATTTCTTTGTGAACTGTTAAATCTGTTAAGAGGCAATTTATTTTATTTTCTGAATTAAGTGATTCTTCCCAGGATAGAAAACTTTCTTATTCTGTAAAGAAGTTCATGAAGGGTCAACCCACAAAATGAGCTGCTCTCAGGACTGTAGTCAGGACTCTGGGTTAACCAATTTGTCTTTTTCTCTTCTGATATCCATTCTGAACAAGTTAATGTTGTACTTAAATGTAGTACCAGCTGCAGCAATTTCCATTTTCTCTCTTTGTTCCTGCAGACATTCATGAAGGGTGAAGGAAGTTAGTACAGCCTTGTTGCTTTCATAATGAAAACCCTAATTCTAAAACCAGTAATTCATGCGTGCTTATTGTTTACAGTTATGCTTTTTGACCATTAAAAAAATTAAATAATTGAAACAGGCTATTCCAGAGGCCATGTGCATGTGCAGTGAAAGGTTTTATGTCCTTATGTGCGTCAGAGCTAAATTGCATTTGACTCTCTCATAGAAAGGCCTTTTCTTTTTTTTCCCTTTGCATGTTGATGCAGCGTAATTCAATTAAACTCTTGCTCTGCTTCATCCCTCCAGCCCTTCTTTCCCACTATACCTCACTGCATCTGCACTACCCTCTTCTCCTGACCTTTTTGTTGTCTTTCCTCCTCATCCTCGTGTTTCGCTACAGGAGTCAGGCCTCCACCTGTGTGTGTGCGCGTCCTCTCCTGGTCCTGCCCTGCTCGAGCTGTACTTGGCCTACCTGGCCTGCACTGATGCTCCCTATATTCATGCACAGTGTGCAGGCTTTCCCCCTCCCTCTGTGTCTCTGAGGAGTTCAGCTGAGGTTATGTGGGAATAATGTGTCCTAGTTCACAGGGTTCTTCTTGTAAACTCTCAGCCTGCTAATTATGCTCTCCCTGAGTGGACTGCTCTTTTCAGATTTTTCTCTCACTCTCCCTCTGGCTTTACTCACTCATGCCCTCTCTATTTTTCTTTGTCTCTCTCTCATATGTTTCTGTCCACATTGTGGTAAAAGCCAATTTTTTGTCTTTTTTGCTTCCTGTCTCTGTGCTCTCCAGCTGTTTCCATCCAAATGTTGCTCAAGTTTTTCTGGCAAAATAGAATGCAGGACAAGATGAAATTATGTAACCAGTAGCTTTATATCATTATTTTTACACTTATCCCTTTTTTTCAGTCTCAGTAGAGAGTGAACTGATGGATGACAACTACAAGGTCCCCAGCTAGACTGGTGTTTAGGTGTAGGGCTGCACATGTCCATTATTTTGCATATTTGACATACCTTGAACTTAAAAATAAGGATGTGGCTCTATTGAATGAGATCTATCATCTATCTATCTATATATAGAGATATAGAAATTAGGGTTGTTCTGATTGGCGACACTTATTGACGATTGAAGGGATGATCGGCGATTGGTTTTTCATGCGCCAATATTAAGGCGATTTTAACTAACTCACTATCAGAACTAAGATGACATAAAAACAATCACACTGCAGTTTTTCCCATTCAGTGATTCATTTGTGGGGGCACACTGCGTCACAATATCAACGCTGACTGCCACATACAATATACTATTTAATGAGTAAAATCATATCACGCGCGCGCGCGCACACACACGCGCACACGCAACGTAAGACCGTCCCCTGGTGATCAGATCGCCAATTGGTGATCTCAAGTAGCCATGATCAGACGAAATGAAAATGGAGACAATCGCCCAACCGTAATAGAAAAAGATAGATATAGATAGAAAACATCTGCAATGTTTTATCTTGTTTTAAAAATATGTGCATGAAATGGGTAGAAACCTAATCTGTCCCTTTTACTATTCTGCACCCTCTCTCTAGCCATACTTGTAATAATACAGTCTGGTTTCACACCAGCAGATGTGAGAGGAGGGGAAAAGGCCACTAAATAACAGGTGGAGGTGTGGAGGACAAGCAGCTGAATAGGTGCCATATTCTGTTCACCTTTCTCCAGAGGCCAGATTTGCTAAACACTGCTTGGATATGGATATTACTGCCATAGAGGGGTTGTTTGTTAGAAAACACAAGATGTGTGTTCCTTAAGAGTTTGATTCACAGCCCAGAGGAAATCCCTGAGTCACCAGGAAACAGTTTGTATTTGTCTCTTTATCTCTTTCTAACCCTGTGAGTGATTCATACCTCGTCTGCCCTTCCTCTGACTCCTGCTCAGGTGACTGGTGATAAAAAGACTTTGATCTCTTTGATGGGGTCTGACTCTTTATCTTTTTTCTTCTTTCATCCCAGGAAGGTTGACTGAGCATTTATGCTCTTTGTCTACTCTGACCTGCTTTACTCAATTTGCTCTCACTCATTCAAGCCTGAGAGCAGCACGGCCACAAGCATGTGCTTTTGGCTGCTGACCAGCTCTGCTGGAACAAAACTGAAGTTTGTTGCACGAGCAGTGGAAGGGTATTAGTCAGCAGGTGAATATTGAATTGAAGAATGCAAACTTCATACGTGTGTCCTTGAAAGGAAAACTTTCTTACTGTGTTGTAACCACTTGTACACAACAGATCTGTAAAAACAACTTTATAGTACAATGGATATTTCCAGTTATTACACCCTGGAACTTATTTTTGTATTTTTGGCTACTAGTCAAATCAGTAATTATAACATGGTACTCTCCTAGTTAGTTTCTGAGATCTGGGAACATGGTGATCACAAAAAAGATGTCTGATGGGACGGGAAACACGAGCAGTCAGATAATGAGACAGGTTATAAGCAAACCAAAGCCAAACTTATTTGAAACGGACACACATTTTACTCAAACTCTCCTTTGTAAATCTCCATCACAATTTACAGTCCAGCGTCCTGGTTCAATATTGACTTTTACTGCACTGACTGTAGTTGTGCACGCACACAGGCGCAACACCGTGCAGGTTAGGTTATCGGGGAAACCTATTGGCATATGGGGCAGTCATGTTCTCAGATGTACCGTTATGTTTTAATGAACTAATATCACCTTCTACAGATGTCTGTTTGAACTTTTGCAATCCATAAAGTGGCAGAGAGGTAGGAGAAAATTGATTTTTATTTATTATTCTACTTTATTTCCTTCCATTTCAGCGGTGTAAACAAATGCACTCTAGCTTTGTAGTTGCGGTACAGGATGACGTTCAGTCACACATCTACAGCATAGACTCGCATTCACAAACACGACTGCCATTTGCAGCAGCATTTTTAAACGCCTGCTGGTGATGCCAGTGGAAACACTGATGCGCTCTCCACACTTTGAACCAGTCAATCACATGGCTCTTTTCTTCCTCTCTGGAAGTTATGATACTAAATTGCATGATTATATTGAACCTGTTGAATGATTTTGATTGGATTAATCTTGTTATGTCATATTTCAATGTAAACTTTTTTGATTTTGTTGCAAACTGCTTCGGCGCATTGTTTAAATGAAACATTCATGCCAAAAAAGCACACTGAACTTAACTAAACTACTGCGTCACCACATCAGCGTAATGCCACAATGTCATTTACAAATGACAGAAATCACAAAGTGCAATGCTAGAAAACAGTGTTTACCCTAAAGACAACATCAGAGTTTTGTCGAGAGCTGGAGGCCGGACCACATTTGACAGAGACAGCTGCCTCCTAATGCTCTATGCAGGAAAATGCTCAATATACTATACGCAACTATATATTGTGACAAAAGTGTCACAGCGGTCATTAGAAAATCTATATGTACACATGGTGAAAGACAGATTACCTCTTCCCAGTCCTGCGTTTCGGGCCAACTATCCTTGTCTAGCTCCACAGCTGCCATATTTAGTGTGAGTCTGCCTCCTTTGTTAGACAGTACTCTACTACTCATGCAGGTCATGTCTCTCTCTGTGTACACACACACGCACATATATATTCCGTCTCTGCATTGTGATGAATGTGACTTGCAGTTTGGTGTTTGGAGATGGGGTTTTTACTCTGTTGGAGATTGTTGACAGCCTCCCAGATTTCCATTTGTCGGTTGCCGCGTCCAGAGCCCTCCCTCCAGTGTGCAGTTGTGTGTGAGCTCAATTCACTGAGGTGGAGAACATCTGACTCACACAGGATGAATAGTAGCCTTGGTAACAGTAGGTCTGGTGTGGACCAGCTTAGGTTGGACCAATGTTCTGTGTGCATTGTGTTGTTTTATTTGGCCTGTTTTTGCCTGTATTTTACATATGCGATTGATAGGAAAGACTGACAAAGACGGAGAGAATGATTCACCAAAGGTCCCAGGCCAGCTCTGACCTCACAGCCACACAAGACATGGCTCAGACCAGCCCCCAGGATGCCCCATTAAAGCCCACATTTGTTCATTTAACAGGTAGAGCAGGTGAGGAATGGAAGGGTGGAAAATACAGAGAAAAGAGAGCAATCAACTAATTAGCTTTCACCTTTGAAAAGAGACTTGGAGACGGAGCACCTTCCTCCTACACCCTCTGAGAGGGAAAAGGCATATCATAAGTGAGAGTGGGATTCATACGCCTTGTCTGTTCTGATTGGACTGTCATTGGCAGTTCTTGGAGGTCACAGATTGTCGGTCCATTTTCACGATGCGTTGCCAGTACAGTAGACCTGTTTTTATTGTGATGTCTGTTATGTTGTTCTAATCACATCCCATGAGTGTCCATCTTGCTTTTGATTCATCCCCGACCCAGTCCAGATCTGTCTGGATCTGTCGGGGATCCATGTGCGCTCCGTTCTGTGCTGGCTACAAAGTGGCCATTAAGGGAAAATGGGGAGCAGATTCTGTTCCCTGTCATGAAACACCCCCCCCCCCCGCCCCCCCCCCCCCCCCCCCCCCCCCCCCCCCCATCTTGGACACAGGTGACTGGATTTGGATCATATTTGAGTAAATGCACTTCACCACTAGGTTCTTGGTGTCACAGTTGCACTGAATTGAAAAAGGCTGTCTGTGCACTTGCAGGTCACACACATATGATTTATGGATTGGGACAGATGTGGACTGGATCACCACTGGTGTGTGCCGTGTACATACAGTTGCCTTGTTGAAGTCAAGACTCGGGATAAAGGTGTTTGAGAAAATCTTTACCCTGCCTCAAATGTTCAGTAGGCCGTAAGCACCGTGCATATGAGTATAATGTATGTATAATGTAAGAAGTCCTCCAGCTTCTTTAAGAATTATGTTGCTCAGGCATCTAGCCAGGACATGCCTGGCATTGCAGCTAGAGGGGGAGGGCTCACCATTTGTCCAGTTAACAAAGGCCAGACGCAGTCAGAGTGGGAGACTCACCCAGTCAATTTCAGGCTTGGACACCCTCCTAGCAGCCCTCCTGACTATAGCATGGTTTTTTGAGAGAGGTTTTGTTATTGTGTATTATAAGGAAATAACCCTTTATCTATGCTGAGGACTGAAATACGTTTCATGTCATATTTGAGTTCACATTTTCCTTCAGGCACAGGAAGTTATTATCAGCACCACTTTATAAACTCCATCTGCTGAGTATTCAATTCAATTTCAATTCAATTCAGTTTTATTTATATAGCGCCAAATCACAACAACAGTTATCTCACAGCGCTTTTCATAAAAGAGCAGGTCTAGACCGTACTCTGTGATGCTATTTACAGAAGCCCAACAATCATTTGTTATAATTGAAAACCCTACAACTACTAAATTGACCTTGAATTGGAATTGATTTGTCAACTGCTGTTTCCAAGGTCAAGAATGAACTTTAACCAGCCAACATGGACGAGAAGTTCTTCAAAAAATGAAAATTTAAACCTACAATTCCATGAGAACTGAGCCAACTCTGTATGCTGCGTGACACAACTGAGAGCTCCAGAAATACTCAATGGACCTTTTGGGGCGAGATTGTTGAGTACTAAAAAATGTTTATCTATGTTTTCTTTGAATGATGAGGTAGAGCGCACACAGCATGTGAGGTGCAATCATTATGTGACGTCTGGCCAGCTGAATCACTGATGGGGCTTGTTTTGATGCACCAGAGATGCTCTGTTTATATACATGGAAGAGCGCAAAGGATGAGAGACTGCTGCTCAGAGCAAAATGGACTGACTCAAGCTTTGCAGTTTATGGCGTGTGCGCGTGTGTGTGTGTGCGCGCGCACGTGAGTAATTTTTGGCATGTGTTTAGATGTAAAGGCGGAGAGTTGCAGATGTAGAGGAGAGTGAAGGAGGTTGCTGTGCCTC
Source organism: Micropterus dolomieu (assembly GCF_021292245.1). Taxonomy (NCBI): domain Eukaryota; kingdom Metazoa; phylum Chordata; class Actinopteri; order Centrarchiformes; family Centrarchidae; genus Micropterus; species Micropterus dolomieu. The sequence goes on from NC_060159.1 coordinate 3,505,095, forward strand.
GTCTGTTCTGGCAGAGTATGCTTCTTCAGACAGCTTGAAAGAAACAGACCTCCCGCAGTGAGGTGGCCTAGTGCTTAAGGTGCTCACCATATAATCAGATCAAAACATCGCTAGTTTGATTCCAACCTTTTGTTGCATGTCATCCCCTCCCCCACCATTTCCTGCCAGCTCTCTACTTCTCTCTACCATCTAAATAAAGGCAACCATTCCTATTTGCCACAACAGCATGCAGCAGGATATTGTGAAGCCTGGCACAAGAACCATGCAGCTGGCCTTATTGTGCACTCATAGTACCTCTTCCAAAAGTCCATTAATGAAACATTGGATTTGAAATATTACGTGTCCTGTGCCCATCTTTACTCTATTTAAGTGTGTCTTCACTGAGAATCCTTTATTCCCCTACCCAACATGAAATAGTGGTTCAGTTTGGCAACATGTCAGCTCTCCCACCATGGCCGGACTTCAACAGCCTGACTCCTCCACAAAGATATGTGCGCACAATGCAGGCCTTTACTTTATAAAGCAAGGAGCATAAAGTCTTCTTCGGCTCTCATTTATACACTGACTGATCATCTGTATATTCCATCTCCTCTCCAGCAGTTAATTTAAGGAGCAGATGATGGGAGTGAATCCATTAGAAAGAGTGTGATTTAAGAATTGTCATCCTCCTGTGTTCACTCCTCCTCCTCCTTGTAGTCATTCTGTTCACTCCCCCTCAGACACGCACCCACACTGGAACTTAACTCATTGGGTGGATGTGTGCAAATCCCTATATGTCTGACTTTATTTCTGTTGTTCCTCAGTGAATGTATACAAGGTACAAGTTGGATCTATTGAAGAGATGAAGTTGTAGTTTCAGTTGAGGCCTCCGATGCCAGTTGAGGTTTCCCATCAGGATGTTTTCTATTGCTCCTCTGTAAAAGCTAACAAGAACTTGGCACAGGAATTTTGCCTTCTTAAGTTTCCTTAAGAAATACAGCCGTTTGTGAGCTTTCCTTTGGTTGATGGTCAGGTTCTCTGCGATGCTGATTGCTGGGAGCCGGAAACTGTTCACCTGCTCCACCTCAGCCCCACTGATGTAGACAGGAGTGTGTGTCTTTATCTCCTTTTCCCTTATATGATCAGCTCCAACAACTGAGGTCAAGGAGGAGGAGGCTTGCAGTCGTGGAACCGCCTTCTACTGTAGGAAGCGTCTTAATACAGAAGCTGTACTCTACTAACATTTACTGGAATCCATCTTTAATTACCCCCACACACACATCATTGAGGGACCATACCACACCAGCAATTAACTGATTTAATTAATTCAATTAACTGTGGCAGCAAACATGGTGTACGTGCCAGCATTGCTACCCTGGCAGAGGAGCTATTGATTGACTGGTCTCATCATGCAGATTAGTTATTTCTGCGTGGAATTGACTATATTTATACATTCGCTGGGTAATGCACAAAAGCACACAAGCACTTCCAGTTTCATAGACTGGCTTAAGGATTTTGTGTGGGTGGTGGATGTTTGTGTTTTTCTGCTTAGGCATGTGTTTTCTAGACCACCGCCAATATTTGAGGAAGAATTGTTCCTGGACGAGCATATTTGGTTCCATAAATGTAGCTGTGGTACATCAGTTGTCACTGCAGTGCTATTAGCCAGTACAAAGAGAAACGGTGAATTGAGGCTCATCTCGTACTTGGAATAACAGAGAGAAGTCATTCGTTCAAAGATTTAAATGGAGCATCATATTGGCTCAATAATCATGTGGAGTTAAATCTGGCCTTGGACATTTTGTGGCATATCCTCCTCGTCTGTTTTTCCTGCCTGTCTGAACTAAAAAAATATTGAATATGGTTAAGAAGTGTAGTCTTTTCACTAGGGGTGGGGGGTGGGGGGAGAATCTATACAGCATAGTATAGCGATATTTTCCGTAGCAATATTGTATCGCTACAAGGCCGACAAGTATTGATCTTTTATGATATAAATTGTATGTGAGAATTTTACTTTTTGGTTCTATAATAATATCAGTTGAAAAAAGAGTTTTCCTTTGGGGACACAATTTGAAGTTGGAAAAAAGGTAATAAATTGCAATATATCGCAATATTTTTTTAAAATCGTAATAATATTGTAATGATAATATACCTCTACTTTTCACAGTCACTGGCTTTAATTGACTGCACGTCCATTCTCAAATGTCAAACAAAGCAAGGGCGGCAGTATATTTAGCAAAACATATTGAATTTACATAAGACAGAGAAATGATATAATATAAATGATCATTTATATTATATCATTTGTAAATTTGATTAATTTTATCATAATTTTTTTCTAGTGCAGTTTCACTTAAATTGTACAATTTGGAAAGTATCTGGCTTTGCTTTTCAAATTGACCATGGTTCACCATATAAATTACCCAATTTATACTCTTTCACTTGTGTGTCTTGTCCTGATCGGATAGCCATCTAATCTCAAAGAAGTGTAAATAAGCTTGTTCAAAACACTGAGTTGGTTTGAGATAACAATTTAGCCCGATGTTTAAAAGGTCTAAATGCATTCGTCCTGCCAAGTATGTAATCTAACTACATCAGTAAGTGATCTTTGGAAGCAGCCACTCGCAGCATTCTGCCCCTGGGATAACAGCAGCTAAAGTGACACTGAAATCGACCATCTGTCTCCTTGTCAGAGAAGGAAGCTCCAGCAACTTTCACACATGCTGTCGTACAAAAGATGTGATGTACTGCTGTAAGCGTTTATCTGATCCCTGATCAGTTCTACCATTGAAAGATCTCTGTGTGAGAGACAGCAGCGATATTCATAGGTTAGAGAGTCCCCATGAAGACGGGCAAAACTTTTAGCATGTTTCCATATGTTTCTGCGAGTTTATTGATAGTTGGTATAGCTTGGTCAACACTGGATTTTGGAATTGACATTTGTTTCTGATAATCTGCCCATTTTTTAAACATAAACACATAACATAAGCAATCTTGATGTGGATTCCGTTGATTTTTTTTTTCCCCATTGTGGCAGAAGGAGATACAGTATATATTGAGCAGTAGATCAGACATTTCTACAATCTACGTGACAATGTTTCTAAATGACCTCAAACCTAATTAGGCTTTTCTGTCCTGCAATTTCCTGTTATTTATCTGCCGTCACACGCACTGATAGTGTCTGTGATAAGCAATTGGCCTGGCAGATTTACCTGTCTAACACTTGTTATTATCTAGCTATGTAAACAATTATTGTTGGAACTAAACTGCAAAAAAGGCAAGAAAGTAAATCTTGGACTTAAGCAGTCACCAAAGAGCTTTAGGTCAGCCGCAGTGAATGCACTCAGATTTGTCATCTGGCTGTGTGAAGTGCATGACGCATGTATTGATTTTGAGTGTGTAAACGGGGCCAAATTCTTAATAAAATAAAATTAGCCAGTGTTCTTATCTGACTCTTGGTAAGAGACTAAACAGTCCTGTTTCCCGTATGTGATCCACAGCGAATCTTAAATTTAGCTCTCTGAAAACATGGAGATATTTAGTAGCGCAGAGTTGCTTTGCCCTCCCTGTCAGCATCCCTCTGCCTCTCCTCCTCCAGAGCTACTCTCTCACTGTCTCGTCGGCTTGGCACTCTGCCAGGCTGCTCAGTGAGCTAGATACTGACCCTGCCTGCCTGCCTGCCTGTGTGTGTGTGTGAGCTTACTGTGTATGTGTGTCAGATTACTTTATTCTGTCACCTTTCTGAGTGTATGTGTTGTGCATTTTCCATTTCCCCTGCCTGTGTGCCCTCCAATCCCCTCATTCTGTAGATTTACATTAACAGTTTGGCACTTAGCTGAAGGGCCTATCAGGTTTGGGCTCAGCTTAAAATCCCTGCTCTTGTGCACCTTGATTAAAGTTCCTGAAGGGGAGAGTTGTTTTCACTTTCACCACCATCATGACTGATGTGAGTAGTGAGCACATATTCTTGGTTCCCTCTCTAGGCGTGCGCAGGCCTACATTTCACACAGCTCTCCCTGGGCTTTTTTAATTAATACCAGTGGTTTTTATTAAGATCTTCTTCCACTCCTCCCTGTGGCAGCTGTCTGTCTGATTACAGAGGGAGTCTGACTGCTCCCCCAAACCTCTGAGAGTAAAGGAGAAAAACTGAAGTCAATGCTCATCTCACATGATAAATACACGGTGGCTCATGTATTTTTGTTATTACCAAATACCACATTCTCAACATGATTACTGCTGATGGATCTGTGTGTATGTGTGCGTACTGAGAGCATTTATACTCCGCAAACCTACCTTGGACAAATGAAAGGTCTTTTCTTTCTGCTTCCATGTTCCAGTAGACAGTCAAAATCAGAATAGAAATCACATCAAAATCAACAAGTTCTGCAAATTGCCTCGATATATTTGCACATTTTACCACCTTCTGATCAGACTTGACTGACTTTGGAATTTGAACATTTCCCAGGAAATGTTCCTGTTTTTCTCATAGCAAGTTTCACTCTCAAACTGGAAGCTTTGAAGCTTTAAACTCCGGCTGGTTACCAGGCAGAGTGGCTGACGGAGTAAACAGCCTTTACTGCCAAGGAAAAAGTTACCCGTATGACTCATGACTGATGGCCAGCGCTGACTCTCTGCTCTCGTCTTGAGGAAACCTTGCTTCTTCAGAGCAGTGTGTAGTGTCTTGGTGGTGGTGATAAGGCAGTGGATAAGACTTTGGTCTTTGACCTTTGGTGTGAGAGACCCGGGTTCAATTCCACCAATGTGTCACAGAGCAAGACACTTAACCCCTAGTTACTCCAGAGGCGTGCGACCTCTGACATATAGTAATTGGAAGTTGCTTTGGATAAAAGCGTCAGGTAAATGAGTTAAATATAATGTAACCTCAAACCCCTGCGAGGCCCTGCACACCCACACAGGCATTTTCACTTAGTCTGGCCGTGGGTGAGGCTTTGCTGGAATTACGTGAGGTCACCAAACTCCATGTACTAATATTTACTTTAAAGCTTTGTTTATGTCGGTGGTTTTCAAAGTCTGTGACTCCCCTCAGACATAGCTTGAAAAAAGGCGCAAATTTCAATATATCAAATATCGAGTTCGCAGTTTTTGTTTGTTTGTGTGTGTTCTCATTTTGTTGAATATAAACATTTATCAGGCCACCGTTAATGTGACGGGCCTGCGCGAGCCGCTTTAAAAGCCTCCTGAGGACATAACTGAGGACAGTTCGTCCTATTCATTTTGGAAGAATGACCAGTGGTGTAACTTGTGACTAACAAATGCTTCAGAAAATCCTTAAAAAAACTAGAAGAAATCCTATTATTTTGGAGTTAAATTGGGCAACACTACATTATTTTAATTATTGATTTATTTAAGTGTTGATTCAATTAATAGATTTATTGTATAGAATTGTTGTGTATTGTATATTAAATGCCTGAACATGCCCATTACAATTTCCCAGGGCTGAAGGTGAAACTAATAAATCCTCACATTTTAGAAGCTGAAAACATCAAGGATTTTTAAAATATATTTTGGTGGACAAATTACTTAAAAGATGAATTCATTATGAAATGTGTTGTCCATTCATTTTCTGTAGATCGAGTGGTAGCCGTTCATGCTAGCTGATGTATTCATCCTATTGCACTACCTGTCCTGACTCCAGTAATATGTGTTTGTGGATGAAGTCGGCCCTTTCAAAGCATGTTAACCTTTGTGTGTGTGATATGATTGTACTTGCTAGAGGTTTTGCTTTCGGTTAGGCTGGACAATAGAACAATAAACATAATCATTGCAATGTAATTTTTTTCAATAAAAATCTAACAAAATGTTCAATAAATATTTAATAAATGTTTGACTTTATTCACTTGAATCATAGGATTTTATTAAGATGTTTATTTTGTCGAGCAAAAGGACTGAAAAAGCTTTTACTTAATTTTACTTAAGGATATTTGTTGACAAAGATTTTATCATAATTGTTTTGAATGTTCTACCTTTGTGTCAAACGCAAATCTGACCTCTGACCTCTGTTGACCATAAAGAAGAGTTTAAACCACAATTAACCATCAGGTTTCTTTCACTCAAAAGCAAAAATCAGACTTTAAAGAAATAGCGATTTGATCCTTATCATGATAATAATCGATATCGAAAGATCTGAAACTTTTTATTGTGTTAACATTTTTGGCCATATCATCCTGCCCTACATTAGGTGTTTGTATGCATAGTTTGTGTCAGGCTACTACTGTGTAAAAAAAGCTTTGTTCAGTTGTTTTTTTTTTTTTTGTGGTGGATAGATCTGAGTATCTTTCTGCGGTCCTGCATGGCTTATAACAGGTTAGCAGCTGTCTGCTTGGCTAAGTGTTTCATAAAGGTGCTGGCTGACCTTACTTGCTCCACGCTCAGTAGAGTGGACCTCCTCTACCTGAGCGTTTCTCCTCCCAGAGTTAAGGCACTGAAGCGGTCACTGCCCCTCTTTCCCTCCCTCGTGCGCACACTGAAAACAATTTGAAAAACAATAAGTTGATTTAATCTTTAAGTCAGCTGAGTATTATTATTGCAATAGATTAATTTCAAATAATTTACTATCTTATTTATTATTTTTACAACTGCCAAACAACCTCTGGTTTTATCTTCTAAAATTTGAGAATCTACTCTTTCAACTAAACAATTGATGAATAGAAAAATTAACATCTACATTATTGTTGGTAATCAAATCAATCGATCAAATGTTGGTTCATCCTACCTAAAGATCACCGAATTGGCATCTGTCCTGATACTTATTTTACTAAGGGGATTACTTTGGCTGGACATTTTCCTGACCAATGTCATGAAATTTAGAGTTTCCACTATTGTATTTCAGCTATTGATATTTTGCCATGTTGGTTACTCCTGGTAAATAATACTGCCTGATTTATATTTACCAGGTCATGCCCAAAGAGTATACACCATCTCAGTGCAGAGCAGGTATAAATAGATTTGTATATAATTCCTGTCTGTCGGCATTTGTCCGCGTGAAAAACATCAATTATAGATTAATAATGACAGAAGAATTCAGAAAGGTGTTAATTGCCCAGTCCTACATTTAACTACATCAGCCAACAGCCATCCAGCTGAAGCAGCAGATGTTTGTTCTAACTGAAACATGAAACCGTGGTCAGTCCACATTCCCACTGGTTCTTGCTTACTTTTCTCTCCACTAACACATTCTTCTCTCTCACACATAATATATACACATTGCCTTTATTACTCTAGTGCCTTCCTCATTTGGTTTTTCTGTCTTTTCAGCCCATCCTGTTTTCCTTTTCATACAGACACACACAAACACTTTCTCTCTCATTATGATTTTCCTCTCTTTCTTGCTTTCTCAGACACACGTTCTCCCTCTGTCTCTCTTTCTGTGGCTTGACCAGTCAAAAGAATAACTTGTTTATCTCTGCCTGTCGGTCAGGGGCTTTTGCTTTATTGTTGCCTAGCAACTGCAGCAAAAGCCGACATTGGCTGGTTGTGTGTGTGTGTGTGTGTGTGTGTGTGTGTGTGTGTGCGCACACTTCCGAGTCGACACGGCAGACTGGGGACAGACAAACGCGCGCTGTCCTCAACGCTCCCTCATCTCCTCAGCGGCTGCCAGCCTTTGTGGGGCTGGCGGTGGGGCTGCGCACACCTTGACGTTGTACAGCTGACCCACACAAATACACACTCCAGACTAGACGGAGACCTTCTGATCCCACTGTCTCTCTGCATCTCACCGGCTGCAGTAGCCTAATCGTTCATTATTTTTTTTGATTAACTGTTTAGTCATGAACCCTTTCATTTCCAAAAGCTACATTCTCTGAATGTTTTTATTGGCTCCAAACATGGATGCATTGCACATCTGTTTGAAACTGAAGAAATATTTGATGTGAATATTTGCATTTTAATGAACTTAAGTTAGATATTATAGCTCATGAAAGGGGTGGTGGCACATAGATAAGATGCTTGCCTTTGGTGTGGGAGACCTGGGTTCAATTCCCACTGTGAAACATCCACCATTGTGTCTCTGAGCAAGACACTTAACCACTAGTTGCTCCAGAGGCGTGTGACCTCTGACATGTATAGCAATTGTAAGTCTCTTTGGATAAAAGCGTCAGCTAAATGAATAAATGAAAGACCATTAATCAGTGATATTTGTAAGGTTGTTTTTGAAACTTCACCAGCCTCATAACCAATAAATACACAAACCCTTGCTTAATTTTTCTTATTTACAAAAGCATATTAACCATAATTAACAGGCCATTATTTAGTGAAATATTGAAAGCCTCTTTAACCATTAAGGAGAGTCGGGCACAGCCGACCTTTGATGTGCGCAAGTTGACTGGATCACCCTAACAGCACACCACGAGGGGGTACAAACAAGCATGTTGGTTCATATCAATGTCAGATATCACAATTTGCCACATCCCAAAGTTATGTAGTCACGTTGCTTGTTTTGTCCGTTTTAACAGTAGGGCTGGGCAATAAAACAATGATAATTATCGCGATATAATTTTCCTCTATCAGTACAATAAATGTTCAGTATATCGTCAATAAATATTTGGTTTAATTCATTTGAATCTCGAACAAATTAGCACTTAGCAAAAAATATTTTTTTTTTGTCAAGGAAAAGGGACTGAAAAAAGATTTACTAATCATATATCACATATTTTTTTATCATAATAGTTTGGAATATTTGATTTGTTTAGATTTGTTAAGCGATCCACTGTTTTGGCATCAAGTGTTTTTCCCATTGTGACCATAAAAAAAAGTTTAACCACATAATTAACCATCTAGTTTCTTCAATTTTCACTCAGGAGCAAAAATCAGCCTTTAACTTGAAAGAAATAACGATTTGACATATCGTGATAATTATCGATATCGAATGATATGAAATGTTTTTATCGTGATATATCACCATATCGCCCAGCCCTACCTATGACAGTCGATAAGTAATACAAGGTCTTGGGTCACTTGATTACTGTGGACCTCAGAGATGGAGTGCTAGATTATTTGGTAATTTGGTTTTACAGTTTTTCATAGCTTTAATATTTCATAATGCAGACCATATTTAACTAGGCATGGAATTCATATGAACAATATTTCATTCCCAAGGACAGAGGGACAAATGGAAATGTCCTGTTTTATCTCATAATGATGGAGTGGTGTGTGTTTCCCTCACACGCAAACCTTTCTCAATACCACTATGTTCCGCGGGGAGCTCTGCCTCTGAGCAGCTGAGCAGTGCTTTTATGTGGTAGATGTCTGATTCAGTCTAACACTAAGCCTGTTCTCAGAAGCCCATTGTCTTTCAGCACCACCTCTCTACTTGCATCACCCTCCCCTCCTGTTTAGAGGCAGTAATGTGTATTGCCGGGATGCTGGGAATATTTCTTCCACTTTTGGTCCAGCAATCTCAACAATCGTGCCTAGTGGACTGTGGCATTGCATCGCACGCAGCATCTGTCATACCATAGCATGGCGATGTGGAATTGGCAAGCCGTGTGTGTGTGTGGTGTGGAAGAGCAGTTCCAGAACCCTCCTTCCCCTCACTTTTTTTTCCAGTGACGAGGGTTGGGAAGGTAAGCATGTCTCTGGGCATGTGCAGACAGTCTGGGCAAGAGTCAAGCTCCGGCTCAGTACTGTCTCCTCCGGCCCAGCTGTCTGTCAGCCTGGCGCTGGTGGAAGATAAGGGGAGAGTCAGAAGCTCAGATTTCTGTGAGCCTCAGCACTTTCAGACATTGTTGTCTTCATTTTTACACTGCTGTTATTATCCCGTGTAACCTGATTAAACACAGTGCAGGCTCCTACAGCGTGCAGATAAACATGCCGGCCCGGGCTGATAATGGCACAAAGGGAATGAATCGGAGCGTAGTGTCTGCAGTACACTTCATCTCAGATGACTCTCAGCAGTGTGCATGTTTGTCTGGGAGTGATGATGTCACTCTGCCCCTGTTGTAAATACTGTATCTCCCTCTATCCGCGCCGGCTGACCTCACTTCACATCACTAAAGACCTCATTCCTCCGCTCCACCCGCAATCCTCTGTTTCTGTTTAGTTATTTAGCTAATGGGCTGCTTCAGCACATCTGTCTGTGTTGCCTTGCAGGGATTGGTCAGAAAGTGTACGGGGGTTTACTGGACCCACAGCACACTCCATCCATCTCGATTGCACCTGTCAGTAGATTTAATAGTCTCTGTAGAAGAAGTAACATCTAAGGCTACAGCTGCTCCGCCATTGTGTGTGTTCAACAAGCACTGTGCCACTGCATGCTGAGAAAATTAGCCAATACATATAGTCCTGTAATACTGGCAGTACTGGCAAGTATTTTGATTTGGTGACACTTCTTGGAAACAACAATAATTACTGGATGAGTTTGACCAACTGGCTTCTTTTTCAAAGTGCAGATTTTGAACATGGTAAAAATGAATAAATAATAACCATAGTTTGAAAATGTTGTAGTCACTAGGGCTGGGATTAAACCTTGACCTATTAGAAACTGTCAAGTGTGGAAAACTGACATTAAATGGAGTATATTACATTAGGTGAGATGCAGCTTGATGTCAATGAAAGGAAAGATTTGCAGTGGTAAACAGACCAAAATGTATCGTTAATTTTATTGTCAGTATCATCACTAAATGTCTGAATGAAGTTTGAATTTAGGATTTGATGCATTACCTTGTGCTTGACTAAAAATAATTTTATTTCACTGTTTTCTTATTAGACAGTGTGTGATTTTTGGTAATCATTTGAAGGGTTTTGGGAACATAACACCCAGCATGCATTTACTGTAGTGCAAATGGAAACACAATTTTGGTGTGTTTGGTGCAGTTGGACTTGAGAACAGCAGCCTTTGTTTTTCAAACCAATGCAAAATATTTTTGCCTTAACATTTTAAACACAGTGGGACATAGAGAAATGAGATACAGTTGTACGCCTGATGTTCACTATGGATGTTGTTGTTGTTGTGTTGCAGGCCAGAAAACGTGTCTCCACCTTCATGGCGTGTTCCCCTACATCTACATACCATACGATGGCTATGGCCAGCAGCCAGAGCGCTACCTGCGGCAGGTGGCCTTTAGCATCGACAGGGCCCTTAACGTTGCCATGGGAAACCCCTCCTCCAGCACCCAGCATGTCTTCAAAGTGGTGCTGGTCTCGGGAATGTAAGCTCTGAATGGAATGCAACACATAAAATTTCATAAAATAACAGTGTGGGAATTCCTTACAATGAATGATCCATGTTAAAATGCAATGCGGTATGTTAATTGTATGCCATGTGGTCTCCGTCTTGTCTTACAGGCCTTTCTATGGCTACCACGCTAAGGAGAAGCACTTCATGAAGATCTATCTGTACAATCCTCAGATGGTCAAAAGGTAAGGTTACCGTGGATCGATGCAGTTTAATGTGACTAGGGATCATCCCGGGCTCCAGTTGTTTGATGTTACTGAATGCCAGCCTGTGTGCGCATGACTCCGCCAGCTCACTAAAGTGAAATCGATTGCTGTGTATTCAGTTGTACAAATTGATTGGCTGAGTGTCTGTGTTTGTGTGCAAATGTGCATGGAAGCACAAAGGAAGACACTGCGGCGATTAGCGTCAGCGGTGACACTGAGCGGAGTTTTGCTTTGGTACTCGGCCGAGACAGATTCACACTGAGGGAAAGAGTGACAGGAAGAGGCTTGAGGAGAGGAGAGTATAGAACGACGAGATTGGAGAGAGAGAAAAATGAGGAAAGGCAAAGTAAATACAAACTGAGGAAGAAAAGAAAAGGGACCATGTAAAGACAATAACAGACCAAGAGCAATTCAGGGAAAGAGAGACAAGATAGCAAAGGAGGGAGGCAAGAAAGAAGCAGAGGGTAAAAAGAGGCTGAGGGAGACAAGAAGGAAGAGAAAGAGGACAGTTGGAGTTGCAGGACTGGCTTTCCTGCATCCCTCCTCAGCCTCTCGTCTCTGATCAGTCAGTCAGCCCGGTGCTCTGACCTTTTCAAAGGGGAAACATGACTCCAGGACAGAGCTTAAACATTCACAAAGTGAACTGCTGCCCGTTCTTCTTAATCTACCAAGCAAGTACTGCAAATGCAAGGATTTCTGTAGTTGAGCATGGTTCTGGACAACGGGTGGTCCTTTTTCTGTGTAGCTCCTCCACGTAGATTTAAATGCAGAGATTACCTTTATATATTTTAAAGGTTTAAACTGATTTTAAATGTCAAAGTCAATTTGTCATTTAAAACAGTTGTATAATATCTTCTGTGGTACTGAGGAGCTTTCCAATTCTAAAGGCCATTTTACATAAATACTTCACAAATAAACAAAAGAAAAATTCAGCTTCAACAGTCAAATCTGGAAAAAATTACTGATGTGATTCTTGATTATATCAGTTAAGACTTGTAAAGACAATTTTTTAACAGAAATCTTACATTTCAAACTTTGACTGTGTAGTTTGAAATGTGGGGGTTTACCAGGCAGGGGGCTGTGTTGCTCGGGCATATTGGTTAAGGTACGAGTGATAACCCTAAAATACGATCCAGGAAGTCCAGTTGGAGTAACAGATTAATGCTTTTAAAATGCCAAAACACTATAGAGAACAGTGTGTATAATGCACAGGATTTTTCAACTCTGGAAAGTTATCATGGCGGCAACTATTTTAATCTTTAGTAACTCATGAGGTAAACTGTATAATACAGTGTTCATGATGCCAGGAATGTGTGTTTACGTGTATTTGATTGACCAATGCAGCGCCTTGCCAGATGACATAGTGTTGCAGCAAAAGGTTTTTTTCTTTTTTCTCGTTCCATTCAAATGAATGGGAGGGCTGTGTTCTTTCTTGCAGGGCTCAGGTCGGTCTGAATTCAGGGTCAGGAAGTGTTGCTTGCAGCATTGTTGAGAGGCACGGTATGGCAGCTTGCAGTGTTCTCTAGAACCACTCATCTGGACGACTTCTACGCTGCACAACCATGGGTCCTTGGCAACACCCCGGCCAAGTGTGATGTCGATCGGATGAACGGTCACCTATTGGCCAAATGGCACACAAGTTCGTCAGGGTCACTCGGACGACAAATCTACATGTCCACCAAATGTAGTTGTTATAGCACAAAGCGTTCAGGTGATATGACCACGCCATTTAAGCAAACTTTAAGGGCCAGCTATAGCAAAACTGTACGGAATAACAATCCCATAAAGTTACATTTTACAGCTTGGTGGAGAGAGTTTCTGTGCCAAATTAGGTGACAATTTAAAATTTGTAGGAGAAGTAGCAAAAAAACTGACTTGGACAAAATCAGTCTAGACGCAAATGGGTTGGTTTATATGGATAGATTCACCTGGACCGACTGCATCCTAGTTCAAAAGTTACAGGCTGAAACGTAAAGTTTGTTGTTGGAGCTTCACCAAATGGTAGAAACGTGCAAAGCCCTTGAGCCCGTGTCAGAGGACATTTGCAGAAAGTTGAACCTTTCTCAACTTCCAGCAACCACAGACAACCAGACTTGTAGCCGACAAAGCCCCTTGATTTCATTGGGAGAAGCTGATCACCATCTCAGCTACCCCCCAAAAAAACAACCTGTTATTGTGTAGCTGAGGTAAATGACTGCTAAATGTGTGTGATTATCTCTAATCGGGAAGTGTGTCTTTTCTCTACCCCAAGAATTTTTTATAATGGATTATCCTCTGTTTGTTGTAGGGTTTGTGAGCTGTTACAAAGCGGAGCAGTGATGAACAAGAGTTACCAGCCCCACGAAGGCCACATCCCCTACCTGCTGCAGCTCTTCATAGACTACAATCTGTACGGCATGAACCTGGTTAACTTAGGGGCTGTCAAGTTCCGCAGGAGCCAGAACAAAGGTAACAACTCATAGTTATATATAGTTTTTCTTCCTTTTGCCAAGTGTTTTTTTTCCCTATTTCCTGATGTTGTTGAAAGTGTTTTATAGTAAGGGTAATTTAATTCTAAATTTAGTGTTAAAAATCAAATCATAAAAAAAACAAAAACATTTTCCTCACCCTCTGCTTCCTCTCATTTGGGGTCAAGTCTTAGGTTACACATGTTTCCAGTTATATTACAGCTATTTCTCTGCTGGACAACGTGGGCATAGCCAGGTTTCCTCCTCCTCACTGCATTGTTCCCCCTACCTCAGCAGGGATGGAGAGCAGGCCAGCGAAGTCTGCCATGCCTTGTGTCGTATCGAATTTGTCCTGATGTCACCACAGCCTCAGGGTGCCTCTTGTCTTTTGAAAGCTCTCTCCGTTTTCATCTCTAAAGTTACCCTTTCGCTTCTTTTCACATGCTTTGTCTTGTGGTCTTTATTTGGCACTTTGACCCCTCTGCATTTTCTTACTCTATTCTAAATCTGGAAGTCAGGAAGCTTGTACAAAAAAAATAAATAAATAAAAGCTGAAACAAAAGGTGAGCGGAAAGAACAAGAGGCAATTATTGGGTGTTGGTAACAGGCACTTTGTAGTGTCAAGGCTCTCTCTCTTGTGTTTGCCTGAGCCCTTTTGAGCTTTGTTAGCCCTGCAGAGTGATGAAACCGAGACACACAGAAGAACTGCATCTTCTCCAGGTTTTACCTTCAAATACTGATTCATGAGGCTGACTTACCGCCAAGGTTACATGCGTCACTTTGTGAAATAAAAAAAACTGAGAATACTTGTTATCAATCCTTAACACATCCAGCAGACACAAAATAACAATTTTATTGATTTGGGTTTAGGTATCTGTCAGTCTGACAAATGTAAGACCAATATTCACTCTTATTTAACACGGTTTTGGTCTTCAACTCCCCTAGGGCAAATATCTTGCTCTTGAGCTGCTAAATGGTCCCCCATGTATGTATGTACAACATTATGTAGTATTTTTATAACAGCTTCAAAACTATTTTGAATATACTGTATATGTATTTATATTTATATACAGTGGGGGGGAAAAAAGTATTTGACCCCTTGCTGATTTTGCAGGTTTGCCCACTTACAAAGAATGCAACAATCTACAATTTTAATCATATGTACATTCTAACAGTGAAAGACAGAATCCCAAAGAAAATTCCAGAAAATCACATCATATGAATTTATAAAAATTGATGACCATCTGATGAGGAAAAACAAGTATTTGACCCCCTGGACAAACAGCATGTTAATATTTTGTAGAAAAGCCATTATTGGCCAGCACAGATGTCAAACGGTTTTTATAGTTGGTGACAAGGTTTGTGCACATTTCGGCAGGGATGTTGGCCCACTCCTCCCTGCAGACAGCCTCCAAATCATTCAGGTTCCGAGGTTGTCGCCTGGCAACTCGAATTTTAAGCTCCCTCCAAAGATTTTCAATTGGATTCAGGTCTGGAGACTGGCTAGGCCACTCCAGAACCTTGATGTGCTTCTTCTTCAGCCACTCTTTTGTTGCTTTGGCGGTGTGCTTAGGGTCGTTGTCGTGCTGAAACACCCATCCTCGACCCATCTTCAGCTCTCTCACTGAGGGAAGGAGATGT